>NW_027193852.1:0-300000 GCF_032444005.1 Ranitomeya imitator | reverse complement strand
CTGGGGCACAAGTGCGGGCTAGGCATAAAGCAGGGGCACAAGTTCGAGCTAGGCTTAAGGCCGGGGCACAAGTGCGGGCTAGGCTTAAGGCCTGGGCACAAGTGCGGGCTAGGCTTAAGGCCGGGGCACAAGTGCGGGCTAGGCATAAAGCAGGGGCACAAGTTCGAGCTAGGCTTAAGGTCGGGGCACAAGTGCGGGCTAGGCTTAAGGCCGGGGCACAAGTGCGGGCTAGGCTTAAGGCCGGGGCACAAGTGCGGGCTAGGCTTAAGGCCGGGGCAAAAGTGCGGGCTAGGCTTAAGGCCTGGGCACAAGTGCAGTGCTGGCTAGGATCAAGGCAAGGGGCACAAATGCTGGCTAGGCTTAAGGCATGGGCACAAGTGCCAGCTAGGCTTAAGGCCTGGGCACAAGTGCAGGCTAGGCTTAAGGCCTGAGCAAAATGGCAGGCTAGGCTTAAGGCCTGGGCACAAGTGCGGGCTAGGCTTAAGGCCTGGGCACAAGTGCAGTGCTGACTAGGATCAAGGCAGGGGGCACAAATGCTGGCTAGGCTTAAGGCATGAGTACAAGTGCGAGCTAGGCTTAAGGCCAGGGCACAAGTGCGGGCTAGGCATAAAGCAGGGGCACAAGTTCGAGCTAGGCTTAAGGCCGGGGCACAAGTGCGGGCTAGGCTTAAGGCCTGGGCACAAGTGCAGGCTAGGCTTAAGGCCGGGGCACAAGTGCGGGCTAGGCTTAAGGCCGGGGCACAAGTGCGGGCTAGGCTTAAGGCCGGGGCACAAGTGCGGGCTAGGCTTAAGGCTGGGGCACAAGTGCGGGCTAGGCCTAAGGCGGGGCACAAGTGCGGGCTAGGCTTAAGGCCGGGGCACAAGTGCAGGCTAGGCTTAAGGCCGGGGCACAAGTGTGGGCTAGGCTTAAGGCCGGGGCAAAAGTGCGGGCTAGGCTTAAGGCCTGGGCACAAGTGCAGTGCTGGCTAGGATCAAGGCAGGGGGCACAAATGCTGGCTAGGCTAAAGGCATGGGCACAAGTGCCAGCTAGGCTTAAGGCCTGGGCACAAGTGCAGGCTAGGCTTAAGGCCTGAGCAAAAGGGCAGGCTAGGCTTAAGGCCTGGACACAAGTGCAGGCTAGGCTTAAGGCATGGGCACAAGTGCAGTGCTGGCTAGGATCAAGATAGGGGGCACAAGTGCTGGCTAGGCTTAAGGCATGGGCACAAGTGCTGGCTAGGCTTAAGACTTACAGCTAACTCTTTGCATAAAGGGTTGAGCACCCATAGGGGTGAAGAGCTAGCTTTCACCCCTCCACTCTGTACTTGGACATTTAGGACTAGATCCTTTGTTGTACGGTGCGGAGCCTCTCCATAACCCCATGCTCCAAGCGACCAGGCACTTCTTGTCTGTCCTCCGTAAATGGGTAATGCCTTCTTCCCCAATTACAGTCGTGCATGCGCTTTCAGACGGGACAAGAGCGAAGAGCGTAAAGCTGGCCCTATGTGCATAACCAACATGAAGCTGAAGACAAAAACAAACAAACAAGCATTCAAGGGGCTCAAAAGTGCGGGCTAGGCTTAAGGCCTGGGCACAAGTGCGGGCTAGGCTTAAGGCCTGGGCACAAGTGCGGGCTAGGCTTAAGGCCTGGGCACAAGTGCGGGCTAGGCTTAAGGCCTGGGCACAAGTGCGAGCTAGGCTTAAGGCCTGGGCACAAGTGGGGGCTAGGCTTAAGGCCGGGACACAAGTGCGGGCTAGGCTTAAGGCCTGGGCACAAGTGCGGGCTAGACTTAAGGCCTGGGCACAAGTGCGGGCTAGGCTTAAGGCCGGGCCACAAGTGCGGGCTAGGCTTAAGGCCTGGGCACAAGTGCGGGCTAGGCTTAAGGCCGGGGCACAAGTGCGGGCTAGGCTTAAGGCCGGGGCACAAGTGCGGGCTAGGCTTAAGGCCGGGGCACAAGTGCGGGCTAAGCTTAAGGCCGGGGCACAAGTGCGGGCTAGGCTTAAGACCGGGGCACAAGTGCGGGCTAGGCTTAAGGCCTGGGCACAAGTGCGGGCTAGGCTTAAGGCCGGGGCAAAAGTGCGGGCTAGGCTTAAGGCCTGGGCACAAGTGCCGGCTAGGCCTAAGGCCTGGGCACAAGTGCGGGCTAGGCTTAAGGCCTGGGCACAAGTGCGAGCTAGGCTTAAGGCCGGGGCACAAGTGCGGGCTAGGCTTAAGGCCGGGGCACAAGTTCAAGCTAGGCTTAAGGCCGGGGCACAAGTGCGGGCTAGGCTTAAGGCCAGGGCACAAGTGCGGGCTAGGCTTAAGGCCTGGGCACAAGTGCGGGCTAGGCTTAAGGCCGGGGCACAAGTGCGGGCTAGGCTTAAGGCCGGGGCACAAGTGCGGGCTAGGCTTAAGGCCAGGGCACAGGTGCGGGCTAGGCTTAAGGCCAGGGCACAGGTGCGGGCTAGGCTTAAGGCCTGGGCACAAGTGCGGGCTAGGCTTAAGGCCTGGGCACAAGCGCGGGCTAGGCTTAAGGCCTGGGCACAAGTGCGGGCTAGGCTTAAGGCCGGGGCACAAGTGCGGGCTAGGCTTAAGGCTGGGGCACAAGTGCGGGCTAGGCTTAAGGCCGGGGCACAAGTGCGGGCTAGGCTTAAGGCCGGGGCACAAGTGCGGGCTAGGCTTAAGGCCGGGGCACAAGTGCGGGCTAGGCTTAAGGCCGGGGCACAAGTGCGGGCTAGGCTTAAGGCTGGGGCACAAGTGCGGGCTAGGCTTAAGGCCGGGGCAAAAGTGCAGGCTAGGCTTAAGGCCGTGGCACAAGTGCTGGCTAGGCATAAGGCCGGGGCACAAGTGCTGGCTAGGCATAAGGCAGGGGCACAAGTGCTAGCTAGGCATAAGGCAGGGGCACAAGTGCTGGCTAGGCATAAGGCAGGGGCACAAGTGCTGGCTAGGCATAAGGCAGGGGCACAAGTGCTGGCCAGGCATAAGGCAGGGGCACAAGTGCTGGCTAGGTATAAGGCAGGGGCACAAGCACAAACTAAGCATAAGGCAGAGGCACAAGTGCAAGCTAGGCATAAGGCAGGGGCACCTATGCAGGCTAGGCTTAAGGCAGGGGCACAAGTGCGGGCTAGGCTTAAGGCCTGGGCATAAGTGCCGGCTAGGCCTAAGGCCTGGGCACAAGTGCGGGCTAGGCTTAAGGCCTGGGCACAAGTGCGAGCTAGGCTTAAGGCCGGGGCACAAGTGCGGGCTAGGCTTAAGGCCGGGGCACAAGTTCAAGCTAGGCTTAAGGCCGGGGCACAAGTGCGGGCTAAGCTTAAGGCCGGGGCACAAGTGCGGGCTAGGCTTAAGGCCTGGGCACAAGTGCGGGCTAGGCTTAAGGCCGGGGCACAAGTGCGGGCTAGGCTTAAGGCCGGGGCACAAGTGCGGGCTAGGCTTAAGGCCGGGGCACAAGTGCGGGCTAGGCTTAAGGCCGGGGCACAAGTGCGGGCTAGGCTTAAGGCCGGGGCACAAGTGCGGGCTAGGCTTAAGGCCGGGGCACAAGTGCGGGCTAGGCTTAAGGCCGGGGCAAAAGTGCGGGCTAGGCTTAAGGCCTGGGCACAAGTGCAGTGCTGGCTAGGATCAAGGCAGGGGGCACAAATGCTGGCTAGGATCAAGGCAGGGGGCACAAATGCTGGCTAGGCTTAAGGCATGGGCACAAGTGCCAGCTAGGCTTAAGGCCTGGGCACAAGTGCGGGCTAGGCTTAAGGCCTGGGCACAAGTGCAGTGCTGGCTAGGATCAAGGCAGGGGGCACAAATGCTGGCTAGGCTTAAGGCATGGGCACAAGTGCGAGCTAGGCTTAAGGCTGGGGCACAAGTGCGGGCTAGGCATAAAGCAGGGGCACAAGTTCGAGCTAGGCTTAAGGCCGGGGCACAAGTGCGGGCTAGGCTTAAGGCCTGGGCACAAGTGCAGGCTAGGCTTAAGGCCGGGGCACAAGTGCGGGCTAGGCATAAAGCAGGGGCACAAGTTCGAGCTAGGCTTAAGGTCGGGGCACAAGTGCGGGCTAGGCTTAAGGCCGGGGCACAAGTGCGGGCTAGGCTTAAGGCCGGGGCACAAGTGCGGGCTAGACTTAAGGCCGGGGCAAAAGTGCGGGCTAGGCTTAAGGCCTGGGCACAAGTGCAGTGCTGGCTAGGATCAAGGCAAGGGGCACAAATGCTGGCTAGGCTTAAGGCATGGGCACAAGTGCCAGCTAGGCTTAAGGCCTGGGCACAAGTGCAGGCTAGGCTTAAGGCCTGAGCAAAATGGCAGGCTAGGCTTAAGGCCTGGGCACAAGTGCGGGCTAGGCTTAAGGCCTGGGCACAAGTGCAGTGCTGACTAGGATCAAGGCAGGGGGCACAAATGCTGGCTAGGCTTAAGGCATGAGTACAAGTGCGAGCTAGGCTTAAGGCCAGGGCACAAGTGCGGGCTAGGCATAAAGCAGGGGCACAAGTTCGAGCTAGGCTTAAGGCCGGGGCACAAGTGCGGGCTAGGCTTAAGGCCTGGGCACAAGTGCAGGCTAGGCTTAAGGCCGGGGCACAAGTGCGGGCTAGGCTTAAGGCCGGGGCACAAGTGCGGGCTAGGCTTAAGGCCGGGGCACAAGTGCGGGCTAGGCTTAAGGCCGGGGCACAAGTGCGGGCTAGGCCTAAGGCGGGGCACAAGTGCGGGCTAGGCTTAAGGCCGGGGCACAAGTGCAGGCTAGGCTTAAGGCCGGGGCACAAGTGTGGGCTAGGCTTAAGGCCGGGGCAAAAGTGCGGGCTAGGCTTAAGGCCTGGGCACAAGTGCAGTGCTGGCTAGGATCAAGGCAGGGGGCACAAATGCTGGCTAGGCTTAAGGCATGGGCACAAGTGCCAGCTAGGCTTAAGGCCTGGGCACAAGTGCAGGCTAGGCTTAAGGCCTGAGCAAAAGGGCAGGCTAGGCTTAAGGCCTGGACACAAGTGCAGGCTAGGCTTAAGGCATGGGCACAAGTGCAGTGCTGGCTAGGATCAAGATAGGGGGCACAAGTGCTGGCTAGGCTTAAGGCATGGGCACAAGTGCTGGCTAGGCTTAAGACTTACAGCTAACTCTTTGCATAAAGGGTTGAGCACCCATAGGGGTGAAGAGCTAGCTTTCACCCCTCCACTCTGTACTTGGACATTTAGGACTAGATCCTTTGTTGTACGGTGCGGAGCCTCTCCATAACCCCATGCTCCAAGCGACCAGGCACTTCTTGTCTGTCCTCCGTAAATGGGTAATGCCTTCTTCCCCAATTACAGTCGTGCATGCGCTTTCAGACGGGACAAGAGCGAAGAGCGTAAAGCTGGCCCTATGTGCATAACCAACATGAAGCTGAAGACAAAAACAAACAAACAAGCATTCAAGGGGCTCAAAAGTGCGGGCTAGGCTTAAGGCCTGGGCACAAGTGCGGGCTAGGCTTAAGGCCTGGGCACAAGTGCGGGCTAGGCTTAAGGCCTGGGCACAAGTGCGGGCTAGGCTTAAGGCCTGGGCACAAGTGCGAGCTAGGCTTAAGGCCTGGGCACAAGTGGGGGCTAGGCTTAAGGCCGGGACACAAGTGCGGGCTAGGCTTAAGGCCTGGGCACAAGTGCGGGCTAGACTTAAGGCCTGGGCACAAGTGCGGGCTAGGCTTAAGGCCGGGCCACAAGTGCGGGCTAGGCTTAAGGCCTGGGCACAAGTGCGGGCTAGGCTTAAGGCCGGGGCACAAGTGCGGGCTAGGCTTAAGGCCGGGGCACAAGTGCGGGCTAGGCTTAAGGCCGGGGCACAAGTGCGGGCTAGGCTTAAGGCCGGGGCACAAGTGCGGGCTAAGCTTAAGGCCGGGGCACAAGTGCGGGCTAGGCTTAAGACCGGGGCACAAGTGCGGGCTAGGCTTAAGGCCTGGGCACAAGTGCGGGCTAGGCTTAAGGCCGGGGCAAAAGTGCGGGCTAGGCTTAAGGCCTGGGCACAAGTGCCGGCTAGGCCTAAGGCCTGGGCACAAGTGCGGGCTAGGCTTAAGGCCTGGGCACAAGTGCGAGCTAGGCTTAAGGCCGGGGCACAAGTGCGGGCTAGGCTTAAGGCCGGGGCACAAGTTCAAGCTAGGCTTAAGGCCGGGGCACAAGTGCGGGCTAGGCTTAAGGCCGGGGCACAAGTGCGGGCTAGGCTTAAGGCCTGGGCACAAGTGCGGGCTAGGCTTAAGGCCGGGGCACAAGTGCGGGCTAGGCTTAAGGCCGGGGCACAAGTGCGGGCTAGGCTTAAGGCCGGGGCACAAGTGCGGGCTAGGCTTAAGGCCGGGGCACAAGTGCGGGCTAGGCTTAAGGCCTGGGCACAAGTGCAGTGCTGGCCAGGATCAAGGCAGGGGGCACAAATGCTGGCTAGGCTTAAGGCATGGGCACAAGTGCCAGCTAGGCTTAAGGCCTGGGCACAAGTGCGGGCTAGGCTTAAGGACTGGGCACAAGTGCAGTGCTGGCTAGGATCAAGGCAGGGGGCACAAATGCTGGCTAGGCTTAAGGCATGGGCACAAGTGCGAGCTAGGCTTAAGGCTGGGGCACAAGTGCGGGCTAGGCATAAAGCAGGGGCACAAGTTCGAGCTAGGCTTAAGGCCGGGGCACAAGTGCGGGCTAGGCTTAAGGCCTGGGCACAAGTGCAGGCTAGGCTTAAGGCCGGGGCACAAGTGCGGGCTAGGCTTAAGGCCGGGGCACAAGTGCGGGCTAGGCTTAAGGCCGGGGCACAAGTGCGGGCTAGGCTTAAGGTCGGGGCACAAGTGCGGGCTAGGCTTAAGGCCGGGGCACAAGTGCGGGCTAGGCTTAAGGCCGGGGCACAAGTGCGGGCTAGGCTTAAGGCCGGGGCAAAAGTGCAGTGCTGGCTAGGATCAAGGCAAGGGGCACAAATGCTGGCTAGGCTTAAGGCATGGGCACAAGTGCCAGCTAGGCTTAAGGCCTGGGCACAAGTGCAGGCTAGGCTTAAGGCCTGAGCAAAATGGCAGGCTAGGCTTAAGGCCTGGGCACAAGTGCGGGCTAGGCTTAAGGCATGGGCACAAGTGCAGTGCTGGCTAGGATCAAGGCAGGGGGCACAAGTGCTGGCTAGGCTTAAGGCATGGGCACAAGTGCTGGCTAGGCTTAAGACTTACAGCTAACTCTTTGCATAAAGGGTTAGGCACCCATAGGGGTGAAGAGCTAGCTTTCACCCCTCTACTCTGTACTTGGACATTTAGGACTAGATCCTTTGTTGTACAGTGCGGAGCCTCTCCATAACCCCATGCTCCAAGCGACCAGGCACTTCTTGTCTGTCCTCCGTAAATGGGTAATGCCTTCTTCCCCAATTACAGTCGTGCATGCGCATTCAGAGGGGACAAGAGCGAAGAGCGTAAAGCTGGCCCTATGTGCATAACCAACATGAAGCTGAAGACAAAAACAAACAAACAAGCATTCAAGGGGCTCAAAAGTGCGGGCTAGGCTTAAGGCCTGGGCACAAGTGCGGGCTAGGCTTAAGGCCTGGGCACAAGTGCGGGCTAGGCTTAAGGCCTGGGCACAAGTGCGGGCTAGGCTTAAGGCCTGGGCACAAGTGCGGGCTAGGCTTAAGGCCTGGGCACAAGTGCGGGCTAGGCTTAAGGCCTGGGCACAAGTGCGGGCTAGGCTTAAGGCCTCGGCACAAGTGCCGGCTAGGCCTAAGGCCTGGGCACAAGTGCCGGCTAGGCTTAAGGCCTGGGCACAAGTGCGGGCTAGGCTTAAGGCCTGGGCACAAGTGCGGGCTAGGCTTAAGGCCTGGGCACAAGTGCAGGCTAGGCTTAAGGCCGGGGCACAAGTGCGGGCTAGGCTTAAGGCCGGGGCACAAGTGCGGGCTAGGCTTAAGGCCGGGGCACAAGTGCGGGCTAGGCTTAAGGTCGGGGCACAAGTGCGGGCTAGGCTTAAGGCCGGGGCACAAGTGCGGGCTAGGCTTAAGGCCGGGGCACAAGTGCGGGCTAGGCTTAAGGCCGGGGCAAAAGTGCAGTGCTGGCTAGGATCAAGGCAAGGGGCACAAATGCTGGCTAGGCTTAAGGCATGGGCACAAGTGCGAGCTAGGCTTAAGGCTGGGGCACAAGTGCGGGCTAGGCATAAAGCAGGGGCACAAGTTCGAGCTAGGCTTAAGGCCGGGGCACAAGTGTGGGCTAGGCTTAAGGCCTGGGCACAAGTGCAGGCTAGGCTTAAGGCCGGGGCACAAGTGCGGGCTAGGCTTAAGGCCGGGGCACAAGTGCGGGCTAGGCTTAAGGTCGGGGCACAAGTGCGGGCTAGGCTTAAGGCCGGGGCACAAGTGCGGGCTAGGCTTAAGGCCGGGGCACAAGTGCGGGCTAGGCTTAAGGCCGGGGCACAAGTGCGGGCTAGGCTTAAGGCCGGGGCAAAAGTGCGGGCTAGGCTTAAGGCCTGGGCACAAGTGCAGTGCTGGCTAGGATCAAGGCAAGGGGCACAAATGCTGGCTAGGCTTAAGGCATGGGCACAAGTGCCAGCTAGGCTTAAGGCCTGGGCACAAGTGCAGGCTAGGCTTAAGGCCTGAGCAAAATGGCAGGCTAGGCTTAAGGCCTGGGCACAAGTGCGGGCTAGGCTTAAGGCCTGGGCACAAGTGCAGTGCTGGCTAGGATCAAGGCAGAGGGCACAAATGCTGGCTAGGCTTAAGGCATGGGTACAAGTGCGAGCTAGGCTTAAGGCCAGGGCACAAGTGCGGGCTAGGCATAAAGCAGGGGCACAAGTTCGAGCTAGGCTTAAGGCCGGGGCACAAGTTCGAGCTAGGGTTAAGGCCGGGGCACAAGTGCGGGCTAGGCTTAAGGCCTGGGCACAAGTGCGGGCTAGGCTTAAGGCCGGGGCACAAGTGCGGGCTAGGCTTAAGGCCGGGGCACAAGTGCGGGCTAGGCTTAAGGCCGGGGCACAAGTGCGGGCTAGGCTTAAGGCCGGGGCACAAGTGCGGGCTAGGCTTAAGGCGGGGCACAAGTGCGGGCTAGGCTTAAGGCCAGGGCACAAGTGCAGGCTAGGTTTAAGGCCCGGGCACAAGTGCGGGCTAGGCTTAAGGCCGGGGCAAAAATGCGGGCTAGGCTTAAGGCCTGGGCACAAGTGCAGTGCTGGCTAGGATCAAGGCAGGGGGCACAAATGCTGGCTAGGCTTAAGGCATGGGCACAAGTGCCAGCTAGGCTTAAGGCCTGGGCACAAGTGCAGGCTAGGCTTAAGGCCTGAGCAAAAGGGCAGGCTAGGCTTAAGGCCTGGACACAAGTGCGGGCTAGGCTTAAGGCATGGGCACAAGTGCAGTGCTGGCTAGGATCAAGATAGGGGGCACAAGTGCTGGCTAGGCTTAAGGCATGGGCACAAGTGCTGGCTAGGCTTAAGACTTACAGCTAACTCTTTGCATAAAGGGTTGAGCACCCATAGGGGTGAAGAGCTAGCTTTCACCCCTCCACTCTGTACTTGGACATTTAGGACTAGATCCTTTGTTGTACGGTGCGGAGCCTCTCCATAACCCCATGCTCCAAGCGACCAGGCACTTCTTGTCTGTCCTCCGTAAATGGGTAATGCCTTCTTCCCCAATTACAGTCGTGCATGCGCTTTCAGACGGGACAAGAGCGAAGAGCGTAAAGCTGGCCCTATGTGCATAACCAACATGAAGCTGAAGACAAAAACAAACAAACAAGCATTCAAGGGGCTCAAAAGTGCGGGCTAGGCTTAAGGCCTGGGCACAAGTGCGGGCTAGGCTTATGGCCGGGGCACAAGTGCGGGCTAGGCTTAAGGTCGGGGCACAAGTGCGGGCTAGGCTTAAGGCCGGGGCACAAGTGCGGGCTAGGCTTAAGGCCGGGGCACAAGTGCGGGCTAGGCTTAAGGCCGGGGCACAAGTGCAGTGCTGGCTAGGATCAAGGCAGGGGGCACAAATGCTGGCTAGGCTTAAGGCATGGGCACAAGTGCCAGCTAGGCTTAAGGCCTGGGCACAAGTGCAGGCTAGGCTTAAGGCCTGAGCAAAATGGCAGGCTAGGCTTAAGGCCTGAGCAAAATGGCAGGCTAGGCTTAAGGCCTGGGCACAAGTGCGGGCTAGGCTTAAGGCCTGGGCACAAGTGCAGTGCTGGCTAGGATCAAGGCAGGGGGCACAAATGTTGGCTAGGCTTAAGGCATGGGCACAAGTGCGAGCTAGGCTTAAGGCCAGGGTACAAGTGCGGGCTAGGCATAAATCAGGGGCACAAGTTTGAGCTAGGCTTAAGGCCGGGGCACAAGTGCGGGCTAGGCTTAAGGCCTGGGCACAAGTGCGGGCTAGGCTTAAGGCCGGGGCACAAGTGCGGGCTAGGCTTAAGGCCGGGGCACAAGTGCGGGCTAGGCTTAAGGCCGGGGCACAAGTGCGGGCTAGGCTTAAGGCTGGGGCACAAGTGCGGGCTAGGCTTAAGGCCGGGGCACAAGTGCGGGCTAGGCTTAAGGCCGGGGCAAAAGTGCGGGCTAGTCTTAAGGCCGGGGCACAAGTGCAGTGCTGGCTAGGATCAAGGCAGGGGGCACAAATGCTGGCTAGGCTTAAGGCATGGGCACAAGTGCCAGCTAGGCTTAAGGCCTGGGCACAAGTGCAGGCTAGGCTTAAGGCCTGAGCAAAATGGCAGGCTAGGCTTAAGGCCTGGGCACAAGTGCGGGCTAGGCTTAAGGCATGGGCACAAGTGCAGTGCTGGCTAGGATCAAGGCAGGGGGCACAAGTGCTGGCTAGGCTTAAGGCATGGGCACAAGTGCTGGCTAGGCTTAAGACTTACAGCTAACTCTTTGCATAAAGGGTTAGGCACCCATAGGGGTGAAGAGCTAGCTTTCACCCCTCTACTCTGTACTTGGACATTTAGGACTAGATCCTTTGTTGTACAGTGCGGAGCCTCTCCATAACCCCATGCTCCAAGCGACCAGGCACTTCTTGTCTGTCCTCCGTAAATGGGTAATGCCTTCTTCCCCAATTACAGTCGTGCATGCGCATTCAGAGGGGACAAGAGCGAAGAGCGTAAAGCTGGCCCTATGTGCATAACCAACATGAAGCTGAAGACAAAAACAAACAAACAAGCATTCAAGGGGCTCAAAAGTGCGGGCTAGGCTTAAGGCCTGGGCACAAGTGCGGGCTAGGCTTAAGGCCTGGGCACAAGTGCGGGCTAGGCTTAAGGCCTGGGCACAAGTGCGGGCTAGGCTTAAGGCCTGGGCACAAGTGCGGGCTAGGCTTAAGGCCTGGGCACAAGTGCGGGCTAGGCTTAAGGCCTGGGCACAAGTGCGGGCTAGGCTTAAGGCCTGGGCACAAGTGCGGGCTAGGCTTAAGGCCTCGGCACAAGTGCCGGCTAGGCCTAAGGCCTGGGCACAAGTGCCGGCTAGGCTTAAGGCCTGGGCACAAGTGCGGGCTAGGCTTAAGGCCTGGGCACAAGTGCGGGCTAGGCTTAAGGCCGGGGCACAAGTGCGGGCTAGGCTTAAGGCCGGGGCACAAGTGCGGGCTAGGCTTAAGGCCGGGGCACAAGTGCGGGCTAGGCTTAAGGCCGGGGCACAAGTGCGGGCTAGGCTTAAGGCCGGGGCACAAGTGCGGGCTAGGCTTAAGGCCGGGGCACAAGTGCGGGCTAGGCTTAAGGCCAGGGAACAGGTGCGGGCTAGGCTTAAGGCCGGGGCTCAGGTGCGGGCTAGGCTTAAGGCCAGGGCACAGGTGCGGGCTAGGCTTAAGGCCAGGGCACAGGTGCGGGCTAGGCTTAAGGCCTGGGCACAAGCGCGGGCTAGGCTTAAGGCCTGGGCACAAGCGCGGGCTAGGCTTAAGGCCTGGGCACAAGTGCGGGCTAGGCTTAAGGCCGGGGCACAAGTGCGGGCTAGGCTTAAGGCTGGGGCACAAGTGCGGGCTAGGCTTAAGGCCGGGGCACAAGTGCGGGCTAGGCTTAAGGCCGGGGCACAAGTGCGGGCTAGGCTTAAGGCCGGGGCACAAGTGCGGGCTAGGCTTAAGGCCGGGGCACAAGTGCGGGCTAGGCTTAAGGCTGGGGCACAAGTGCGGGCTAGGCTTAAGGCCGGGGCAAAAGTGCAGGCTAGGCTTAAGGCCGTGGCACAAGTGCTGGCTAGGCATAAGGCCGGGGCACAATTGCTGGCTAGGCATAAGGCAGGGGCACAAGTGCTAGCTAGGCATAAGGCAGGGGCACAAGTGCTGGCTAGGCATAAGGCAGGGGCACAAGTGCTGGCTAGGCATAAGGCAGGGGCACAAGTGCTGGCCAGGCATAAGGCAGGGGCACAAGTGCTGGCTAGGTATAAGGCAGGGGCACAAGCACAAACTAAGCATAAGGCAGAGGCACAAGTGCAAGCTAGGCATAAGGCAGGGGCACCTATGCAGGCTAGGCTTAAGGCAGGGGCACAAGTGCGGGCTAGGCTTAAGGCCTGGGCACAAGTGCCGGCTAGGCCTAAGGCCTGGGCACAAGTGCGGGCTAGGCTTAAGGCCTGGGCACAAGTGCGAGCTAGGCTTAAGGCCGGGGCACAAGTGCGGGCTAGGCTTAAAGCCGGGGCACAAGTTCAAGCTAGGCTTAAGGCCGGGGCACAAGTGCGGGCTAAGCTTAAGGCCGGGGCACAAGTGCGGGCTAGGCTTAAGGCCTGGGCACAAGTGCGGGCTAGGCTTAAGGCCGGGGCACAAGTGCGGGCTAGGCTTAAGGCCGGGGCACAAGTGCGGGCTAGGCTTAAGGCCGGGGCACAAGTGCGGGCTAGGCTTAAGGCCGGGGCACAAGTGCGGGCTAGGCTTAAGGCCGGGGCACAAGTGCGGGCTAGGCTTAAGGCCGGGGCACAAGTGCGGGCTAGGCTTAAGGCCGGGGCAAAAGTGCGGGCTAGGCTTAAGGCCTGGGCACAAGTGCAGTGCTGGCTAGGATCAAGGCAGGGGGCACAAATGCTGGCTAGGATCAAGGCAGGGGGCACAAATGCTGGCTAGGCTTAAGGCATGGGCACAAGTGCCAGCTAGGCTTAAGGCCTGGGCACAAGTGCGGGCTAGGCTTAAGGCCTGGGCACAAGTGCAGTGCTGGCTAGGATCAAGGCAGGGGGCACAAATGCTGGCTAGGCTTAAGGCATGGGCACAAGTGCGAGCTAGGCTTAAGGCTGGGGCACAAGTGCGGGCTAGGCATAAAGCAGGGGCACAAGTTCGAGCTAGGCTTAAGGCCGGGGCACAAGTGCGGGCTAGGCTTAAGGCCTGGGCACAAGTGCGGGCTAGGCTTAAGGCCGGGGCACAAGTGCGGGCTAGGCATAAAGCAGGGGCACAAGTTCGAGCTAGGCTTAAGGTCGGGGCACAAGTGCGGGCTAGGCTTAAGGCCGGGGCACAAGTGCGGGCTAGGCTTAAGGCCGGGGCACAAGTGCGGGCTAGGCTTAAGGCCGGGGCAAAAGTGCGGGCTAGGCTTAAGGCCTGGGCACAAGTGCAGTGCTGGCTAGGATCAAGGCAAGGGGCACAAATGCTGGCTAGGCTTAAGGCATGGGCACAAGTGCCAGCTAGGCTTAAGGCCTGGGCACAAGTGCAGGCTAGGCTTAAGGCCTGAGCAAAATGGCAGGCTAGGCTTAAGGCCTGGGCACAAGTGCGGGCTAGGCTTAAGGCCTGGGCACAAGTGCAGTGCTGACTAGGATCAAGGCAGGGGGCACAAATGCTGGCTAGGCTTAAGGCATGAGTACAAGTGCGAGCTAGGCTTAAGGCCAGGGCACAAGTGCGGGCTAGGCATAAAGCAGGGGCACAAGTTCGAGCTAGGCTTAAGGCCGGGGCACAAGTGCGGGCTAGGCTTAAGGCCTGGGCACAAGTGCAGGCTAGGCTTAAGGCCGGGGCACAAGTGCGGGCTAGGCTTAAGGCCGGGGCACAAGTGCGGGCTAGGCTTAAGGCCGGGGCACAAGTGCGGGCTAGGCTTAAGGCTGGGGCACAAGTGCGGGCTAGGCCTAAGGCGGGGCACAAGTGCGGGCTAGGCTTAAGGCCGGGGCACAAGTGCAGGCTAGGCTTAAGGCCGGGGCACAAGTGTGGGCTAGGCTTAAGGCCGGGGCAAAAGTGCGGGCTAGGCTTAAGGCCTGGGCACAAGTGCAGTGCTGGCTAGGATCAAGGCAGGGGGCACAAATGCTGGCTAGGCTAAAGGCATGGGCACAAGTGCCAGCTAGGCTTAAGGCCTGGGCACAAGTGCAGGCTAGGCTTAAGGCCTGAGCAAAAGGGCAGGCTAGGCTTAAGGCCTGGACACAAGTGCAGGCTAGGCTTAAGGCATGGGCACAAGTGCAGTGCTGGCTAGGATCAAGATAGGGGGCACAAGTGCTGGCTAGGCTTAAGGCATGGGCACAAGTGCTGGCTAGGCTTAAGACTTACAGCTAACTCTTTGCATAAAGGGTTGAGCACCCATAGGGGTGAAGAGCTAGCTTTCACCCCTCCACTCTGTACTTGGACATTTAGGACTAGATCCTTTGTTGTACGGTGCGGAGCCTCTCCATAACCCCATGCTCCAAGCGACCAGGCACTTCTTGTCTGTCCTCCGTAAATGGGTAATGCCTTCTTCCCCAATTACAGTCGTGCATGCGCTTTCAGACGGGACAAGAGCGAAGAGCGTAAAGCTGGCCCTATGTGCATAACCAACATGAAGCTGAAGACAAAAACAAACAAACAAGCATTCAAGGGGCTCAAAAGTGCGGGCTAGGCTTAAGGCCTGGGCACAAGTGCGGGCTAGGCTTAAGGCCTGGGCACAAGTGCGGGCTAGGCTTAAGGCCTGGGCACAAGTGCGGGCTAGGCTTAAGGCCTGGGCACAAGTGCGAGCTAGGCTTAAGGCCTGGGCACAAGTGGGGGCTAGGCTTAAGGCCGGGACACAAGTGCGGGCTAGGCTTAAGGCCTGGGCACAAGTGCGGGCTAGACTTAAGGCCTGGGCACAAGTGCGGGCTAGGCTTAAGGCCGGGCCACAAGTGCGGGCTAGGCTTAAGGCCTGGGCACAAGTGCGGGCTAGGCTTAAGGCCGGGGCACAAGTGCGGGCTAGGCTTAAGGCCGGGGCACAAGTGCGGGCTAGGCTTAAGGCCGGGGCACAAGTGCGGGCTAAGCTTAAGGCCGGGGCACAAGTGCGGGCTAGGCTTAAGACCGGGGCACAAGTGCGGGCTAGGCTTAAGGCCTGGGCACAAGTGCGGGCTAGGCTTAAGGCCGGGGCAAAAGTGCGGGCTAGGCTTAAGGCCTGGGCACAAGTGCCGGCTAGGCCTAAGGCCTGGGCACAAGTGCGGGCTAGGCTTAAGGCCTGGGCACAAGTGCGAGCTAGGCTTAAGGCCGGGGCACAAGTGCGGGCTAGGCTTAAGGCCGGGGCACAAGTTCAAGCTAGGCTTAAGGCCGGGGCACAAGTGCGGGCTAGGCTTAAGGCCGGGGCACAAGTGCGGGCTAGGCTTAAGGCCTGGGCACAAGTGCGGGCTAGGCTTAAGGCCGGGGCACAAGTGCGGGCTAGGCTTAAGGCCGGGGCACAAGTGCGGGCTAGGCTTAAGGCCGGGGCACAAGTGCGGGCTAGGCTTAAGGCCGGGGCACAAGTGCGGGCGAGGCTTAAGGCCTGGGCACAAGTGCAGTGCTGGCCAGGATCAAGGCAGGGGGCACAAATGCTGGCTAGGCTTAAGGCATGGGCACAAGTGCCAGCTAGGCTTAAGGCCTGGGCACAAGTGCGGGCTAGGCTTAAGGACTGGGCACAAGTGCAGTGCTGGCTAGGATCAAGGCAGGGGGCACAAATGCTGGCTAGGCTTAAGGCATGGGCACAAGTGCGAGCTAGGCTTAAGGCTGGGGCACAAGTGCGGGCTAGGCATAAAGCAGGGGCACAAGTTCGAGCTAGGCTTAAGGCCGGGGCACAAGTGCGGGCTAGGCTTAAGGCCTGGGCACAAGTGCAGGCTAGGCTTAAGGCCGGGGCACAAGTGCGGGCTAGGCTTAAGGCCGGGGCACAAGTGCGGGCTAGGCTTAAGGCCGGGGCACAAGTGCGGGCTAGGCTTAAGGCCGGGGCACAAGTGCGGGCTAGGCTTAAGGTCGGGGCACAAGTGCGGGCTAGGCTTAAGGCCGGGGCACAAGTGCGGGCTAGGCTTAAGGCCGGGGCACAAGTGCGGGCTAGGCTTAAGGCCGGGGCAAAAGTGCAGTGCTGGCTAGGATCAAGGCAAGGGGCACAAATGCTGGCTAGGCTTAAGGCATGGGCACAAGTGCCAGCTAGGCTTAAGGCCTGGGCACAAGTGCAGGCTAGGCTTAAGGCCTGAGCAAAATGGCAGGCTAGGCTTAAGGCCTGGGCACAAGTGCGGGCTAGGCTTAAGGCCTGGGCACAAGTGCAGTGCTGGCTAGGATCAAGGCAGAGGGCACAAATGCTGGCTAGGCTTAAGGCATGGGTACAAGTGCGAGCTAGGCTTAAGGCCAGGGCACAAGTGCGGGCTAGGCATAAAGCAGGGGCACAAGTTCGAGCTAGGCTTAAGGCCGGGGCACAAGTGCGGGCTAGGCTTAAGGCCGGGGCAAAAGTGCGGGCTAGGCTTAAGGCCTGGGCACAAGTGCAGTGCTGGCTAGGATCAAGGCAGGGGGCACAAATGCTGGCTAGGCTTAAGGCATGGGCACAAGTGCCAGCTAGGCTTAAGGCCTGGGCACAAGTGCGGGCTAGGCTTAAGGCCTGGGCACAAGTGCAGTGCTGGCTAGGATCAAGGCAGGGGGCACAAATGCTGGCTAGGCTTAAGGCATGGGCACAAGTGCGAGCTAGGCTTAAGGCTGGGGCACAAGTGCGGGCTAGGCATAAAGCAGGGGCACAAGTTCGAGCTAGGCTTAAGGCCGGGGCACAAGTGTGGGCTAGGCTTAAGGCCTGGGCACAAGTGCAGGCTAGGCTTAAGGCCGGGGCACAAGTGCGGGCTAGGCTTAAGGCCGGGGCACAAGTGCGGGCTAGGCTTAAGGTCGGGGCACAAGTGCGGGCTAGGCTTAAGGCCGGGGCACAAGTGCGGGCTAGGCTTAAGGCCGGGGCACAAGTGCGGGCTAGGCTTAAGGCCGGGGCAAAAGTGCGGGCTAGGCTTAAGGCCTGGGCACAAGTGCAGTGCTGGCTAGGATCAAGGCAAGGGGCACAAATGCTGGCTAGGCTTAAGGCATGGGCACAAGTGCCAGCTAGGCTTAAGGCCTGGGCACAAGTGCAGGCTAGGCTTAAGGCCTGAGCAAAATGGCAGGCTAGGCTTAAGGCCTGGGCACAAGTGCGGGCTAGGCTTAAGGCCTGGGCACAAGTGCAGTGCTGGCTAGGATCAAGGCAGAGGGCACAAATGCTGGCTAGGCTTAAGGCATGGGTACAAGTGCGAGCTAGGCTTAAGGCCAGGGCACAAGTGCGGGCTAGGCATAAAGCAGGGGCACAAGTTCGAGCTAGGCTTAAGGCCGGGGCACAAGTTCGAGCTAGGGTTAAGGCCGGGGCACAAGTGCGGGCTAGGCTTAAGGCCTGGGCACAAGTGCGGGCTAGGCTTAAGGCCGGGGCACAAGTGCGGGCTAGGCTTAAGGCCGGGGCACAAGTGCGGGCTAGGCTTAAGGCCGGGGCACAAGTGCGGGCTAGGCTTAAGGCCGGGGCACAAGTGCGGGCTAGGCTTAAGGCGGGGCACAAGTGCGGGCTAGGCTTAAGGCCGGGGCACAAGTGCAGGCTAGGTTTAAGGCCCGGGCACAAGTGCGGGCTAGGCTTAAGGCCGGGGCAAAAGTGCGGGCTAGGCTTAAGGCCTGGGCACAAGTGCAGTGCTGGCTAGGATCAAGGCAGGGGGCACAAATGCTGGCTAGGCTTAAGGCATGGGCACAAGTGCCAGCTAGGCTTAAGGCCTGGGCACAAGTGCAGGCTAGGCTTAAGGCCTGAGCAAAAGGGCAGGCTAGGCTTAAGGCCTGGACACAAGTGCGGGCTAGGCTTAACCCTCCGTCACATACAATATTCGGACTAACAAGTTCACATACAATGTGCCTGTCAGGCGCCTGCTGGAAAAATACCTATAATATCTAATGTTTGCAATTTCAGTGCTCTAAAAGTGATCAGTGACCTTCATATGGATGTAATAAAAGAGACTACACATAATCAGTTGCAAAAAAAAACATTTACTTAACATAAAACTAATAACTATGAAATACAAACTTTTCAAAACTCCCGCCAAATAGTCCCCAGTTCGACTCTCTCAAAAAAATATACAAAGAAAATTTTTGAACACAAACTTAATTTTAAGGTACCTTAAGTACTATTAAAAACATATTCAATCAGAAGTAGATGCTGAGGTTTCCCCAGAAAAGTCACACTTGCAGAGCAAATAGCAAGAATTACACACCATTTTTGCATGTGTCAGGCAAATTGCTTTATGACATTTGAGACATTCATAATTTGAAAGCCTTCTGGTACCGCTTTCCGTTTGGCAGGTGGTGCATCTCCTTTTGTGAGGTGGTGCAGATGGTGACTTTTCACCATCATCTTCTGGACGGAACCTTTTGAGCTGAACTTGAAGGCGAGAGGGGATACCTATTGTTTTCACGCTTCTCCTGCGTAGCTCTCCAAGTACTAGTTCATGGGCCAATTTTTTCAGATACAATCGTCTACGGAGTGGTTCAAGCTTGTTTTCAAGATAAATTACTTGTGAATTTATACCACCCAAATTCAACATAGCAAAAAATATGACCATTGGCCAGCGTTTGATGTTTCTGCTGACGTTGAAAGTGGAGCACATCTGATCTGCTGTATCCACACCCCCTTTGGTGGCATTGTAAAATGTAATTATCTCCGGGTTTTTTTCTGCCCCAGTCCCAGGATCGATGGCAGTATCATCATGAAGTGTTGATAGAAGAAGTACGATTTTTTTGGCATGTGGTACATAGGAAACTAAAGCCTTTCCATTATGGAATGCAAAGATACTGCTGTACTGTTGTCTCTCTTTCACACTTACAAACTGTGGCGGCAATTCCCTTTTGTTTTTTCTTACAGTTCCCACATATGACAGCTTCTGAATTTTCAGATAATCAATCAGATCGCAACTTGTAAACCAATTGTCAGCTGTAATATTGCGACCCGATCCAAATAAGGGTTCAGCCAGTCTTTTTACAACATCAATGGCTTTGTTGCTCACACAGTAAGGACCTTCTGGTTGTTTTCCTGCATAAACTTCCAGGTTGTAAGTGTAGGTCTTACTGGCATCAACAAGGGCATACATTTTTATTCCATATTTGTTTGGCTTTGATGGAATATATTGACGAAAGGCACATCTACCATGAAAACCAGGGAGCATTTCGTCAATAGTGAGATTCTCTCCAGGGTAATAACTTTGTTTACAGTTTACAACAAATCTTTGAAATATATCACGAATTGGAGCAAGTCGGTCATGTGTTTTGCGTTCGGTTCGGGTAGTTCTGTCGTCAAACCGAAGGCAACAAATTAGAATCTTGAATCTGTTTATGGACATAACAAGGCTAAATTTTTCAACTCCATCCCCATCTTTACCCCAAAGTTCCTCCAAACTTTGTCTATTTGCCCTATAAGCTCCTGCAAGGTACAGTAATCCAAAAAAAGCACGCAGTTCTATTTCATCTGTGGGCTTGATGGTTCTGTTGCAGATGTACTTGTCCTTTATAATGTCTATATATTGGTTGGTATATGTGACAATAGAGTCCAGAATGTCATCTGTAAATATACTGTTCCAGCATTCAACTGCAGTTTTTGCATTACGTGCAGTTCCTATTACTGCAGGAAGGTGAGTAATAATGTTTAAAGGTTCCCTACGTTTTTTCTGGAATGGCTTCTTGTTCCATTTAGTATTTTTATCTTTTCCAATATAATATGATCCAACTTCTTCATCCTCACCACTGTCACCATCTTGCTCTGTTTCAGAATCCAGGACACATTCTTCCACCTCATCATGAGAATCAATCTCACTTTCCTCTCCTAAATCCTCATTCAGTGTGAGGTCTCTATCATCTAACAGCATGTTTGTTACTTCCTCAACATCAAGTTGTTTGGATAAGTTGTACATTTTCCTCTCCATTTCAGCAGATAATCTGAAGCAAGAGAAGGAATATGTTAGGGAACTACTGTATATGCCTGAGCAGCACACTTTCTTTTATAAAATCTCCCTTATTTCTATGAAATATCCTCACATTTTGTGCTATACATTCATAAAACAAGCTAAATAAACTATTGTGATGAATAAAAACATAAAATACCAACCTTACTGAATGTGACGTATTCACATACAATGAGCCTGAGAGATCTGTGCAGCTATATCCTCTCCCCTGAAGCTCTGAAATCCAACTGTGATATCAGGTTTCACAGACCTTCAAGAGACAGGAGACTACCTGGAGGGAGGGGGTTTCCTCACAATCTGGTGAGGAAGGAGAAATGAAAGTAAAAGAGAAGCGCCTGTCAGATCAGTTGTATGTGACGGAGGGTTAAGGCATGGGCACAAGTGCAGTGCTGGCTAGGATCAAGATAGGGGGCACAAGTGCTGGCTAGGCTTAAGGCATGGGCACAAGTGCTGGCTAGGCTTAAGACTTACAGCTAACTCTTTGCATAAAGGGTTGAGCACCCATAGGGGTGAAGAGCTAGCTTTCACCCCTCCACTCTGTACTTGGACATTTAGGACTAGATCCTTTGTTGTACGGTGCGGAGCCTCTCCATAACCCCATGCTCCAAGCGACCAGGCACTTCTTGTCTGTCCTCCGTAAATGGGTAATGCCTTCTTCCCCAATTACAGTCGTGCATGCGCTTTCAGACGGGACAAGAGCGAAGAGCGTAAAGCTGGCCCTATGTGCATAACCAACATGAAGCTGAAGACAAAAACAAACAAACAAGCATTCAAGGGGCTCAAAAGTGCGAGCTAGGCTTAAGGCCTGGGCACAAGTGCGGGCTAGGCTTATGGCCGGGGCACAAGTGCGGGCTAGGCTTAAGGTCGGGGCACAAGTGCGGGCTAGGCTTAAGGCCGGGGCACAAGTGCGGGCTAGGCTTAAGGCCGGGGCACAAGTGCGGGCTAGGCTTAAGGCCGGGGCACAAGTGCAGTGCTGGCTAGGATCAAGGCAGGGGGCACAAATGCTGGCTAGGCTTAAGGCATGGGCACAAGTGCCAGCTAGGCTTAAGGCCTGGGCACAAGTGCAGGCTAGGCTTAAGGCCTGAGCAAAATGGCAGGCTAGGCTTAAGGCCTGAGCAAAATGGCAGGCTAGGCTTAAGGCCTGGGCACAAGTGCGGGCTAGGCTTAAGGCCTGGGCACAAGTGCAGTGCTGGCTAGGATCAAGGCAGGGGGCACAAATGTTGGCTAGGCTTAAGGCATGGGCACAAGTGCGAGCTAGGCTTAAGGCCAGGGTACAAGTGCGGGCTAGGCATAAATCAGGGGCACAAGTTCGAGCTAGGCTTAAGGCCGGGGCACAAGTGCGGGCTAGGCTTAAGGCCTGGGCACAAGTGCGGGCTAGGCTTAAGGCCGGGGCACAAGTGCGGGCTAGGCTTAAGGCCGGGGCACAAGTGTGGGCTAGGCTTAAGGCCGGGGCACAAGTGCGGGCTAGGCTTAAGGCTGGGGCACAAGTGCGGGCTAGGCTTAAGGCCGGGGCACAAGTGCGGGCTAGGCTTAAGGCCGGGGCAAAAGTGCGGGCTAGTCTTAAGGCCGGGGCACAAGTGCAGTGCTGGCTAGGATCAAGGCAGGGGGCACAAATGCTGGCTAGGCTTAAGGCATGGGCACAAGTGCCAGCTAGGCTTAAGGCCTGGGCACAAGTGCAGGCTAGGCTTAAGGCCTGAGCAAAATGGCAGGCTAGGCTTAAGGCCTGGGCACAAGTGCGGGCTAGGCTTAAGGCATGGGCACAAGTGCAGTGCTGGCTAGGATCAAGGCAGGGGGCACAAGTGCTGGCTAGGCTTAAGGCATGGGCACAAGTGCTGGCTAGGCTTAAGACTTACAGCTAACTCTTTGCATAAAGGGTTAGGCACCCATAGGGGTGAAGAGCTAGCTTTCACCCCTCTACTCTGTACTTGGACATTTAGGACTAGATCCTTTGTTGTACAGTGCGGAGCCTCTCCATAACCCCATGCTCCAAGCGACCAGGCACTTCTTGTCTGTCCTCCGTAAATGGGTAATGCCTTCTTCCCCAATTACAGTCGTGCATGCGCATTCAGAGGGGACAAGAGCGAAGAGCGTAAAGCTGGCCCTATGTGCATAACCAACATGAAGCTGAAGACAAAAACAAACAAACAAGCATTCAAGGGGCTCAAAAGTGCGGGCTAGGCTTAAGGCCTGGGCACAAGTGCGGGCTAGGCTTAAGGCCTGGGCACAAGTGCGGGCTAGGCTTAAGGCCTGGGCACAAGTGCGGGCTAGGCTTAAGGCCTGGGCACAAGTGCGGGCTAGGCTTAAGGCCTGGGCACAAGTGCGGGCTAGGCTTAAGGCCTGGGCACAAGTGCGGGCTAGGCTTAAGGCCGGGGCACAAGTGCGGGCTAGGCTTAAGGCCGGGGCACAAGTGCGGGCTAGGCTTAAGGCCGGGGCACAAGTGCGGGCTAGGCTTAAGGCCGGGGCACAAGTGCGGGCTAGGCTTAAGGCCGGGGCACAAGTGCGGGCTAGGCTTAAGGCCGGGGCACAAGTGCGGGCTAGGCTTAAGGCCAGGGAACAGGTGCGGGCTAGGCTTAAGGCCGGGGCTCAGGTGCGGGCTAGGCTTAAGGCCAGGGCACAGGTGCGGGCTAGGCTTAAGGCCAGGGCACAGGTGCGGGCTAGGCTTAAGGCCTGGGCACAAGTGCGGGCTAGGCTTAAGGCCTGGGCACAAGCGCGGGCTAGGCTTAAGGCCTGGGCACAAGTGCGGGCTAGGCTTAAGGCCGGGGCACAAGTGCGGGCTAGGCTTAAGGCTGGGGCACAAGTGCGGGCTAGGCTTAAGGCCGGGGCACAAGTGCGGGCTAGGCTTAAGGCCGGGGCACAAGTGCGGGCTAGGCTTAAGGCCGGGGCACAAGTGCGGGCTAGGCTTAAGGCCGGGGCACAAGTGCGGGCTAGGCTTAAGGCTGGGGCACAAGTGCGGGCTAGGCTTAAGGCCGGGGCAAAAGTGCAGGCTAGGCTTAAGGCCGTGGCACAAGTGCTGGCTAGGCATAAGGCCGGGGCACAAGTGCTGGCTAGGCATAAGGCAGGGGCACAAGTGCTAGCTAGGCATAAGGCAGGGGCACAAGTGCTGGCTAGGCATAAGGCAGGGGCACAAGTGCTGGCTAGGCATAAGGCAGGGGCACAAGTGCTGGCCAGGCATAAGGCAGGGGCACAAGTGCTGGCTAGGTATAAGGCAGGGGCACAAGCACAAACTAAGCATAAGGCAGAGGCACAAGTGCAAGCTAGGCATAAGGCAGGGGCACCTATGCAGGCTAGGCTTAAGGCAGGGGCACAAGTGCGGGCTAGGCTTAAGGCCTGGGCACAAGTGCCGGCTAGGCCTAAGGCCTGGGCACAAGTGCGGGCTAGGCTTAAGGCCTGGGCACAAGTGCGAGCTAGGCTTAAGGCCGGGGCACAAGTGCGGGCTAGGCTTAAGGTCGGGGCACAAGTTCAAGCTAGGCTTAAGGCCGGGGCACAAGTGCGGGCTAAGCTTAAGGCCGGGGCAAAAGTGCGGGCTAGGCTTAAGGCCTGGGCACAAGTGCGGGCTAGGCTTAAGGCCGGGGCACAAGTGCGGGCTAGGCTTAAGGCCGGGGCACAAGTGCGGGCTAGGCTTAAGGCCGGGGCACAAGTGCGGGCTAGGCTTAAGGCCGGGGCACAAGTGCGGGCTAGGCTTAAGGCCGGGGCACAAGTGCGGGCTAGGCTTAAGGCCGGGGCACAAGTGCGGGCTAGGCTTAAGGCCGGGGCAAAAGTGCGGGCTAGGCTTAAGGCCTGGGCACAAGTGCAGTGCTGGCTAGGATCAAGGCAGGGGGCACAAATGCTGGCTAGGATCAAGGCAGGGGGCACAAATGCTGGCTAGGCTTAAGGCATGGGCACAAGTGCCAGCTAGGCTTAAGGCCTGGGCACAAGTGCGGGCTAGGCTTAAGGCCTGGGCACAAGTGCAGTGCTGGCTAGGATCAAGGCAGGGGGCACAAATGCTGGCTAGGCTTAAGGCATGGGCACAAGTGCGAGCTAGGCTTAAGGCTGGGGCACAAGTGCGGGCTAGGCTTAAGGCCTGGGCACAAGTGCAGGCTAGGCTTAAGGCCGGGGCACAAGTGCGGGCTAGGCTTAAGGCCGGGGCACAAGTGCGGGCTAGGCTTAAGGCCGGGGCACAAGTGCGGGCTAGGCTTAAGGCCGGGGCACAAGTGCGGGCTAGGCTTAAGGTCGGGGCACAAGTGCGGGCTAGGCTTAAGGCCGGGGCACAAGTGCGGGCTAGGCTTAAGGCCGGGGCACAAGTGCGGGCTAGGCTTAAGGCCGGGGCAAAAGTGCAGTGCTGGCTAGGATCAAGGCAAGGGGCACAAATGCTGGCTAGGCTTAAGGCATGGGCACAAGTGCCAGCTAGGCTTAAGGCCTGGGCACAAGTGCAGGCTAGGCTTAAGGCCTGAGCAAAATGGCAGGCTAGGCTTAAGGCCTGGGCACAAGTGCGGGCTAGGCTTAAGGCCTGGGCACAAGTGCAGTGCTGGCTAGGATCAAGGCAGAGGGCACAAATGCTGGCTAGGCTTAAGGCATGGGTACAAGTGCGAGCTAGGCTTAAGGCCAGGGCACAAGTGCGGGCTAGGCATAAAGCAGGGGCACAAGTTCGAGCTAGGCTTAAGGCCGGGGCACAAGTGCGGGCTAGGCTTAAGGCCGGGGCAAAAGTGCGGGCTAGGCTTAAGGCCTGGGCACAAGTGCAGTGCTGGCTAGGATCAAGGCAGGGGGCACAAATGCTGGCTAGGCTTAAGGCATGGGCACAAGTGCCAGCTAGGCTTAAGGCCTGGGCACAAGTGCGGGCTAGGCTTAAGGCCTGGGCACAAGTGCAGTGCTGGCTAGGATCAAGGCAGGGGGCACAAATGCTGGCTAGGCTTAAGGCATGGGCACAAGTGCGAGCTAGGCTTAAGGCTGGGGCACAAGTGCGGGCTAGGCATAAAGCAGGGGCACAAGTTCGAGCTAGGCTTAAGGCCGGGGCACAAGTGTGGGCTAGGCTTAAGGCCTGGGCACAAGTGCAGGCTAGGCTTAAGGCCGGGGCACAAGTGCGGGCTAGGCTTAAGGCCGGGGCACAAGTGCGGGCTAGGCTTAAGGTCGGGGCACAAGTGCGGGCTAGGCTTAAGGCCGGGGCACAAGTGCGGGCTAGGCTTAAGGCCGGGGCACAAGTGCGGGCTAGGCTTAAGGCCGGGGCAAAAGTGCGGGCTAGGCTTAAGGCCTGGGCACAAGTGCAGTGCTGGCTAGGATCAAGGCAAGGGGCACAAATGCTGGCTAGGCTTAAGGCATGGGCACAAGTGCCAGCTAGGCTTAAGGCCTGGGCACAAGTGCAGGCTAGGCTTAAGGCCTGAGCAAAATGGCAGGCTAGGCTTAAGGCCTGGGCACAAGTGCGGGCTAGGCTTAAGGCCTGGGCACAAGTGCAGTGCTGGCTAGGATCAAGGCAGAGGGCACAAATGCTGGCTAGGCTTAAGGCATGGGTACAAGTGCGAGCTAGGCTTAAGGCCAGGGCACAAGTGCGGGCTAGGCATAAAGCAGGGGCACAAGTTCGAGCTAGGCTTAAGGCCGGGGCACAAGTTCGAGCTAGGGTTAAGGCCGGGGCACAAGTGCGGGCTAGGCTTAAGGCCTGGGCACAAGTGCGGGCTAGGCTTAAGGCCGGGGCACAAGTGCGGGCTAGGCTTAAGGCCGGGGCACAAGTGCGGGCTAGGCTTAAGGCCGGGGCACAAGTGCGGGCTAGGCTTAAGGCCGGGGCACAAGTGCGGGCTAGGCTTAAGGCGGGGCACAAGTGCGGGCTAGGCTTAAGGCCGGGGCACAAGTGCAGGCTAGGTTTAAGGCCCGGGCACAAGTGCGGGCTAGGCTTAAGGCCGGGGCAAAAGTGCGGGCTAGGCTTAAGGCCTGGGCACAAGTGCAGTGCTGGCTAGGATCAAGGCAGGGGGCACAAATGCTGGCTAGGCTTAAGGCATGGGCACAAGTGCCAGCTAGGCTTAAGGCCTGGGCACAAGTGCAGGCTAGGCTTAAGGCCTGAGCAAAAGGGCAGGCTAGGCTTAAGGCCTGGACACAAGTGCGGGCTAGGCTTAACCCTCCGTCACATACAATATTCGGACTAACAAGTTCACATACAATGTGCCTGTCAGGCGCCTGCTGGAAAAATACCTATAATATCTAATGTTTGCAATTTCAGTGCTCTAAAAGTGATCAGTGACCTTCATATGGATGTAATAAAAGAGACTACACATAATCAGTTGCAAAAAAAAACATTTACTTAACATAAAACTAATAACTATGAAATACAAACTTTTCAAAACTCCCGCCAAATAGTCCCCAGTTCGACTCTCTCAAAAAAATATACAAAGAAAATTTTTGAACACAAACTTAATTTTAAGGTACCTTAAGTACTATTAAAAACATATTCAATCAGAAGTAGATGCTGAGGTTTCCCCAGAAAAGTCACACTTGCAGAGCAAATAGCAAGAATTACACACCATTTTTGCATGTGTCAGGCAAATTGCTTTATGACATTTGAGACATTCATAATTTGAAAGCCTTCTGGTACCGCTTTCCGTTTGGCAGGTGGTGCATCTCCTTTTGTGAGGTGGTGCAGATGGTGACTTTTCACCATCATCTTCTGGACGGAACCTTTTGAGCTGAACTTGAAGGCGAGAGGGGATACCTATTGTTTTCACGCTTCTCCTGCGTAGCTCTCCAAGTACTAGTTCATGGGCCAATTTTTTCAGATACAATCGTCTACGGAGTGGTTCAAGCTTGTTTTCAAGATAAATTACTTGTGAATTTATACCACCCAAATTCAACATAGCAAAAAATATGACCATTGGCCAGCGTTTGATGTTTCTGCTGACGTTGAAAGTGGAGCACATCTGATCTGCTGTATCCACACCCCCTTTGGTGGCATTGTAAAATGTAATTATCTCCGGGTTTTTTTCTGCCCCAGTCCCAGGATCGATGGCAGTATCATCATGAAGTGTTGATAGAAGAAGTACGATTTTTTTGGCATGTGGTACATAGGAAACTAAAGCCTTTCCATTATGGAATGCAAAGATACTGCTGTACTGTTGTCTCTCTTTCACACTTACAAACTGTGGCGGCAATTCCCTTTTGTTTTTTCTTACAGTTCCCACATATGACAGCTTCTGAATTTTCAGATAATCAATCAGATCGCAACTTGTAAACCAATTGTCAGCTGTAATATTGCGACCCGATCCAAATAAGGGTTCAGCCAGTCTTTTTACAACATCAATGGCTTTGTTGCTCACACAGTAAGGACCTTCTGGTTGTTTTCCTGCATAAACTTCCAGGTTGTAAGTGTAGGTCTTACTGGCATCAACAAGGGCATACATTTTTATTCCATATTTGTTTGGCTTTGATGGAATATATTGACGAAAGGCACATCTACCATGAAAACCAGGGAGCATTTCGTCAATAGTGAGATTCTCTCCAGGGTAATAACTTTGTTTACAGTTTACAACAAATCTTTGAAATATATCACGAATTGGAGCAAGTCGGTCATGTGTTTTGCGTTCGGTTCGGGTAGTTCTGTCGTCAAACCGAAGGCAACAAATTAGAATCTTGAATCTGTTTATGGACATAACAAGGCTAAATTTTTCAACTCCATCCCCATCTTTACCCCAAAGTTCCTCCAAACTTTGTCTATTTGCCCTATAAGCTCCTGCAAGGTACAGTAATCCAAAAAAAGCACGCAGTTCTATTTCATCTGTGGGCTTGATGGTTCTGTTGCAGATGTACTTGTCCTTTATAATGTCTATATATTGGTTGGTATATGTGACAATAGAGTCCAGAATGTCATCTGTAAATATACTGTTCCAGCATTCAACTGCAGTTTTTGCATTACGTGCAGTTCCTATTACTGCAGGAAGGTGAGTAATAATGTTTAAAGGTTCCCTACGTTTTTTCTGGAATGGCTTCTTGTTCCATTTAGTATTTTTATCTTTTCCAATATAATATGATCCAACTTCTTCATCCTCACCACTGTCACCATCTTGCTCTGTTTCAGAATCCAGGACACATTCTTCCACCTCATCATGAGAATCAATCTCACTTTCCTCTCCTAAATCCTCATTCAGTGTGAGGTCTCTATCATCTAACAGCATGTTTGTTACTTCCTCAACATCAAGTTGTTTGGATAAGTTGTACATTTTCCTCTCCATTTCAGCAGATAATCTGAAGCAAGAGAAGGAATATGTTAGGGAACTACTGTATATGCCTGAGCAGCACACTTTCTTTTATAAAATCTCCCTTATTTCTATGAAATATCCTCACATTTTGTGCTATACATTCATAAAACAAGCTAAATAAACTATTGTGATGAATAAAAACATAAAATACCAACCTTACTGAATGTGACGTATTCACATACAATGAGCCTGAGAGATCTGTGCAGCTATATCCTCTCCCCTGAAGCTCTGAAATCCAACTGTGATATCAGGTTTCACAGACCTTCAAGAGACAGGAGACTACCTGGAGGGAGGGGGTTTCCTCACAATCTGGTGAGGAAGGAGAAATGAAAGTAAAAGAGAAGCGCCTGTCAGATCAGTTGTATGTGACGGAGGGTTAAGGCATGGGCACAAGTGCAGTGCTGGCTAGGATCAAGATAGGGGGCACAAGTGCTGGCTAGGCTTAAGGCATGGGCACAAGTGCTGGCTAGGCTTAAGACTTACAGCTAACTCTTTGCATAAAGGGTTGAGCACCCATAGGGGTGAAGAGCTAGCTTTCACCCCTCCACTCTGTACTTGGACATTTAGGACTAGATCCTTTGTTGTACGGTGCGGAGCCTCTCCATAACCCCATGCTCCAAGCGACCAGGCACTTCTTGTCTGTCCTCCGTAAATGGGTAATGCCTTCTTCCCCAATTACAGTCGTGCATGCGCTTTCAGACGGGACAAGAGCGAAGAGCGTAAAGCTGGCCCTATGTGCATAACCAACATGAAGCTGAAGACAAAAACAAACAAACAAGCATTCAAGGGGCTCAAAAGTGCGAGCTAGGCTTAAGGCCTGGGCACAAGTGCGGGCTAGGCTTATGGCCGGGGCACAAGTGCGGGCTAGGCTTAAGGTCGGGGCACAAGTGCGGGCTAGGCTTAAGGCCGGGGCACAAGTGCGGGCTAGGCTTAAGGCCGGGGCACAAGTGCGGGCTAGGCTTAAGGCCGGGGCACAAGTGCAGTGCTGGCTAGGATCAAGGCAGGGGGCACAAATGCTGGCTAGGCTTAAGGCATGGGCACAAGTGCCAGCTAGGCTTAAGGCCTGGGCACAAGTGCAGGCTAGGCTTAAGGCCTGAGCAAAATGGCAGGCTAGGCTTAAGGCCTGAGCAAAATGGCAGGCTAGGCTTAAGGCCTGGGCACAAGTGCGGGCTAGGCTTAAGGCCTGGGCACAAGTGCAGTGCTGGCTAGGATCAAGGCAGGGGGCACAAATGTTGGCTAGGCTTAAGGCATGGGCACAAGTGCGAGCTAGGCTTAAGGCCAGGGTACAAGTGCGGGCTAGGCATAAATCAGGGGCACAAGTTCGAGCTAGGCTTAAGGCCGGGGCACAAGTGCGGGCTAGGCTTAAGGCCTGGGCACAAGTGCGGGCTAGGCTTAAGGCCGGGGCACAAGTGCGGGCTAGGCTTAAGGCCGGGGCACAAGTGTGGGCTAGGCTTAAGGCCGGGGCACAAGTGCGGGCTAGGCTTAAGGCTGGGGCACAAGTGCGGGCTAGGCTTAAGGCCGGGGCACAAGTGCGGGCTAGGCTTAAGGCCGGGGCAAAAGTGCGGGCTAGTCTTAAGGCCGGGGCACAAGTGCAGTGCTGGCTAGGATCAAGGCAGGGGGCACAAATGCTGGCTAGGCTTAAGGCATGGGCACAAGTGCCAGCTAGGCTTAAGGCCTGGGCACAAGTGCAGGCTAGGCTTAAGGCCTGAGCAAAATGGCAGGCTAGGCTTAAGGCCTGGGCACAAGTGCGGGCTAGGCTTAAGGCATGGGCACAAGTGCAGTGCTGGCTAGGATCAAGGCAGGGGGCACAAGTGCTGGCTAGGCTTAAGGCATGGGCACAAGTGCTGGCTAGGCTTAAGACTTACAGCTAACTCTTTGCATAAAGGGTTAGGCACCCATAGGGGTGAAGAGCTAGCTTTCACCCCTCTACTCTGTACTTGGACATTTAGGACTAGATCCTTTGTTGTACAGTGCGGAGCCTCTCCATAACCCCATGCTCCAAGCGACCAGGCACTTCTTGTCTGTCCTCCGTAAATGGGTAATGCCTTCTTCCCCAATTACAGTCGTGCATGCGCATTCAGAGGGGACAAGAGCGAAGAGCGTAAAGCTGGCCCTATGTGCATAACCAACATGAAGCTGAAGACAAAAACAAACAAACAAGCATTCAAGGGGCTCAAAAGTGCGGGCTAGGCTTAAGGCCTGGGCACAAGTGCGGGCTAGGCTTAAGGCCTGGGCACAAGTGCGGGCTAGGCTTAAGGCCTGGGCACAAGTGCGGGCTAGGCTTAAGGCCTGGGCACAAGTGCGGGCTAGGCTTAAGGCCTGGGCACAAGTGCGGGCTAGGCTTAAGGCCTGGGCACAAGTGCGGGCTAGGCTTAAGGCCGGGGCACAAGTGCGGGCTAGGCTTAAGGCCGGGGCACAAGTGCGGGCTAGGCTTAAGGCCGGGGCACAAGTGCGGGCTAGGCTTAAGGCCGGGGCACAAGTGCGGGCTAGGCTTAAGGCCGGGGCACAAGTGCGGGCTAGGCTTAAGGCCGGGGCACAAGTGCGGGCTAGGCTTAAGGCCAGGGAACAGGTGCGGGCTAGGCTTAAGGCCGGGGCTCAGGTGCGGGCTAGGCTTAAGGCCAGGGCACAGGTGCGGGCTAGGCTTAAGGCCAGGGCACAGGTGCGGGCTAGGCTTAAGGCCTGGGCACAAGTGCGGGCTAGGCTTAAGGCCTGGGCACAAGCGCGGGCTAGGCTTAAGGCCTGGGCACAAGTGCGGGCTAGGCTTAAGGCCGGGGCACAAGTGCGGGCTAGGCTTAAGGCTGGGGCACAAGTGCGGGCTAGGCTTAAGGCCGGGGCACAAGTGCGGGCTAGGCTTAAGGCCGGGGCACAAGTGCGGGCTAGGCTTAAGGCCGGGGCACAAGTGCGGGCTAGGCTTAAGGCCGGGGCACAAGTGCGGGCTAGGCTTAAGGCTGGGGCACAAGTGCGGGCTAGGCTTAAGGCCGGGGCAAAAGTGCAGGCTAGGCTTAAGGCCGTGGCACAAGTGCTGGCTAGGCATAAGGCCGGGGCACAAGTGCTGGCTAGGCATAAGGCAGGGGCACAAGTGCTAGCTAGGCATAAGGCAGGGGCACAAGTGCTGGCTAGGCATAAGGCAGGGGCACAAGTGCTGGCTAGGCATAAGGCAGGGGCACAAGTGCTGGCCAGGCATAAGGCAGGGGCACAAGTGCTGGCTAGGTATAAGGCAGGGGCACAAGCACAAACTAAGCATAAGGCAGAGGCACAAGTGCAAGCTAGGCATAAGGCAGGGGCACCTATGCAGGCTAGGCTTAAGGCAGGGGCACAAGTGCGGGCTAGGCTTAAGGCCTGGGCACAAGTGCCGGCTAGGCCTAAGGCCTGGGCACAAGTGCGGGCTAGGCTTAAGGCCTGGGCACAAGTGCGAGCTAGGCTTAAGGCCGGGGCACAAGTGCGGGCTAGGCTTAAGGTCGGGGCACAAGTTCAAGCTAGGCTTAAGGCCGGGGCACAAGTGCGGGCTAAGCTTAAGGCCGGGGCAAAAGTGCGGGCTAGGCTTAAGGCCTGGGCACAAGTGCGGGCTAGGCTTAAGGCCGGGGCACAAGTGCGGGCTAGGCTTAAGGCCGGGGCACAAGTGCGGGCTAGGCTTAAGGCCGGGGCACAAGTGCGGGCTAGGCTTAAGGCCGGGGCACAAGTGCGGGCTAGGCTTAAGGCCGGGGCACAAGTGCGGGCTAGGCTTAAGGCCGGGGCACAAGTGCGGGCTAGGCTTAAGGCCGGGGCAAAAGTGCGGGCTAGGCTTAAGGCCTGGGCACAAGTGCAGTGCTGGCTAGGATCAAGGCAGGGGGCACAAATGCTGGCTAGGATCAAGGCAGGGGGCACAAATGCTGGCTAGGCTTAAGGCATGGGCACAAGTGCCAGCTAGGCTTAAGGCCTGGGCACAAGTGCGGGCTAGGCTTAAGGCCTGGGCACAAGTGCAGTGCTGGCTAGGATCAAGGCAGGGGGCACAAATGCTGGCTAGGCTTAAGGCATGGGCACAAGTGCGAGCTAGGCTTAAGGCTGGGGCACAAGTGCGGGCTAGGCTTAAGGCCTGGGCACAAGTGCAGGCTAGGCTTAAGGCCGGGGCACAAGTGCGGGCTAGGCTTAAGGCCGGGGCACAAGTGCGGGCTAGGCTTAAGGCCGGGGCACAAGTGCGGGCTAGGCTTAAGGCCGGGGCACAAGTGCGGGCTAGGCTTAAGGTCGGGGCACAAGTGCGGGCTAGGCTTAAGGCCGGGGCACAAGTGCGGGCTAGGCTTAAGGCCGGGGCACAAGTGCGGGCTAGGCTTAAGGCCGGGGCAAAAGTGCAGTGCTGGCTAGGATCAAGGCAAGGGGCACAAATGCTGGCTAGGCTTAAGGCATGGGCACAAGTGCCAGCTAGGCTTAAGGCCTGGGCACAAGTGCAGGCTAGGCTTAAGGCCTGAGCAAAATGGCAGGCTAGGCTTAAGGCCTGGGCACAAGTGCGGGCTAGGCTTAAGGCCTGGGCACAAGTGCAGTGCTGGCTAGGATCAAGGCAGAGGGCACAAATGCTGGCTAGGCTTAAGGCATGGGTACAAGTGCGAGCTAGGCTTAAGGCCAGGGCACAAGTGCGGGCTAGGCATAAAGCAGGGGCACAAGTTCGAGCTAGGCTTAAGGCCGGGGCACAAGTGCGGGCTAGGCTTAAGGCCGGGGCAAAAGTGCGGGCTAGGCTTAAGGCCTGGGCACAAGTGCAGTGCTGGCTAGGATCAAGGCAGGGGGCACAAATGCTGGCTAGGCTTAAGGCATGGGCACAAGTGCCAGCTAGGCTTAAGGCCTGGGCACAAGTGCGGGCTAGGCTTAAGGCCTGGGCACAAGTGCAGTGCTGGCTAGGATCAAGGCAGGGGGCACAAATGCTGGCTAGGCTTAAGGCATGGGCACAAGTGCGAGCTAGGCTTAAGGCTGGGGCACAAGTGCGGGCTAGGCATAAAGCAGGGGCACAAGTTCGAGCTAGGCTTAAGGCCGGGGCACAAGTGTGGGCTAGGCTTAAGGCCTGGGCACAAGTGCAGGCTAGGCTTAAGGCCGGGGCACAAGTGCGGGCTAGGCTTAAGGCCGGGGCACAAGTGCGGGCTAGGCTTAAGGTCGGGGCACAAGTGCGGGCTAGGCTTAAGGCCGGGGCACAAGTGCGGGCTAGGCTTAAGGCCGGGGCACAAGTGCGGGCTAGGCTTAAGGCCGGGGCAAAAGTGCGGGCTAGGCTTAAGGCCTGGGCACAAGTGCAGTGCTGGCTAGGATCAAGGCAAGGGGCACAAATGCTGGCTAGGCTTAAGGCATGGGCACAAGTGCCAGCTAGGCTTAAGGCCTGGGCACAAGTGCAGGCTAGGCTTAAGGCCTGAGCAAAATGGCAGGCTAGGCTTAAGGCCTGGGCACAAGTGCGGGCTAGGCTTAAGGCCTGGGCACAAGTGCAGTGCTGGCTAGGATCAAGGCAGAGGGCACAAATGCTGGCTAGGCTTAAGGCATGGGTACAAGTGCGAGCTAGGCTTAAGGCCAGGGCACAAGTGCGGGCTAGGCATAAAGCAGGGGCACAAGTTCGAGCTAGGCTTAAGGCCGGGGCACAAGTTCGAGCTAGGGTTAAGGCCGGGGCACAAGTGCGGGCTAGGCTTAAGGCCTGGGCACAAGTGCGGGCTAGGCTTAAGGCCGGGGCACAAGTGCGGGCTAGGCTTAAGGCCGGGGCACAAGTGCGGGCTAGGCTTAAGGCCGGGGCACAAGTGCGGGCTAGGCTTAAGGCCGGGGCACAAGTGCGGGCTAGGCTTAAGGCGGGGCACAAGTGCGGGCTAGGCTTAAGGCCGGGGCACAAGTGCAGGCTAGGTTTAAGGCCCGGGCACAAGTGCGGGCTAGGCTTAAGGCCGGGGCAAAAGTGCGGGCTAGGCTTAAGGCCTGGGCACAAGTGCAGTGCTGGCTAGGATCAAGGCAGGGGGCACAAATGCTGGCTAGGCTTAAGGCATGGGCACAAGTGCCAGCTAGGCTTAAGGCCTGGGCACAAGTGCAGGCTAGGCTTAAGGCCTGAGCAAAAGGGCAGGCTAGGCTTAAGGCCTGGACACAAGTGCGGGCTAGGCTTAAGGCATGGGCACAAGTGCAGTGCTGGCTAGGATCAAGATAGGGGGCACAAGTGCTGGCTAGGCTTAAGGCATGGGCACAAGTGCTGGCTAGGCTTAAGACTTACAGCTAACTCTTTGCATAAAGGGTTGAGCACCCATAGGGGTGAAGAGCTAGCTTTCACCCCTCCACTCTGTACTTGGACATTTAGGACTAGATCCTTTGTTGTACGGTGCGGAGCCTCTCCATAACCCCATGCTCCAAGCGACCAGGCACTTCTTGTCTGTCCTCCGTAAATGGGTAATGCCTTCTTCCCCAATTACAGTCGTGCATGCGCTTTCAGACGGGACAAGAGCGAAGAGCGTAAAGCTGGCCCTATGTGCATAACCAACATGAAGCTGAAGACAAAAACAAACAAACAAGCATTCAAGGGGCTCAAAAGTGCGAGCTAGGCTTAAGGCCTGGGCACAAGTGCGGGCTAGGCTTATGGCCGGGGCACAAGTGCGGGCTAGGCTTAAGGTCGGGGCACAAGTGCGGGCTAGGCTTAAGGCCGGGGCACAAGTGCGGGCTAGGCTTAAGGCCGGGGCACAAGTGCGGGCTAGGCTTAAGGCCGGGGCACAAGTGCAGTGCTGGCTAGGATCAAGGCAGGGGGCACAAATGCTGGCTAGGCTTAAGGCATGGGCACAAGTGCCAGCTAGGCTTAAGGCCTGGGCACAAGTGCAGGCTAGGCTTAAGGCCTGAGCAAAATGGCAGGCTAGGCTTAAGGCCTGAGCAAAATGGCAGGCTAGGCTTAAGGCCTGGGCACAAGTGCGGGCTAGGCTTAAGGCCTGGGCACAAGTGCAGTGCTGGCTAGGATCAAGGCAGGGGGCACAAATGTTGGCTAGGCTTAAGGCATGGGCACAAGTGCGAGCTAGGCTTAAGGCCAGGGTACAAGTGCGGGCTAGGCATAAATCAGGGGCACAAGTTCGAGCTAGGCTTAAGGCCGGGGCACAAGTGCGGGCTAGGCTTAAGGCCTGGGCACAAGTGCGGGCTAGGCTTAAGGCCGGGGCACAAGTGCGGGCTAGGCTTAAGGCCGGGGCACAAGTGTGGGCTAGGCTTAAGGCCGGGGCACAAGTGCGGGCTAGGCTTAAGGCTGGGGCACAAGTGCGGGCTAGGCTTAAGGCCGGGGCACAAGTGCGGGCTAGGCTTAAGGCCGGGGCAAAAGTGCGGGCTAGTCTTAAGGCCGGGGCACAAGTGCAGTGCTGGCTAGGATCAAGGCAGGGGGCACAAATGCTGGCTAGGCTTAAGGCATGGGCACAAGTGCCAGCTAGGCTTAAGGCCTGGGCACAAGTGCAGGCTAGGCTTAAGGCCTGAGCAAAATGGCAGGCTAGGCTTAAGGCCTGGGCACAAGTGCGGGCTAGGCTTAAGGCATGGGCACAAGTGCAGTGCTGGCTAGGATCAAGGCAGGGGGCACAAGTGCTGGCTAGGCTTAAGGCATGGGCACAAGTGCTGGCTAGGCTTAAGACTTACAGCTAACTCTTTGCATAAAGGGTTAGGCACCCATAGGGGTGAAGAGCTAGCTTTCACCCCTCTACTCTGTACTTGGACATTTAGGACTAGATCCTTTGTTGTACAGTGCGGAGCCTCTCCATAACCCCATGCTCCAAGCGACCAGGCACTTCTTGTCTGTCCTCCGTAAATGGGTAATGCCTTCTTCCCCAATTACAGTCGTGCATGCGCATTCAGAGGGGACAAGAGCGAAGAGCGTAAAGCTGGCCCTATGTGCATAACCAACATGAAGCTGAAGACAAAAACAAACAAACAAGCATTCAAGGGGCTCAAAAGTGCGGGCTAGGCTTAAGGCCTGGGCACAAGTGCGGGCTAGGCTTAAGGCCTGGGCACAAGTGCGGGCTAGGCTTAAGGCCTGGGCACAAGTGCGGGCTAGGCTTAAGGCCTGGGCACAAGTGCGGGCTAGGCTTAAGGCCTGGGCACAAGTGCGGGCTAGGCTTAAGGCCTGGGCACAAGTGCGGGCTAGGCTTAAGGCCGGGGCACAAGTGCGGGCTAGGCTTAAGGCCGGGGCACAAGTGCGGGCTAGGCTTAAGGCCGGGGCACAAGTGCGGGCTAGGCTTAAGGCCGGGGCACAAGTGCGGGCTAGGCTTAAGGCCGGGGCACAAGTGCGGGCTAGGCTTAAGGCCGGGGCACAAGTGCGGGCTAGGCTTAAGGCCAGGGAACAGGTGCGGGCTAGGCTTAAGGCCGGGGCTCAGGTGCGGGCTAGGCTTAAGGCCAGGGCACAGGTGCGGGCTAGGCTTAAGGCCAGGGCACAGGTGCGGGCTAGGCTTAAGGCCTGGGCACAAGTGCGGGCTAGGCTTAAGGCCTGGGCACAAGCGCGGGCTAGGCTTAAGGCCTGGGCACAAGTGCGGGCTAGGCTTAAGGCCGGGGCACAAGTGCGGGCTAGGCTTAAGGCTGGGGCACAAGTGCGGGCTAGGCTTAAGGCCGGGGCACAAGTGCGGGCTAGGCTTAAGGCCGGGGCACAAGTGCGGGCTAGGCTTAAGGCCGGGGCACAAGTGCGGGCTAGGCTTAAGGCCGGGGCACAAGTGCGGGCTAGGCTTAAGGCTGGGGCACAAGTGCGGGCTAGGCTTAAGGCCGGGGCAAAAGTGCAGGCTAGGCTTAAGGCCGTGGCACAAGTGCTGGCTAGGCATAAGGCCGGGGCACAAGTGCTGGCTAGGCATAAGGCAGGGGCACAAGTGCTAGCTAGGCATAAGGCAGGGGCACAAGTGCTGGCTAGGCATAAGGCAGGGGCACAAGTGCTGGCTAGGCATAAGGCAGGGGCACAAGTGCTGGCCAGGCATAAGGCAGGGGCACAAGTGCTGGCTAGGTATAAGGCAGGGGCACAAGCACAAACTAAGCATAAGGCAGAGGCACAAGTGCAAGCTAGGCATAAGGCAGGGGCACCTATGCAGGCTAGGCTTAAGGCAGGGGCACAAGTGCGGGCTAGGCTTAAGGCCTGGGCACAAGTGCCGGCTAGGCCTAAGGCCTGGGCACAAGTGCGGGCTAGGCTTAAGGCCTGGGCACAAGTGCGAGCTAGGCTTAAGGCCGGGGCACAAGTGCGGGCTAGGCTTAAGGTCGGGGCACAAGTTCAAGCTAGGCTTAAGGCCGGGGCACAAGTGCGGGCTAAGCTTAAGGCCGGGGCAAAAGTGCGGGCTAGGCTTAAGGCCTGGGCACAAGTGCGGGCTAGGCTTAAGGCCGGGGCACAAGTGCGGGCTAGGCTTAAGGCCGGGGCACAAGTGCGGGCTAGGCTTAAGGCCGGGGCACAAGTGCGGGCTAGGCTTAAGGCCGGGGCACAAGTGCGGGCTAGGCTTAAGGCCGGGGCACAAGTGCGGGCTAGGCTTAAGGCCGGGGCACAAGTGCGGGCTAGGCTTAAGGCCGGGGCAAAAGTGCGGGCTAGGCTTAAGGCCTGGGCACAAGTGCAGTGCTGGCTAGGATCAAGGCAGGGGGCACAAATGCTGGCTAGGATCAAGGCAGGGGGCACAAATGCTGGCTAGGCTTAAGGCATGGGCACAAGTGCCAGCTAGGCTTAAGGCCTGGGCACAAGTGCGGGCTAGGCTTAAGGCCTGGGCACAAGTGCAGTGCTGGCTAGGATCAAGGCAGGGGGCACAAATGCTGGCTAGGCTTAAGGCATGGGCACAAGTGCGAGCTAGGCTTAAGGCTGGGGCACAAGTGCGGGCTAGGCATAAAGCAGGGGCACAAGTTCGAGCTAGGCTTAAGGCCGGGGCACAAGTGCGGGCTAGGCTTAAGGCCTGGGCACAAGTGCGGGCTAGGCTTAAGGCCGGGGCACAAGTGCGGGCTAGGCATAAAGCAGGGGCACAAGTTCGAGCTAGGCTTAAGGTCGGGGCACAAGTGCGTGCTAGGCTTAAGGCCGGGGCACAAGTGCGGGCTAGGCTTAAGGCCGGGGCACAAGTGCGGGCTAGGCTTAAGGCCGGGGCAAAAGTGCGGGCTAGGCTTAAGGCCTGGGCACAAGTGCAGTGCTGGCTAGGATCAAGGCAAGGGGCACAAATGCTGGCTAGGCTTAAGGCATGGGCACAAGTGCCAGCTAGGCTTAAGGCCTGGGCACAAGTGCAGGCTAGGCTTAAGGCCTGAGCAAAATGGCAGGCTAGGCTTAAGGCCTGGGCACAAGTGCGGGCTAGGCTTAAGGCCTGGGCACAAGTGCAGTGCTGACTAGGAACAAGGCAGGGGGCACAAATGCTGGCTAGGCTTAAGGCATGAGTACAAGTGCGAGCTAGGCTTAAGGCCAGGGCACAAGTGCGGGCTAGGCATAAAGCAGGGGCACAAGTTCGAGCTAGGCTTAAGGCCGGGGCACAAGTGCGGGCTAGGCTTAAGGCCTGGGCACAAGTGCAGGCTAGGCTTAAGGCCGGGGCACAAGTGCGGGCTAGGCTTAAGGCCGGGGCACAAGTGCGGGCTAGGCTTAAGGCCGGGGCACAAGTGCGGGCTAGGCTTAAGGCCGGGGCACAAGTGCGGGCTAGGCCTAAGGCGGGGCACAAGTGCGGGCTAGGCTTAAGGCCGGGGCACAAGTGCAGGCTAGGCTTAAGGCCAGGGCACAAGTGTGGGCTAGGCTTAAGGCCGGGGCAAAAGTGCGGGCTAGGCTTAAGGCCTGGGCACAAGTGCAGTGCTGGCTAGGATCAAGGCAGGGGGCACAAATGCTGGCTAGGCTAAAGGCATGGGCACAAGTGCCAGCTAGGCTTAAGGCCTGGGCACAAGTGCAGGCTTGGCTTAAGGCCTGAGCAAAAGGGCAGGCTAGGCTTAAGGCCTGGACACAAGTGCAGGCTAGGCTTAAGGCATGGGCACAAGTGCAGTGCTGGCTAGGATCAAGATAGGGGGCACAAGTGCTGGCTAGGCTTAAGGCATGGGCACAAGTGCTGGCTAGGCTTAAGACTTACAGCTAACTCTTTGCATAAAGGGTTGAGCACCCATAGGGGTGAAGAGCTAGCTTTCACCCCTCCACTCTGTACTTGGACATTTAGGACTAGATCCTTTGTTGTACGGTGCGGAGCCTCTCCATAACCCCATGCTCCAAGCGACCAGGCACTTCTTGTCTGTCCTCCGTAAATGGGTAATGCCTTCTTCCCCAATTACAGTCGTGCATGCGCTTTCAGACGGGACAAGAGCGAAGAGCGTAAAGCTGGCCCTATGTGCATAACCAACATGAAGCTGAAGACAAAAACAAACAAACAAGCATTCAAGGGGCTCAAAAGTGCGGGCTAGGCTTAAGACCTGGGCACAAGTGCGGGCTAGGCTTAAGGCCTGGGCACAAGTGCGGGCTAGGCTTAAGGCCTGGGCACAAGTGCGGGCTAGGCTTAAGGCCTGGGCACAAGTGCGAGCTAGGCTTAAGGCCTGGGCACAAGTGGGGGCTAGGCTTAAGGCCGGGACACAAGTGCGGGCTAGACTTAAGGCCTGGGCACAAGTGCGGGCTAGGCTTAAGGCCGGGCCACAAGTGCGGGCTAGGCTTAAGGCCTGGGCACAAGTGCGGGCTAGGCTTAAGGCCGGGGCACAAGTGCGGGCTAGGCTTAAGGCCGGGGCACAAGTGCGGGCTAGGCTTAAGGCCGGGGCACAAGTGCGGGCTAAGCTTCAGGCCGGGGCACAAGTGCGGGCTAGGCTTAAGACCGGGGCACAAGTGCGGGCTAGGCTTAAGGCCTGGGCACAAGTGCGGGCTAGGCTTAAGGCCGGGGCAAAAGTGCGGGCTAGGCTTAAGGCCTGGGCACAAGTGCCGGCTAGGCCTAAGGCCTGGGCACAAGTGCGGGCTAGGCTTAAGGCCTGGGCACAAGTGCGAGCTAGGCTTAAGGCCGGGGCACAAGTGCGGGCTAGGCTTAAGGCCGGGGCACAAGTTCAAGCTAGGCTTAAGGCCGGGGCACAAGTGCGGGCTAGGCTTAAGGCCGGGGCACAAGTGCGGGCTAGGCTTAAGGCCTGGGCACAAGTGCGGGCTAGGCTTAAGGCCGGGGCACAAGTGCGGGCTAGGCTTAAGGCCGGGGCACAAGTGCGGGCTAGGCTTAAGGCCGGGGCACAAGTGCGGGCTAGGCTTAAGGCCGGGGCACAAGTGCGGGCGAGGCTTAAGGCCTGGGCACAAGTGCAGTGCTGGCCAGGATCAAGGCAGGGGGCACAAATGCTGGCTAGGCTTAAGGCATGGGCACAAGTGCCAGCTAGGCTTAAGGCCTGGGCACAAGTGCGGGCTAGGCTTAAGGACTGGGCACAAGTGCAGTGCTGGCTAGGATCAAGGCAGGGGGCACAAATGCTGGCTAGGCTTAAGGCATGGGCACAAGTGCGAGCTAGGCTTAAGGCTGGGGCACAAGTGCGGGCTAGGCATAAAGCAGGGGCACAAGTTCGAGCTAGGCTTAAGGCCGGGGCACAAGTGCGGGCTAGGCTTAAGGCCTGGGCACAAGTGCAGGCTAGGCTTAAGGCCGGGGCACAAGTGCGGGCTAGGCTTAAGGCCGGGGCACAAGTGCGGGCTAGGCTTAAGGCCGGGGCACAAGTGCGGGCTAGGCTTAAGGCCGGGGCACAAGTGCGGGCTAGGCTTAAGGTCGGGGCACAAGTGCGGGCTAGGCTTAAGGCCGGGGCACAAGTGCGGGCTAGGCTTAAGGCCGGGGCACAAGTGCGGGCTAGGCTTAAGGCCGGGGCAAAAGTGCAGTGCTGGCTAGGATCAAGGCAAGGGGCACAAATGCTGGCTAGGCTTAAGGCATGGGCACAAGTGCCAGCTAGGCTTAAGGCCTGGGCACAAGTGCAGGCTAGGCTTAAGGCCTGAGCAAAATGGCAGGCTAGGCTTAAGGCCTGGGCACAAGTGCGGGCTAGGCTTAAGGCCTGGGCACAAGTGCAGTGCTGGCTAGGATCAAGGCAGAGGGCACAAATGCTGGCTAGGCTTAAGGCATGGGTACAAGTGCGAGCTAGGCTTAAGGCCAGGGCACAAGTGCGGGCTAGGCATAAAGCAGGGGCACAAGTTCGAGCTAGGCTTAAGGCCGGGGCACAAGTGCGGGCTAGGCTTAAGGCCGGGGCAAAAGTGCGGGCTAGGCTTAAGGCCTGGGCACAAGTGCAGTGCTGGCTAGGATCAAGGCAGGGGGCACAAATGCTGGCTAGGCTTAAGGCATGGGCACAAGTGCCAGCTAGGCTTAAGGCCTGGGCACAAGTGCGGGCTAGGCTTAAGGCCTGGGCACAAGTGCAGTGCTGGCTAGGATCAAGGCAGGGGGCACAAATGCTGGCTAGGCTTAAGGCTTGGGCACAAGTGCGAGCTAGGCTTAAGGCTGGGGCACAAGTGCGGGCTAGGCATAAAGCAGGGGCACAAGTTCGAGCTAGGCTTAAGGCCGGGGCACAAGTGTGGGCTAGGCTTAAGGCCTGGGCACAAGTGCAGGCTAGGCTTAAGGCCGGGGCACAAGTGCGGGCTAGGCTTAAGGCCGGGGCACAAGTGCGGGCTAGGCTTAAGGTCGGGGCACAAGTGCGGGCTAGGCTTAAGGCCGGGGCACAAGTGCGGGCTAGGCTTAAGGCCGGGGCACAAGTGCGGGCTAGGCTTAAGGCCGGGGCAAAAGTGCGGGCTAGGCTTAAGGCCTGGGCACAAGTGCAGTGCTGGCTAGGATCAAGGCAAGGGGCACAAATGCTGGCTAGGCTTAAGGCATGGGCACAAGTGCCAGCTAGGCTTAAGGCCTGGGCACAAGTGCAGGCTAGGCTTAAGGCCTGAGCAAAATGGCAGGCTAGGCTTAAGGCCTGGGCACAAGTGCGGGCTAGGCTTAAGGCCTGGGCACAAGTGCAGTGCTGGCTAGGATCAAGGCAGAGGGCACAAATGCTGGCTAGGCTTAAGGCATGGGTACAAGTGCGAGCTAGGCTTAAGGCCAGGGCACAAGTGCGGGCTAGGCATAAAGCAGGGGCACAAGTTCGAGCTAGGCTTAAGGCCGGGGCACAAGTTCGAGCTAGGGTTAAGGCCGGGGCACAAGTGCGGGCTAGGCTTAAGGCCTGGGCACAAGTGCGGGCTAGGCTTAAGGCCGGGGCACAAGTGCGGGCTAGGCTTAAGGCCGGGGCACAAGTGCGGGCTGGGCTTAAGGCCGGGGCACAAGTGCGGGCTAGGCTTAAGGCCGGGGCACAAGTGCGGGCTAGGCTTAAGGCGGGGCACAAGTGCGGGCTAGGCTTAAGGCCGGGGCACAAGTGCAGGCTAGGTTTAAGGCCCGGGCACAAGTGCGGGCTAGGCTTAAGGCCGGGGCAAAAGTGCGGGCTAGGCTTAAGGCCTGGGCACAAGTGCAGTGCTGGCTAGGATCAAGGCAGGGGGCACAAATGCTGGCTAGGCTTAAGGCATGGGCACAAGTGCCAGCTAGGCTTAAGGCCTGGGCACAAGTGCAGGCTAGGCTTAAGGCCTGAGCAAAAGGGCAGGCTAGGCTTAAGGCCTGGACACAAGTGCGGGCTAGGCTTAAGGCATGGGCACAAGTGCAGTGCTGGCTAGGATCAAGATAGGGGGCACAAGTGCTGGCTAGGCTTAAGGCATGGGCACAAGTGCTGGCTAGGCTTAAGACTTACAGCTAACTCTTTGCATAAAGGGTTAGGCACCCATAGGGGTGAAGAGCTAGCTTTCACCCCTCTACTCTGTACTTGGACATTTAGGACTAGTTCCTTTGTTGTACAGTGCGGAGCCTCTCCATAACCCCATGCTCCAAGCGACCAGGCACTTCTTGTCTGTCCTCCGTAAATGGGTAATGCCTTCTTCCCCAATTACAGTCGTGCATGCGCTTTCAGACGGGACAAGAGCGAAGAGCGTAAAGCTGGCCCTATGTGCATAACCAACATGAAGCTGAAGACAAAAACAAACAAACAAGCATTCAAGGGGCTCAAAAGTGCGGGCTAGGCTTAAGGCCTGGGCACAAGTGCGGGCTAGGCTTATGGCCGGGGCACAAGTGCGGGCTAGGCTTAAGGTCGGGGCACAAGTGCGGGCTAGGCTTAAGGCCGGGGCACAAGTGCGGGCTAGGCTTAAGGCCGGGGCACAAGTGCGGGCTAGGCTTAAGGCCGGGGCAAAAGTGCGGGCTAGGCTTAAGGCCTGGGCACAAGTGCAGTGCTGGCTAGGATCAAGGCAAGGGGCACAAATGCTGGCTAGGCTTAAGGCATGGGCACAAGTGCCAGCTAGGCTTAAGGCCTGGGCACAAGTGCAGGCTAGGCTTAAGGCCTGAGCAAAATGGCAGGCTAGGCTTAAGGCCTGGGCACAAGTGCGGGCTAGGCTTAAGGCCTGGGCACAAGTGCAGTGCTGGCTAGGATCAAGGCAGAGGGCACAAATGCTGGCTAGGCTTAAGGCATGGGTACAAGTGCGAGCTAGGCTTAAGGCCAGGGCACAAGTGCGGACTAGGCATAAAGCAGGGGCACAAGTTCGAGCTAGGCTTAAGGCCGGGGCACAAGTTCGAGCTAGGGTTAAGGCCGGGGCACAAGTGCGGGCTAGGCTTAAGGCCTGGGCACAAGTGCGGGCTAGGCTTAAGGCCGGGGCACAAGTGCGGGCTAGGCTTAAGGCCGGGGCACAAGTGCGGGCTAGGCTTAAGGCCGGGGCACAAGTGCGGGCTAGGCTTAAGGCCGGGGCACAAGTGCGGGCTAGGCTTAAGGCGGGGCACAAGTGCGGGCTAGGCTTAAGGCCGGGGCACAAGTGCAGGCTAGGTTTAAGGCCCGGGCACAAGTGCGGGCTAGGCTTAAGGCCGGGGCAAAAGTGCGGGCTAGGCTTAAGGCCTGGGCACAAGTGCAGTGCTGGCTAGGATCAAGGCAGGGGGCACAAATGCTGGCTAGGCTTAAGGCATGGGCACAAGTGCCAGCTAGGCTTAAGGCCTGGGCACAAGTGCAGGCTAGGCTTAAGGCCTGAGCAAAAGGGCAGGCTAGGCTTAAGGCCTGGACACAAGTGTGGGCTAGGCTTAAGGCATGGGCACAAGTGCAGTGCTGGCTAGGATCAAGATAGGGGGCACAAGTGCTGGCTAGGCTTAAGGCATGGGCACAAGTGCTGGCTAGGCTTAAGACTTACAGCTAACTCTTTGCATAAAGGGTTGAGCACCCATAGGGGTGAAGAGCTAGCTTTCACCCCTCCACTCTGTACTTGGACATTTAGGACTAGATCCTTTGTTGTACGGTGCGGAGCCTCTCCATAACCCCATGCTCCAAGCGACCAGGCACTTCTTGTCTGTCCTCCGTAAATGGGTAATGCCTTCTTCCCCAATTACAGTCGTGCATGCGCTTTCAGACGGGACAAGAGCGAAGAGCGTAAAGCTGGCCCTATGTGCATAACCAACATGAAGCTGAAGACAAAAACAAACAAACAAGCATTCAAGGGGCTCAAAAGTGCGGGCTAGGCTTAAGGCCTGGGCACAAGTGCGGGCTAGGCTTATGGCCGGGGCACAAGTGCGGGCTAGGCTTAAGGTCGGGGCACAAGTGCGGGCTAGGCTTAAGGCCGGGGCACAAGTGCGGGCTAGGCTTAAGGCCGGGGCACAAGTGCGGGCTAGGCTTAAGGCCGGGGCACAAGTGCAGTGCTGGCTAGGATCAAGGCAGGGGGCACAAATGCTGGCTAGGCTTAAGGCATGGGCACAAGTGCCAGCTAGGCTTAAGGCCTGGGCACAAGTGCAGGCTAGGCTTAAGGCCTGAGCAAAATGGCAGGCTAGGCTTAAGGCCTGAGCAAAATGGCAGGCTAGGCTTAAGGCCTGGGCACAAGTGCGGGCTAGGCTTAAGGCCTGGGCACAAGTGCAGTGCTGGCTAGGATCAAGGCAGGGGGCACAAATGCTGGCTAGGCTTAAGGCATGGGCACAAGTGCGAGCTAGGCTTAAGGCCAGGGTACAAGTGCGGGCTAGGCATAAATCAGGGGCACAAGTTCGAGCTAGGCTTAAGGCCGGGGCACAAGTGCGGGCTAGGCTTAAGGCCTGGGCACAAGTGCGGGCTAGGCTTAAGGCCGGGGCACAAGTGCGGGCTAGGCTTAAGGCCGGGGCACAAGTGCGGGCTGGGCTTAAGGCCGGGGCACAAGTGCGGGCTAGGCTTAAGGCCGGGGCACAAGTGCGGGCTAGGCTTAAGGCGGGGCACAAGTGCGGGCTAGGCTTAAGGCGGGGCACAAGTGCGGGCTAGGCTTAAGGCCGGGGCACAAGTGCAGGCTAGGTTTAAGGCCCGGGCACAAGTGCGGGCTAGGCTTAAGGCCGGGGCAAAAGTGCGGGCTAGGCTTAAGGCCTGGGCACAAGTGCAGTGCTGGCTAGGATCAAGGCAGGGGGCACAAATGCTGGCTAGGCTTAAGGCATGGGCACAAGTGCCAGCTAGGCTTAAGGCCTGGGCACAAGTGCAGGCTAGGCTTAAGGCCTGAGCAAAAGGGCAGGCTAGGCTTAAGGCCTGGACACAAGTGCGGGCTAGGCTTAAGGCATGGGCACAAGTGCAGTGCTGGCTAGGATCAAGATAGGGGGCACAAGTGCTGGCTAGGCTTAAGGCATGGGCACAAGTGCTGGCTAGGCTTAAGACTTACAGCTAACTCTTTGCATAAAGGGTTAGGCACCCATAGGGGTGAAGAGCTAGCTTTCACCCCTCTACTCTGTACTTGGACATTTAGGACTAGTTCCTTTGTTGTACAGTGCGGAGCCTCTCCATAACCCCATGCTCCAAGCGACCAGGCACTTCTTGTCTGTCCTCCGTAAATGGGTAATGCCTTCTTCCCCAATTACAGTCGTGCATGCGCTTTCAGACGGGACAAGAGCGAAGAGCGTAAAGCTGGCCCTATGTGCATAACCAACATGAAGCTGAAGACAAAAACAAACAAACAAGCATTCAAGGGGCTCAAAAGTGCGGGCTAGGCTTAAGGCCTGGGCACAAGTGCGGGCTAGGCTTATGGCCGGGGCACAAGTGCGGGCTAGGCTTAAGGTCGGGGCACAAGTGCGGGCTAGGCTTAAGGCCGGGGCACAAGTGCGGGCTAGGCTTAAGGCCGGGGCACAAGTGCGGGCTAGGCTTAAGGCCGGGGCAAAAGTGCGGGCTAGGCTTAAGGCCTGGGCACAAGTGCAGTGCTGGCTAGGATCAAGGCAAGGGGCACAAATGCTGGCTAGGCTTAAGGCATGGGCACAAGTGCCAGCTAGGCTTAAGGCCTGGGCACAAGTGCAGGCTAGGCTTAAGGCCTGAGCAAAATGGCAGGCTAGGCTTAAGGCCTGGGCACAAGTGCGGGCTAGGCTTAAGGCCTGGGCACAAGTGCAGTGCTGGCTAGGATCAAGGCAGAGGGCACAAATGCTGGCTAGGCTTAAGGCATGGGTACAAGTGCGAGCTAGGCTTAAGGCCAGGGCACAAGTGCGGACTAGGCATAAAGCAGGGGCACAAGTTCGAGCTAGGCTTAAGGCCGGGGCACAAGTTCGAGCTAGGGTTAAGGCCGGGGCACAAGTGCGGGCTAGGCTTAAGGCCTGGGCACAAGTGCGGGCTAGGCTTAAGGCCGGGGCACAAGTGCGGGCTAGGCTTAAGGCCGGGGCACAAGTGCGGGCTAGGCTTAAGGCCGGGGCACAAGTGCGGGCTAGGCTTAAGGCCGGGGCACAAGTGCGGGCTAGGCTTAAGGCGGGGCACAAGTGCGGGCTAGGCTTAAGGCCGGGGCACAAGTGCAGGCTAGGTTTAAGGCCCGGGCACAAGTGCGGGCTAGGCTTAAGGCCGGGGCAAAAGTGCGGGCTAGGCTTAAGGCCTGGGCACAAGTGCAGTGCTGGCTAGGATCAAGGCAGGGGGCACAAATGCTGGCTAGGCTTAAGGCATGGGCACAAGTGCCAGCTAGGCTTAAGGCCTGGGCACAAGTGCAGGCTAGGCTTAAGGCCTGAGCAAAAGGGCAGGCTAGGCTTAAGGCCTGGACACAAGTGTGGGCTAGGCTTAAGGCATGGGCACAAGTGCAGTGCTGGCTAGGATCAAGATAGGGGGCACAAGTGCTGGCTAGGCTTAAGGCATGGGCACAAGTGCTGGCTAGGCTTAAGACTTACAGCTAACTCTTTGCATAAAGGGTTGAGCACCCATAGGGGTGAAGAGCTAGCTTTCACCCCTCCACTCTGTACTTGGACATTTAGGACTAGATCCTTTGTTGTACGGTGCGGAGCCTCTCCATAACCCCATGCTCCAAGCGACCAGGCACTTCTTGTCTGTCCTCCGTAAATGGGTAATGCCTTCTTCCCCAATTACAGTCGTGCATGCGCTTTCAGACGGGACAAGAGCGAAGAGCGTAAAGCTGGCCCTATGTGCATAACCAACATGAAGCTGAAGACAAAAACAAACAAACAAGCATTCAAGGGGCTCAAAAGTGCGGGCTAGGCTTAAGGCCTGGGCACAAGTGCGGGCTAGGCTTATGGCCGGGGCACAAGTGCGGGCTAGGCTTAAGGTCGGGGCACAAGTGCGGGCTAGGCTTAAGGCCGGGGCACAAGTGCGGGCTAGGCTTAAGGCCGGGGCACAAGTGCGGGCTAGGCTTAAGGCCGGGGCACAAGTGCAGTGCTGGCTAGGATCAAGGCAGGGGGCACAAATGCTGGCTAGGCTTAAGGCATGGGCACAAGTGCCAGCTAGGCTTAAGGCCTGGGCACAAGTGCAGGCTAGGCTTAAGGCCTGAGCAAAATGGCAGGCTAGGCTTAAGGCCTGAGCAAAATGGCAGGCTAGGCTTAAGGCCTGGGCACAAGTGCGGGCTAGGCTTAAGGCCTGGGCACAAGTGCAGTGCTGGCTAGGATCAAGGCAGGGGGCACAAATGCTGGCTAGGCTTAAGGCATGGGCACAAGTGCGAGCTAGGCTTAAGGCCAGGGTACAAGTGCGGGCTAGGCATAAATCAGGGGCACAAGTTCGAGCTAGGCTTAAGGCCGGGGCACAAGTGCGGGCTAGGCTTAAGGCCTGGGCACAAGTGCGGGCTAGGCTTAAGGCCGGGGCACAAGTGCGGGCTAGGCTTAAGGCCGGGGCACAAGTGCGGGCTAGGCTTAAGGCCGGGGCACAAGTGCGGGCTAGGCTTAAGGCTGGGGCACAAGTGCGGGCTAGGCTTAAGGCCGGGGCACAAGTGCGGGCTAGGCTTAAGGCCGGGGCAAAAGTGCGGGCTAGTCTTAAGGCCGGGGCACAAGTGCAGTGCTGGCTAGGATCAAGGCAGGGGGCACAAATGCTGGCTAGGCTTAAGGCATGGGCACAAGTGCCAGCTAGGCTTAAGGCCTGGGCACAAGTGCAGGCTAGGCTTAAGGCCTGAGCAAAATGGCAGGCTAGGCTTAAGGCCTGGGCACAAGTGCGGGCTAGGCTTAAGGCATGGGCACAAGTGCAGTGCTGGCTAGGATCAAGGCAGGGGGCACAAGTGCTGGCTAGGCTTAAGGCATGGGCACAAGTGCTGGCTAGGCTTAAGACTTACAGCTAACTCTTTGCATAAAGGGTTAGGCACCCATAGGGGTGAAGAGCTAGCTTTCACCCCTCTACTCTGTACTTGGACATTTAGGACTAGATCCTTTGTTGTACAGTGCGGAGCCTCTCCATAACCCCATGCTCCAAGCGACCAGGCACTTCTTGTCTGTCCTCCGTAAATGGGTAATGCCTTCTTCCCCAATTACAGTCGTGCATGCGCATTCAGAGGGGACAAGAGCGAAGAGTGTAAAGCTGGCCCTATGTGCATAACCAACATGAAGCTGAAGACAAAAACAAACAAACAAGCATTCAAGGGGCTCAAAAGTGCGGGCTAGGCTTAAGGCCTGGGCACAAGTGCGGGCTAGGCTTAAGGCCTGGGCACAAGTGCGGGCTAGGCTTAAGGCCTGGGCACAAGTGCGGGCTAGGCTTAAGGCCTGGGCACAAGTGCGGGCTAGGCTTAAGGCCTGGGCACAAGTGCGGGCTAGGCTTAAGGCCTGGGCACAAGTGCGGGCTAGGCTTAAGGCCTGGGCACAAGTGCGGGCTAGGCTTAAGGCCTCGGCACAAGTGCCGGCTAGGCCTAAGGCCTGGGCACAAGTGCCGGCTAGGCTTAAGGCCTGGGCACAAGTGCGGGCTAGGCTTAAGGCCTGGGCACAAGTGCGGGCTAGGCTTAAGGCCGGGGCACAAGTGCGGGCTAGGCTTAAGGCCGGGGCACAAGTGCGGGCTAGGCTTAAGGCCGGGGCACAAGTGCGGGCTAGGCTTAAGGCCGGGGCACAAGTGCGGGCTAGGCTTAAGGCCGGGGCAAAAGTGCAGGCTAGGCTTAAGGCCGTGGCACAAGTGCTGGCTAGGCATAAGGCCGGGGCACAAGTGCTGGCTAGGCATAAGGCAGGGGCACAAGTGCTAGCTAGGCATAAGGCAGGGGCACAAGTGCTGGCTAGGCATAAGGCAGGGGCACAAGTGCTGACTAGGCATAAGGCAGGGGCACAAGTGCTGGCCAGGCATAAGGCAGGGGCACAAGTGCTGGCTAGGTATAAGGCAGGGGCACAAGCACAAACTAAGCATAAGGCAGAGGCACAAGTGCAAGCTAGGCATAAGGCAGGGGCACCTATGCAGGCTAGGCTTAAGGCAGGGGCACAAGTGCGGGCTAGGCTTAAGGCCTGGGCACAAGTGCCGGCTAGGCCTAAGGCCTGGGCACAAGTGCGGGCTAGGCTTAAGGCCTGGGCACAAGTGCGAGCTAGGCTTAAGGCCAGGGCACAAGTGCGGGCTAGGCTTAAGGCCGGGGCACAAGTTCAAGCTAGGCTTAAGGCCGGGGCACAAGTGCGGGCTAGGCTTAAGGCCGGGGCACAAGTGCGGGCTAGGCTTAAGGCCTGGGCACAAGTGCGGGCTAGGCTTAAGGCCGGGGCACAAGTGCAGTGCTGGCTAGGATCAAGGCAGGGGGCACAAATGCTGGCTAGGCTTAAGGCATGGGCACAAGTGCGAGCTAGGCTTAAGGCTGGGGCACAAGTGCGGGCTAGGCATAAAGCAGGGGCACAAGTTCGAGCTAGGCTTAAGGCCGGGGCACAAGTGCGGGCTAGGCTTAAGGCCTGGGCACAAGTGCGGGCTAGGCTTAAGGCCGAGGCACAAGTGCGGGCTAGGCTTAAGGCCGGGGTACAAGTGCGGGCTAGGCTTAAGGTCGGGGCACAAGTGCGGGCTAGGCTTAAGGCCGGGGCACAAGTGCGGGCTAGGCTTAAGGCCGGGGCACAAGTGCGGGCTAGGCTTAAGGCCGGGGCACAAGTGCGGGCTAGGCTTAAGGCCGGGGCAAAAGTGCGGGCTAGGCTTAAGGCCTGGGCACAAGTGCAGTGCTGGCTAGGATCAAGGCAAGGGGCACAAATGCTGGCTAGGCTTAAGGCATGGGCACAAGTGCCAGCTAGGCTTAAGGCCTGGGCACAAGTGCGGGCTAGGCTTAAGGCCTGGGCACAAGTGCAGTGCTGGCTAGGATCAAGGCAGGGGGCACAAATGCTGGCTAGGCTTAAGGCATGGGTACAAGTGCGAGCTAGGCTTAAGGCCAGGGCACAAGTGCGGGCTAGGCATAAAGCAGGGGCACAAGTTCGAGCTAGGCTTAAGGCCGGGGCACAAGTTCGAGCTAGGGTTAAGGCCGGGGCACAAGTGCGGGCTAGGCTTAAGGCCTGGGCACAAGTGCGGGCTAGGCTTAAGGCCGGGGCACAAGTGCGGGCTAGGCTTAAGGCCGGGGCACAAGTGCGGGCTAGGCTTAAGGCCGGGGCACAAGTGCGGGCTAGGCTTAAGGCCGGGGCACAAGTGCGGGCTAGGCTTAAGGCGGGGCACAAGTGCGGGCTAGGCTTAAGGCCGGGGCACAAGTGCAGGCTAGGTTTAAGGCCCGGGCACAAGTGCGGGCTAGGCTTAAGGCCGGGGCAAAAGTGCGGGCTAGGCTTAAGGCCTGGGCACAAGTGCAGTGCTGGCTAGGATCAAGGCAGGGGGCACAAATGCTGGCTAGGCTTAAGGCATGGGCACAAGTGCCAGCTAGGCTTAAGGCCTGGGCACAAGTGCAGGCTAGGCTTAAGGCCTGAGCAAAAGGGCAGGCTAGGCTTAAGGCCTGGACACAAGTGCGGGCTAGGCTTAAGGCATGGGCACAAGTGCAGTGCTGGCTAGGATCAAGATAGGGGGCACAAGTGCTGGCTAGGCTTAAGGCATGGGCACAAGTGCTGGCTAGGCTTAAGACTTACAGCTAACTCTTTGCATAAAGGGTTGAGCACCCATAGGGGTGAAGAGCTAGCTTTCACCCCTCCACTCTGTACTTGGACATTTAGGACTAGATCCTTTGTTGTACGGTGCGGAGCCTCTCCATAACCCCATGCTCCAAGCGACCAGGCACTTCTTGTCTGTCCTCCGTAAATGGGTAATGCCTTCTTCCCCAATTACAGTCGTGCATGCGCTTTCAGACGGGACAAGAGCGAAGAGCGTAAAGCTGGCCCTATGTGCATAACCAACATGAAGCTGAAGACAAAAACAAACAAACAAGCATTCAAGGGGCTCAAAAGTGCGAGCTAGGCTTAAGGCCTGGGCACAAGTGCGGGCTAGGCTTATGGCCGGGGCACAAGTGCGGGCTAGGCTTAAGGTCGGGGCACAAGTGCGGGCTAGGCTTAAGGCCGGGGCACAAGTGCGGGCTAGGCTTAAGGCCGGGGCACAAGTGCGGGCTAGGCTTAAGGCCGGGGCACAAGTGCAGTGCTGGCTAGGATCAAGGCAGGGGGCACAAATGCTGGCTAGGCTTAAGGCATGGGCACAAGTGCCAGCTAGGCTTAAGGCCTGGGCACAAGTGCAGGCTAGGCTTAAGGCCTGAGCAAAATGGCAGGCTAGGCTTAAGGCCTGAGCAAAATGGCAGGCTAGGCTTAAGGCCTGGGCACAAGTGCGGGCTAGGCTTAAGGCCTGGGCACAAGTGCAGTGCTGGCTAGGATCAAGGCAGGGGGCACAAATGTTGGCTAGGCTTAAGGCATGGGCACAAGTGCGAGCTAGGCTTAAGGCCAGGGTACAAGTGCGGGCTAGGCATAAATCAGGGGCACAAGTTCGAGCTAGGCTTAAGGCCGGGGCACAAGTGCGGGCTAGGCTTAAGGCCTGGGCACAAGTGCGGGCTAGGCTTAAGGCCGGGGCACAAGTGCGGGCTAGGCTTAAGGCCGGGGCACAAGTGTGGGCTAGGCTTAAGGCCGGGGCACAAGTGCGGGCTAGGCTTAAGGCTGGGGCACAAGTGCGGGCTAGGCTTAAGGCCGGGGCACAAGTGCGGGCTAGGCTTAAGGCCGGGGCAAAAGTGCGGGCTAGTCTTAAGGCCGGGGCACAAGTGCAGTGCTGGCTAGGATCAAGGCAGGGGGCACAAATGCTGGCTAGGCTTAAGGCATGGGCACAAGTGCCAGCTAGGCTTAAGGCCTGGGCACAAGTGCAGGCTAGGCTTAAGGCCTGAGCAAAATGGCAGGCTAGGCTTAAGGCCTGGGCACAAGTGCGGGCTAGGCTTAAGGCATGGGCACAAGTGCAGTGCTGGCTAGGATCAAGGCAGGGGGCACAAGTGCTGGCTAGGCTTAAGGCATGGGCACAAGTGCTGGCTAGGCTTAAGACTTACAGCTAACTCTTTGCATAAAGGGTTAGGCACCCATAGGGGTGAAGAGCTAGCTTTCACCCCTCTACTCTGTACTTGGACATTTAGGACTAGATCCTTTGTTGTACAGTGCGGAGCCTCTCCATAACCCCATGCTCCAAGCGACCAGGCACTTCTTGTCTGTCCTCCGTAAATGGGTAATGCCTTCTTCCCCAATTACAGTCGTGCATGCGCATTCAGAGGGGACAAGAGCGAAGAGCGTAAAGCTGGCCCTATGTGCATAACCAACATGAAGCTGAAGACAAAAACAAACAAACAAGCATTCAAGGGGCTCAAAAGTGCGGGCTAGGCTTAAGGCCTGGGCACAAGTGCGGGCTAGGCTTAAGGCCTGGGCACAAGTGCGGGCTAGGCTTAAGGCCTGGGCACAAGTGCGGGCTAGGCTTAAGGCCTGGGCACAAGTGCGGGCTAGGCTTAAGGCCTGGGCACAAGTGCGGGCTAGGCTTAAGGCCTGGGCACAAGTGCGGGCTAGGCTTAAGGCCGGGGCACAAGTGCGGGCTAGGCTTAAGGCCGGGGCACAAGTGCGGGCTAGGCTTAAGGCCGGGGCACAAGTGCGGGCTAGGCTTAAGGCCGGGGCACAAGTGCGGGCTAGGCTTAAGGCCGGGGCACAAGTGCGGGCTAGGCTTAAGGCCGGGGCACAAGTGCGGGCTAGGCTTAAGGCCAGGGAACAGGTGCGGGCTAGGCTTAAGGCCGGGGCTCAGGTGCGGGCTAGGCTTAAGGCCAGGGCACAGGTGCGGGCTAGGCTTAAGGCCAGGGCACAGGTGCGGGCTAGGCTTAAGGCCTGGGCACAAGTGCGGGCTAGGCTTAAGGCCTGGGCACAAGCGCGGGCTAGGCTTAAGGCCTGGGCACAAGTGCGGGCTAGGCTTAAGGCCGGGGCACAAGTGCGGGCTAGGCTTAAGGCTGGGGCACAAGTGCGGGCTAGGCTTAAGGCCGGGGCACAAGTGCGGGCTAGGCTTAAGGCCGGGGCACAAGTGCGGGCTAGGCTTAAGGCCGGGGCACAAGTGCGGGCTAGGCTTAAGGCCGGGGCACAAGTGCGGGCTAGGCTTAAGGCTGGGGCACAAGTGCGGGCTAGGCTTAAGGCCGGGGCAAAAGTGCAGGCTAGGCTTAAGGCCGTGGCACAAGTGCTGGCTAGGCATAAGGCCGGGGCACAAGTGCTGGCTAGGCATAAGGCAGGGGCACAAGTGCTAGCTAGGCAGAAGGCAGGGGCACAAGTGCTGGCTAGGCATAAGGCAGGGGCACAAGTGCTGGCTAGGCATAAGGCAGGGGCACAAGTGCTGGCCAGGCATAAGGCAGGGGCACAAGTGCTGGCTAGGTATAAGGCAGGGGCACAAGCACAAACTAAGCATAAGGCAGAGGCACAAGTGCAAGCTAGGCATAAGGCAGGGGCACCTATGCAGGCTAGGCTTAAGGCAGGGGCACAAGTGCGGGCTAGGCTTAAGGCCTGGGCACAAGTGCCGGCTAGGCCTAAGGCCTGGGCACAAGTGCGGGCTAGGCTTAAGGCCTGGGCACAAGTGCGAGCTAGGCTTAAGGCCGGGGCACAAGTGCGGGCTAGGCTTAAGGTCGGGGCACAAGTTCAAGCTAGGCTTAAGGCCGGGGCACAAGTGCGGGCTAAGCTTAAGGCCGGGGCAAAAGTGCGGGCTAGGCTTAAGGCCTGGGCACAAGTGCGGGCTAGGCTTAAGGCCGGGGCACAAGTGCGGGCTAGGCTTAAGGCCGGGGCACAAGTGCGGGCTAGGCTTAAGGCCGGGGCACAAGTGCGGGCTAGGCTTAAGGCCGGGGCACAAGTGCGGGCTAGGCTTAAGGCCGGGGCACAAGTGCGGGCTAGGCTTAAGGCCGGGGCACAAGTGCGGGCTAGGCTTAAGGCCGGGGCAAAAGTGCGGGCTAGGCTTAAGGCCTGGGCACAAGTGCAGTGCTGGCTAGGATCAAGGCAGGGGGCACAAATGCTGGCTAGGATCAAGGCAGGGGGCACAAATGCTGGCTAGGCTTAAGGCATGGGCACAAGTGCCAGCTAGGCTTAAGGCCTGGGCACAAGTGCGGGCTAGGCTTAAGGCCTGGGCACAAGTGCAGTGCTGGCTAGGATCAAGGCAGGGGGCACAAATGCTGGCTAGGCTTAAGGCATGGGCACAAGTGCGAGCTAGGCTTAAGGCTGGGGCACAAGTGCGGGCTAGGCATAAAGCAGGGGCACAAGTTCGAGCTAGGCTTAAGGCCGGGGCACAAGTGCGGGCTAGGCTTAAGGCCTGGGCACAAGTGCAGGCTAGGCTTAAGGCCGGGGCACAAGTGCGGGCTAGGCTTAAGGCCGGGGCACAAGTGCGGGCTAGGCTTAAGGCCGGGGCACAAGTGCGGGCTAGGCTTAAGGCCGGGGCACAAGTGCGGGCTAGGCTTAAGGTCGGGGCACAAGTGCGGGCTAGGCTTAAGGCCGGGGCACAAGTGCGGGCTAGGCTTAAGGCCGGGGCACAAGTGCGGGCTAGGCTTAAGGCCGGGGCAAAAGTGCAGTGCTGGCTAGGATCAAGGCAAGGGGCACAAATGCTGGCTAGGCTTAAGGCATGGGCACAAGTGCCAGCTAGGCTTAAGGCCTGGGCACAAGTGCAGGCTAGGCTTAAGGCCTGAGCAAAATGGCAGGCTAGGCTTAAGGCCTGGGCACAAGTGCGGGCTAGGCTTAAGGCCTGGGCACAAGTGCAGTGCTGGCTAGGATCAAGGCAGAGGGCACAAATGCTGGCTAGGCTTAAGGCATGGGTACAAGTGCGAGCTAGGCTTAAGGCCAGGGCACAAGTGCGGGCTAGGCATAAAGCAGGGGCACAAGTTCGAGCTAGGCTTAAGGCCGGGGCACAAGTGCGGGCTAGGCTTAAGGCCGGGGCAAAAGTGCGGGCTAGGCTTAAGGCCTGGGCACAAGTGCAGTGCTGGCTAGGATCAAGGCAGGGGGCACAAATGCTGGCTAGGCTTAAGGCATGGGCACAAGTGCCAGCTAGGCTTAAGGCCTGGGCACAAGTGCGGGCTAGGCTTAAGGCCTGGGCACAAGTGCAGTGCTGGCTAGGATCAAGGCAGGGGGCACAAATGCTGGCTAGGCTTAAGGCATGGGCACAAGTGCGAGCTAGGCTTAAGGCTGGGGCACAAGTGCGGGCTAGGCATAAAGCAGGGGCACAAGTTCGAGCTAGGCTTAAGGCCGGGGCACAAGTGTGGGCTAGGCTTAAGGCCTGGGCACAAGTGCAGGCTAGGCTTAAGGCCGGGGCACAAGTGCGGGCTAGGCTTAAGGCCGGGGCACAAGTGCGGGCTAGGCTTAAGGTCGGGGCACAAGTGCGGGCTAGGCTTAAGGCCGGGGCACAAGTGCGGGCTAGGCTTAAGGCCGGGGCACAAGTGCGGGCTAGGCTTAAGGCCGGGGCAAAAGTGCGGGCTAGGCTTAAGGCCTGGGCACAAGTGCAGTGCTGGCTAGGATCAAGGCAAGGGGCACAAATGCTGGCTAGGCTTAAGGCATGGGCACAAGTGCCAGCTAGGCTTAAGGCCTGGGCACAAGTGCAGGCTAGGCTTAAGGCCTGAGCAAAATGGCAGGCTAGGCTTAAGGCCTGGGCACAAGTGCGGGCTAGGCTTAAGGCCTGGGCACAAGTGCAGTGCTGGCTAGGATCAAGGCAGAGGGCACAAATGCTGGCTAGGCTTAAGGCATGGGTACAAGTGCGAGCTAGGCTTAAGGCCAGGGCACAAGTGCGGGCTAGGCATAAAGCAGGGGCACAAGTTCGAGCTAGGCTTAAGGCCGGGGCACAAGTTCGAGCTAGGGTTAAGGCCGGGGCACAAGTGCGGGCTAGGCTTAAGGCCTGGGCACAAGTGCGGGCTAGGCTTAAGGCCGGGGCACAAGTGCGGGCTAGGCTTAAGGCCGGGGCACAAGTGCGGGCTAGGCTTAAGGCCGGGGCACAAGTGCGGGCTAGGCTTAAGGCCGGGGCACAAGTGCGGGCTAGGCTTAAGGCGGGGCACAAGTGCGGGCTAGGCTTAAGGCCGGGGCACAAGTGCAGGCTAGGTTTAAGGCCCGGGCACAAGTGCGGGCTAGGCTTAAGGCCGGGGCAAAAGTGCGGGCTAGGCTTAAGGCCTGGGCACAAGTGCAGTGCTGGCTAGGATCAAGGCAGGGGGCACAAATGCTGGCTAGGCTTAAGGCATGGGCACAAGTGCCAGCTAGGCTTAAGGCCTGGGCACAAGTGCAGGCTAGGCTTAAGGCCTGAGCAAAAGGGCAGGCTAGGCTTAAGGCCTGGACACAAGTGCGGGCTAGGCTTAAGGCATGGGCACAAGTGCAGTGCTGGCTAGGATCAAGATAGGGGGCACAAGTGCTGGCTAGGCTTAAGGCATGGGCACAAGTGCTGGCTAGGCTTAAGACTTACAGCTAACTCTTTGCATAAAGGGTTGAGCACCCATAGGGGTGAAGAGCTAGCTTTCACCCCTCCACTCTGTACTTGGACATTTAGGACTAGATCCTTTGTTGTACGGTGCGGAGCCTCTCCATAACCCCATGCTCCAAGCGACCAGGCACTTCTTGTCTGTCCTCCGTAAATGGGTAATGCCTTCTTCCCCAATTACAGTCGTGCATGCGCTTTCAGACGGGACAAGAGCGAAGAGCGTAAAGCTGGCCCTATGTGCATAACCAACATGAAGCTGAAGACAAAAACAAACAAACAAGCATTCAAGGGGCTCAAAAGTGCGAGCTAGGCTTAAGGCCTGGGCACAAGTGCGGGCTAGGCTTATGGCCGGGGCACAAGTGCGGGCTAGGCTTAAGGTCGGGGCACAAGTGCGGGCTAGGCTTAAGGCCGGGGCACAAGTGCGGGCTAGGCTTAAGGCCGGGGCACAAGTGCGGGCTAGGCTTAAGGCCGGGGCACAAGTGCAGTGCTGGCTAGGATCAAGGCAGGGGGCACAAATGCTGGCTAGGCTTAAGGCATGGGCACAAGTGCCAGCTAGGCTTAAGGCCTGGGCACAAGTGCAGGCTAGGCTTAAGGCCTGAGCAAAATGGCAGGCTAGGCTTAAGGCCTGAGCAAAATGGCAGGCTAGGCTTAAGGCCTGGGCACAAGTGCGGGCTAGGCTTAAGGCCTGGGCACAAGTGCAGTGCTGGCTAGGATCAAGGCAGGGGGCACAAATGTTGGCTAGGCTTAAGGCATGGGCACAAGTGCGAGCTAGGCTTAAGGCCAGGGTACAAGTGCGGGCTAGGCATAAATCAGGGGCACAAGTTCGAGCTAGGCTTAAGGCCGGGGCACAAGTGCGGGCTAGGCTTAAGGCCTGGGCACAAGTGCGGGCTAGGCTTAAGGCCGGGGCACAAGTGCGGGCTAGGCTTAAGGCCGGGGCACAAGTGTGGGCTAGGCTTAAGGCCGGGGCACAAGTGCGGGCTAGGCTTAAGGCTGGGGCACAAGTGCGGGCTAGGCTTAAGGCCGGGGCACAAGTGCGGGCTAGGCTTAAGGCCGGGGCAAAAGTGCGGGCTAGTCTTAAGGCCGGGGCACAAGTGCAGTGCTGGCTAGGATCAAGGCAGGGGGCACAAATGCTGGCTAGGCTTAAGGCATGGGCACAAGTGCCAGCTAGGCTTAAGGCCTGGGCACAAGTGCAGGCTAGGCTTAAGGCCTGAGCAAAATGGCAGGCTAGGCTTAAGGCCTGGGCACAAGTGCGGGCTAGGCTTAAGGCATGGGCACAAGTGCAGTGCTGGCTAGGATCAAGGCAGGGGGCACAAGTGCTGGCTAGGCTTAAGGCATGGGCACAAGTGCTGGCTAGGCTTAAGACTTACAGCTAACTCTTTGCATAAAGGGTTAGGCACCCATAGGGGTGAAGAGCTAGCTTTCACCCCTCTACTCTGTACTTGGACATTTAGGACTAGATCCTTTGTTGTACAGTGCGGAGCCTCTCCATAACCCCATGCTCCAAGCGACCAGGCACTTCTTGTCTGTCCTCCGTAAATGGGTAATGCCTTCTTCCCCAATTACAGTCGTGCATGCGCATTCAGAGGGGACAAGAGCGAAGAGCGTAAAGCTGGCCCTATGTGCATAACCAACATGAAGCTGAAGACAAAAACAAACAAACAAGCATTCAAGGGGCTCAAAAGTGCGGGCTAGGCTTAAGGCCTGGGCACAAGTGCGGGCTAGGCTTAAGGCCTGGGCACAAGTGCGGGCTAGGCTTAAGGCCTGGGCACAAGTGCGGGCTAGGCTTAAGGCCTGGGCACAAGTGCGGGCTAGGCTTAAGGCCTGGGCACAAGTGCGGGCTAGGCTTAAGGCCTGGGCACAAGTGCGGGCTAGGCTTAAGGCCGGGGCACAAGTGCGGGCTAGGCTTAAGGCCGGGGCACAAGTGCGGGCTAGGCTTAAGGCCAGGGAACAGGTGCGGGCTAGGCTTAAGGCCGGGGCTCAGGTGCGGGCTAGGCTTAAGGCCAGGGCACAGGTGCGGGCTAGGCTTAAGGCCAGGGCACAGGTGCGGGCTAGGCTTAAGGCCTGGGCACAAGTGCGGGCTAGGCTTAAGGCCTGGGCACAAGCGCGGGCTAGGCTTAAGGCCTGGGCACAAGTGCGGGCTAGGCTTAAGGCCGGGGCACAAGTGCGGGCTAGGCTTAAGGCTGGGGCACAAGTGCGGGCTAGGCTTAAGGCCGGGGCACAAGTGCGGGCTAGGCTTAAGGCCGGGGCACAAGTGCGGGCTAGGCTTAAGGCCGGGGCACAAGTGCGGGCTAGGCTTAAGGCCGGGGCACAAGTGCGGGCTAGGCTTAAGGCTGGGGCACAAGTGCGGGCTAGGCTTAAGGCCGGGGCAAAAGTGCAGGCTAGGCTTAAGGCCGTGGCACAAGTGCTGGCTAGGCATAAGGCCGGGGCACAAGTGCTGGCTAGGCATAAGGCAGGGGCACAAGTGCTAGCTAGGCATAAGGCAGGGGCACAAGTGCTGGCTAGGCATAAGGCAGGGGCACAAGTGCTGGCTAGGCATAAGGCAGGGGCACAAGTGCTGGCCAGGCATAAGGCAGGGGCACAAGTGCTGGCTAGGTATAAGGCAGGGGCACAAGCACAAACTAAGCATAAGGCAGAGGCACAAGTGCAAGCTAGGCATAAGGCAGGGGCACCTATGCAGGCTAGGCTTAAGGCAGGGGCACAAGTGCGGGCTAGGCTTAAGGCCTGGGCACAAGTGCCGGCTAGGCCTAAGGCCTGGGCACAAGTGCGGGCTAGGCTTAAGGCCTGGGCACAAGTGCGAGCTAGGCTTAAGGCCGGGGCACAAGTGCGGGCTAGGCTTAAGGTCGGGGCACAAGTTCAAGCTAGGCTTAAGGCCGGGGCACAAGTGCGGGCTAAGCTTAAGGCCGGGGCAAAAGTGCGGGCTAGGCTTAAGGCCTGGGCACAAGTGCGGGCTAGGCTTAAGGCCGGGGCACAAGTGCGGGCTAGGCTTAAGGCCGGGGCACAAGTGCGGGCTAGGCTTAAGGCCGGGGCACAAGTGCGGGCTAGGCTTAAGGCCGGGGCACAAGTGCGGGCTAGGCTTAAGGCCGGGGCACAAGTGCGGGCTAGGCTTAAGGCCGGGGCACAAGTGCGGGCTAGGCTTAAGGCCGGGGCAAAAGTGCGGGCTAGGCTTAAGGCCTGGGCACAAGTGCAGTGCTGGCTAGGATCAAGGCAGGGGGCACAAATGCTGGCTAGGATCAAGGCAGGGGGCACAAATGCTGGCTAGGCTTAAGGCATGGGCACAAGTGCCAGCTAGGCTTAAGGCCTGGGCACAAGTGCGGGCTAGGCTTAAGGCCTGGGCACAAGTGCAGTGCTGGCTAGGATCAAGGCAGGGGGCACAAATGCTGGCTAGGCTTAAGGCATGGGCACAAGTGCGAGCTAGGCTTAAGGCTGGGGCACAAGTGCGGGCTAGGCATAAAGCAGGGGCACAAGTTCGAGCTAGGCTTAAGGCCGGGGCACAAGTGCGGGCTAGGCTTAAGGCCTGGGCACAAGTGCAGGCTAGGCTTAAGGCCGGGGCACAAGTGCGGGCTAGGCTTAAGGCCGGGGCACAAGTGCGGGCTAGGCTTAAGGCCGGGGCACAAGTGCGGGCTAGGCTTAAGGCCGGGGCACAAGTGCGGGCTAGGCTTAAGGTCGGGGCACAAGTGCGGGCTAGGCTTAAGGCCGGGGCACAAGTGCGGGCTAGGCTTAAGGCCGGGGCACAAGTGCGGGCTAGGCTTAAGGCCGGGGCAAAAGTGCAGTGCTGGCTAGGATCAAGGCAAGGGGCACAAATGCTGGCTAGGCTTAAGGCATGGGCACAAGTGCCAGCTAGGCTTAAGGCCTGGGCACAAGTGCAGGCTAGGCTTAAGGCCTGAGCAAAATGGCAGGCTAGGCTTAAGGCCTGGGCACAAGTGCGGGCTAGGCTTAAGGCCTGGGCACAAGTGCAGTGCTGGCTAGGATCAAGGCAGAGGGCACAAATGCTGGCTAGGCTTAAGGCATGGGTACAAGTGCGAGCTAGGCTTAAGGCCAGGGCACAAGTGCGGGCTAGGCATAAAGCAGGGGCACAAGTTCGAGCTAGGCTTAAGGCCGGGGCACAAGTGCGGGCTAGGCTTAAGGCCGGGGCAAAAGTGCGGGCTAGGCTTAAGGCCTGGGCACAAGTGCAGTGCTGGCTAGGATCAAGGCAGGGGGCACAAATGCTGGCTAGGCTTAAGGCATGGGCACAAGTGCCAGCTAGGCTTAAGGCCTGGGCACAAGTGCGGGCTAGGCTTAAGGCCTGGGCACAAGTGCAGTGCTGGCTAGGATCAAGGCAGGGGGCACAAATGCTGGCTAGGCTTAAGGCATGGGCACAAGTGCGAGCTAGGCTTAAGGCTGGGGCACAAGTGCGGGCTAGGCATAAAGCAGGGGCACAAGTTCGAGCTAGGCTTAAGGCCGGGGCACAAGTGTGGGCTAGGCTTAAGGCCTGGGCACAAGTGCAGGCTAGGCTTAAGGCCGGGGCACAAGTGCGGGCTAGGCTTAAGGCCGGGGCACAAGTGCGGGCTAGGCTTAAGGTCGGGGCACAAGTGCGGGCTAGGCTTAAGGCCGGGGCACAAGTGCGGGCTAGGCTTAAGGCCGGGGCACAAGTGCGGGCTAGGCTTAAGGCCGGGGCAAAAGTGCGGGCTAGGCTTAAGGCCTGGGCACAAGTGCAGTGCTGGCTAGGATCAAGGCAAGGGGCACAAATGCTGGCTAGGCTTAAGGCATGGGCACAAGTGCCAGCTAGGCTTAAGGCCTGGGCACAAGTGCAGGCTAGGCTTAAGGCCTGAGCAAAATGGCAGGCTAGGCTTAAGGCCTGGGCACAAGTGCGGGCTAGGCTTAAGGCCTGGGCACAAGTGCAGTGCTGGCTAGGATCAAGGCAGAGGGCACAAATGCTGGCTAGGCTTAAGGCATGGGTACAAGTGCGAGCTAGGCTTAAGGCCAGGGCACAAGTGCGGGCTAGGCATAAAGCAGGGGCACAAGTTCGAGCTAGGCTTAAGGCCGGGGCACAAGTTCGAGCTAGGGTTAAGGCCGGGGCACAAGTGCGGGCTAGGCTTAAGGCCTGGGCACAAGTGCGGGCTAGGCTTAAGGCCGGGGCACAAGTGCGGGCTAGGCTTAAGGCCGGGGCACAAGTGCGGGCTAGGCTTAAGGCCGGGGCACAAGTGCGGGCTAGGCTTAAGGCCGGGGCACAAGTGCGGGCTAGGCTTAAGGCGGGGCACAAGTGCGGGCTAGGCTTAAGGCCGGGGCACAAGTGCAGGCTAGGTTTAAGGCCCGGGCACAAGTGCGGGCTAGGCTTAAGGCCGGGGCAAAAGTGCGGGCTAGGCTTAAGGCCTGGGCACAAGTGCAGTGCTGGCTAGGATCAAGGCAGGGGGCACAAATGCTGGCTAGGCTTAAGGCATGGGCACAAGTGCCAGCTAGGCTTAAGGCCTGGGCACAAGTGCAGGCTAGGCTTAAGGCCTGAGCAAAAGGGCAGGCTAGGCTTAAGGCCTGGACACAAGTGCGGGCTAGGCTTAAGGCATGGGCACAAGTGCAGTGCTGGCTAGGATCAAGATAGGGGGCACAAGTGCTGGCTAGGCTTAAGGCATGGGCACAAGTGCTGGCTAGGCTTAAGACTTACAGCTAACTCTTTGCATAAAGGGTTGAGCACCCATAGGGGTGAAGAGCTAGCTTTCACCCCTCCACTCTGTACTTGGACATTTAGGACTAGATCCTTTGTTGTACGGTGCGGAGCCTCTCCATAACCCCATGCTCCAAGCGACCAGGCACTTCTTGTCTGTCCTCCGTAAATGGGTAATGCCTTCTTCCCCAATTACAGTCGTGCATGCGCTTTCAGACGGGACAAGAGCGAAGAGCGTAAAGCTGGCCCTATGTGCATAACCAACATGAAGCTGAAGACAAAAACAAACAAACAAGCATTCAAGGGGCTCAAAAGTGCGAGCTAGGCTTAAGGCCTGGGCACAAGTGCGGGCTAGGCTTATGGCCGGGGCACAAGTGCGGGCTAGGCTTAAGGTCGGGGCACAAGTGCGGGCTAGGCTTAAGGCCGGGGCACAAGTGCGGGCTAGGCTTAAGGCCGGGGCACAAGTGCGGGCTAGGCTTAAGGCCGGGGCACAAGTGCAGTGCTGGCTAGGATCAAGGCAGGGGGCACAAATGCTGGCTAGGCTTAAGGCATGGGCACAAGTGCCAGCTAGGCTTAAGGCCTGGGCACAAGTGCAGGCTAGGCTTAAGGCCTGAGCAAAATGGCAGGCTAGGCTTAAGGCCTGAGCAAAATGGCAGGCTAGGCTTAAGGCCTGGGCACAAGTGCGGGCTAGGCTTAAGGCCTGGGCACAAGTGCAGTGCTGGCTAGGATCAAGGCAGGGGGCACAAATGTTGGCTAGGCTTAAGGCATGGGCACAAGTGCGAGCTAGGCTTAAGGCCAGGGTACAAGTGCGGGCTAGGCATAAATCAGGGGCACAAGTTCGAGCTAGGCTTAAGGCCGGGGCACAAGTGCGGGCTAGGCTTAAGGCCTGGGCACAAGTGCGGGCTAGGCTTAAGGCCGGGGCACAAGTGCGGGCTAGGCTTAAGGCCGGGGCACAAGTGTGGGCTAGGCTTAAGGCCGGGGCACAAGTGCGGGCTAGGCTTAAGGCTGGGGCACAAGTGCGGGCTAGGCTTAAGGCCGGGGCACAAGTGCGGGCTAGGCTTAAGGCCGGGGCAAAAGTGCGGGCTAGTCTTAAGGCCGGGGCACAAGTGCAGTGCTGGCTAGGATCAAGGCAGGGGGCACAAATGCTGGCTAGGCTTAAGGCATGGGCACAAGTGCCAGCTAGGCTTAAGGCCTGGGCACAAGTGCAGGCTAGGCTTAAGGCCTGAGCAAAATGGCAGGCTAGGCTTAAGGCCTGGGCACAAGTGCGGGCTAGGCTTAAGGCATGGGCACAAGTGCAGTGCTGGCTAGGATCAAGGCAGGGGGCACAAGTGCTGGCTAGGCTTAAGGCATGGGCACAAGTGCTGGCTAGGCTTAAGACTTACAGCTAACTCTTTGCATAAAGGGTTAGGCACCCATAGGGGTGAAGAGCTAGCTTTCACCCCTCTACTCTGTACTTGGACATTTAGGACTAGATCCTTTGTTGTACAGTGCGGAGCCTCTCCATAACCCCATGCTCCAAGCGACCAGGCACTTCTTGTCTGTCCTCCGTAAATGGGTAATGCCTTCTTCCCCAATTACAGTCGTGCATGCGCATTCAGAGGGGACAAGAGCGAAGAGCGTAAAGCTGGCCCTATGTGCATAACCAACATGAAGCTGAAGACAAAAACAAACAAACAAGCATTCAAGGGGCTCAAAAGTGCGGGCTAGGCTTAAGGCCTGGGCACAAGTGCGGGCTAGGCTTAAGGCCTGGGCACAAGTGCGGGCTAGGCTTAAGGCCTGGGCACAAGTGCGGGCTAGGCTTAAGGCCTGGGCACAAGTGCGGGCTAGGCTTAAGGCCTGGGCACAAGTGCGGGCTAGGCTTAAGGCCTGGGCACAAGTGCGGGCTAGGCTTAAGGCCGGGGCACAAGTGCGGGCTAGGCTTAAGGCCGGGGCACAAGTGCGGGCTAGGCTTAAGGCCGGGGCACAAGTGCGGGCTAGGCTTAAGGCCGGGGCACAAGTGCGGGCTAGGCTTAAGGCCGGGGCACAAGTGCGGGCTAGGCTTAAGGCCGGGGCACAAGTGCGGGCTAGGCTTAAGGCCAGGGAACAGGTGCGGGCTAGGCTTAAGGCCGGGGCTCAGGTGCGGGCTAGGCTTAAGGCCAGGGCACAGGTGCGGGCTAGGCTTAAGGCCAGGGCACAGGTGCGGGCTAGGCTTAAGGCCTGGGCACAAGTGCGGGCTAGGCTTAAGGCCTGGGCACAAGCGCGGGCTAGGCTTAAGGCCTGGGCACAAGTGCGGGCTAGGCTTAAGGCCGGGGCACAAGTGCGGGCTAGGCTTAAGGCTGGGGCACAAGTGCGGGCTAGGCTTAAGGCCGGGGCACAAGTGCGGGCTAGGCTTAAGGCCGGGGCACAAGTGCGGGCTAGGCTTAAGGCCGGGGCACAAGTGCGGGCTAGGCTTAAGGCCGGGGCACAAGTGCGGGCTAGGCTTAAGGCTGGGGCACAAGTGCGGGCTAGGCTTAAGGCCGGGGCAAAAGTGCAGGCTAGGCTTAAGGCCGTGGCACAAGTGCTGGCTAGGCATAAGGCCGGGGCACAAGTGCTGGCTAGGCATAAGGCAGGGGCACAAGTGCTAGCTAGGCATAAGGCAGGGGCACAAGTGCTGGCTAGGCATAAGGCAGGGGCACAAGTGCTGGCTAGGCATAAGGCAGGGGCACAAGTGCTGGCCAGGCATAAGGCAGGGGCACAAGTGCTGGCTAGGTATAAGGCAGGGGCACAAGCACAAACTAAGCATAAGGCAGAGGCACAAGTGCAAGCTAGGCATAAGGCAGGGGCACCTATGCAGGCTAGGCTTAAGGCAGGGGCACAAGTGCGGGCTAGGCTTAAGGCCTGGGCACAAGTGCCGGCTAGGCCTAAGGCCTGGGCACAAGTGCGGGCTAGGCTTAAGGCCTGGGCACAAGTGCGAGCTAGGCTTAAGGCCGGGGCACAAGTGCGGGCTAGGCTTAAGGTCGGGGCACAAGTTCAAGCTAGGCTTAAGGCCGGGGCACAAGTGCGGGCTAAGCTTAAGGCCGGGGCAAAAGTGCGGGCTAGGCTTAAGGCCTGGGCACAAGTGCGGGCTAGGCTTAAGGCCGGGGCACAAGTGCGGGCTAGGCTTAAGGCCGGGGCACAAGTGCGGGCTAGGCTTAAGGCCGGGGCACAAGTGCGGGCTAGGCTTAAGGCCGGGGCACAAGTGCGGGCTAGGCTTAAGGCCGGGGCACAAGTGCGGGCTAGGCTTAAGGCCGGGGCACAAGTGCGGGCTAGGCTTAAGGCCGGGGCAAAAGTGCGGGCTAGGCTTAAGGCCTGGGCACAAGTGCAGTGCTGGCTAGGATCAAGGCAGGGGGCACAAATGCTGGCTAGGATCAAGGCAGGGGGCACAAATGCTGGCTAGGCTTAAGGCATGGGCACAAGTGCCAGCTAGGCTTAAGGCCTGGGCACAAGTGCGGGCTAGGCTTAAGGCCTGGGCACAAGTGCAGTGCTGGCTAGGATCAAGGCAGGGGGCACAAATGCTGGCTAGGCTTAAGGCATGGGCACAAGTGCGAGCTAGGCTTAAGGCTGGGGCACAAGTGCGGGCTAGGCATAAAGCAGGGGCACAAGTTCGAGCTAGGCTTAAGGCCGGGGCACAAGTGCGGGCTAGGCTTAAGGCCTGGGCACAAGTGCGGGCTAGGCTTAAGGCCGGGGCACAAGTGCGGGCTAGGCATAAAGCAGGGGCACAAGTTCGAGCTAGGCTTAAGGTCGGGGCACAAGTGCGGGCTAGGCTTAAGGCCGGGGCACAAGTGCGGGCTAGGCTTAAGGCCGGGGCACAAGTGCGGGCTAGGCTTAAGGCCGGGGCAAAAGTGCGGGCTAGGCTTAAGGCCTGGGCACAAGTGCAGTGCTGGCTAGGATCAAGGCAAGGGGCACAAATGCTGGCTAGGCTTAAGGCATGGGCACAAGTGCCAGCTAGGCTTAAGGCCTGGGCACAAGTGCAGGCTAGGCTTAAGGCCTGAGCAAAATGGCAGGCTAGGCTTAAGGCCTGGGCACAAGTGCGGGCTAGGCTTAAGGCCTGGGCACAAGTGCAGTGCTGACTAGGAACAAGGCAGGGGGCACAAATGCTGGCTAGGCTTAAGGCATGAGTACAAGTGCGAGCTAGGCTTAAGGCCAGGGCACAAGTGCGGGCTAGGCATAAAGCAGGGGCACAAGTTCGAGCTAGGCTTAAGGCCGGGGCACAAGTGCGGGCTAGGCTTAAGGCCTGGGCACAAGTGCAGGCTAGGCTTAAGGCCGGGGCACAAGTGCGGGCTAGGCTTAAGGCCGGGGCACAAGTGCGGGCTAGGCTTAAGGCCGGGGCACAAGTGCGGGCTAGGCTTAAGGCCGGGGCACAAGTGCGGGCTAGGCCTAAGGCGGGGCACAAGTGCGGGCTAGGCTTAAGGCCGGGGCACAAGTGCAGGCTAGGCTTAAGGCCAGGGCACAAGTGTGGGCTAGGCTTAAGGCCGGGGCAAAAGTGCGGGCTAGGCTTAAGGCCTGGGCACAAGTGCAGTGCTGGCTAGGATCAAGGCAGGGGGCACAAATGCTGGCTAGGCTAAAGGCATGGGCACAAGTGCCAGCTAGGCTTAAGGCCTGGGCACAAGTGCAGGCTTGGCTTAAGGCCTGAGCAAAAGGGCAGGCTAGGCTTAAGGCCTGGACACAAGTGCAGGCTAGGCTTAAGGCATGGGCACAAGTGCAGTGCTGGCTAGGATCAAGATAGGGGGCACAAGTGCTGGCTAGGCTTAAGGCATGGGCACAAGTGCTGGCTAGGCTTAAGACTTACAGCTAACTCTTTGCATAAAGGGTTGAGCACCCATAGGGGTGAAGAGCTAGCTTTCACCCCTCCACTCTGTACTTGGACATTTAGGACTAGATCCTTTGTTGTACGGTGCGGAGCCTCTCCATAACCCCATGCTCCAAGCGACCAGGCACTTCTTGTCTGTCCTCCGTAAATGGGTAATGCCTTCTTCCCCAATTACAGTCGTGCATGCGCTTTCAGACGGGACAAGAGCGAAGAGCGTAAAGCTGGCCCTATGTGCATAACCAACATGAAGCTGAAGACAAAAACAAACAAACAAGCATTCAAGGGGCTCAAAAGTGCGGGCTAGGCTTAAGGCCTGGGCACAAGTGCGGGCTAGGCTTAAGGCCTGGGCACAAGTGCGGGCTAGGCTTAAGGCCTGGGCACAAGTGCGGGCTAGGCTTAAGGCCTGGGCACAAGTGCGAGCTAGGCTTAAGGCCTGGGCACAAGTGGGGGCTAGGCTTAAGGCCGGGACACAAGTGCGGGCTAGACTTAAGGCCTGGGCACAAGTGCGGGCTAGGCTTAAGGCCGGGCCACAAGTGCGGGCTAGGCTTAAGGCCTGGGCACAAGTGCGGGCTAGGCTTAAGGCCGGGGCACAAGTGCGGGCTAGGCTTAAGGCCGGGGCACAAGTGCGGGCTAGGCTTAAGGCCGGGGCACAAGTGCGGGCTAAGCTTCAGGCCGGGGCACAAGTGCGGGCTAGGCTTAAGACCGGGGCACAAGTGCGGGCTAGGCTTAAGGCCTGGGCACAAGTGCGGGCTAGGCTTAAGGCCGGGGCAAAAGTGCGGGCTAGGCTTAAGGCCTGGGCACAAGTGCCGGCTAGGCCTAAGGCCTGGGCACAAGTGCGGGCTAGGCTTAAGGCCTGGGCACAAGTGCGAGCTAGGCTTAAGGCCGGGGCACAAGTGCGGGCTAGGCTTAAGGCCGGGGCACAAGTTCAAGCTAGGCTTAAGGCCGGGGCACAAGTGCGGGCTAGGCTTAAGGCCGGGGCACAAGTGCGGGCTAGGCTTAAGGCCTGGGCACAAGTGCGGGCTAGGCTTAAGGCCGGGGCACAAGTGCGGGCTAGGCTTAAGGCCGGGGCACAAGTGCGGGCTAGGCTTAAGGCCGGGGCACAAGTGCGGGCTAGGCTTAAGGCCGGGGCACAAGTGCGGGCGAGGCTTAAGGCCTGGGCACAAGTGCAGTGCTGGCCAGGATCAAGGCAGGGGGCACAAATGCTGGCTAGGCTTAAGGCATGGGCACAAGTGCCAGCTAGGCTTAAGGCCTGGGCACAAGTGCGGGCTAGGCTTAAGGACTGGGCACAAGTGCAGTGCTGGCTAGGATCAAGGCAGGGGGCACAAATGCTGGCTAGGCTTAAGGCATGGGCACAAGTGCGAGCTAGGCTTAAGGCTGGGGCACAAGTGCGGGCTAGGCATAAAGCAGGGGCACAAGTTCGAGCTAGGCTTAAGGCCGGGGCACAAGTGCGGGCTAGGCTTAAGGCCTGGGCACAAGTGCAGGCTAGGCTTAAGGCCGGGGCACAAGTGCGGGCTAGGCTTAAGGCCGGGGCACAAGTGCGGGCTAGGCTTAAGGCCGGGGCACAAGTGCGGGCTAGGCTTAAGGCCGGGGCACAAGTGCGGGCTAGGCTTAAGGTCGGGGCACAAGTGCGGGCTAGGCTTAAGGCCGGGGCACAAGTGCGGGCTAGGCTTAAGGCCGGGGCACAAGTGCGGGCTAGGCTTAAGGCCGGGGCAAAAGTGCAGTGCTGGCTAGGATCAAGGCAAGGGGCACAAATGCTGGCTAGGCTTAAGGCATGGGCACAAGTGCCAGCTAGGCTTAAGGCCTGGGCACAAGTGCAGGCTAGGCTTAAGGCCTGAGCAAAATGGCAGGCTAGGCTTAAGGCCTGGGCACAAGTGCGGGCTAGGCTTAAGGCCTGGGCACAAGTGCAGTGCTGGCTAGGATCAAGGCAGAGGGCACAAATGCTGGCTAGGCTTAAGGCATGGGTACAAGTGCGAGCTAGGCTTAAGGCCAGGGCACAAGTGCGGGCTAGGCATAAAGCAGGGGCACAAGTTCGAGCTAGGCTTAAGGCCGGGGCACAAGTGCGGGCTAGGCTTAAGGCCGGGGCAAAAGTGCGGGCTAGGCTTAAGGCCTGGGCACAAGTGCAGTGCTGGCTAGGATCAAGGCAGGGGGCACAAATGCTGGCTAGGCTTAAGGCATGGGCACAAGTGCCAGCTAGGCTTAAGGCCTGGGCACAAGTGCGGGCTAGGCTTAAGGCCTGGGCACAAGTGCAGTGCTGGCTAGGATCAAGGCAGGGGGCACAAATGCTGGCTAGGCTTAAGGCTTGGGCACAAGTGCGAGCTAGGCTTAAGGCTGGGGCACAAGTGCGGGCTAGGCATAAAGCAGGGGCACAAGTTCGAGCTAGGCTTAAGGCCGGGGCACAAGTGTGGGCTAGGCTTAAGGCCTGGGCACAAGTGCAGGCTAGGCTTAAGGCCGGGGCACAAGTGCGGGCTAGGCTTAAGGCCGGGGCACAAGTGCGGGCTAGGCTTAAGGTCGGGGCACAAGTGCGGGCTAGGCTTAAGGCCGGGGCACAAGTGCGGGCTAGGCTTAAGGCCGGGGCACAAGTGCGGGCTAGGCTTAAGGCCGGGGCAAAAGTGCGGGCTAGGCTTAAGGCCTGGGCACAAGTGCAGTGCTGGCTAGGATCAAGGCAAGGGGCACAAATGCTGGCTAGGCTTAAGGCATGGGCACAAGTGCCAGCTAGGCTTAAGGCCTGGGCACAAGTGCAGGCTAGGCTTAAGGCCTGAGCAAAATGGCAGGCTAGGCTTAAGGCCTGGGCACAAGTGCGGGCTAGGCTTAAGGCCTGGGCACAAGTGCAGTGCTGGCTAGGATCAAGGCAGAGGGCACAAATGCTGGCTAGGCTTAAGGCATGGGTACAAGTGCGAGCTAGGCTTAAGGCCAGGGCACAAGTGCGGGCTAGGCATAAAGCAGGGGCACAAGTTCGAGCTAGGCTTAAGGCCGGGGCACAAGTTCGAGCTAGGGTTAAGGCCGGGGCACAAGTGCGGGCTAGGCTTAAGGCCTGGGCACAAGTGCGGGCTAGGCTTAAGGCCGGGGCACAAGTGCGGGCTAGGCTTAAGGCCGGGGCACAAGTGCGGGCTGGGCTTAAGGCCGGGGCACAAGTGCGGGCTAGGCTTAAGGCCGGGGCACAAGTGCGGGCTAGGCTTAAGGCGGGGCACAAGTGCGGGCTAGGCTTAAGGCCGGGGCACAAGTGCAGGCTAGGTTTAAGGCCCGGGCACAAGTGCGGGCTAGGCTTAAGGCCGGGGCAAAAGTGCGGGCTAGGCTTAAGGCCTGGGCACAAGTGCAGTGCTGGCTAGGATCAAGGCAGGGGGCACAAATGCTGGCTAGGCTTAAGGCATGGGCACAAGTGCCAGCTAGGCTTAAGGCCTGGGCACAAGTGCAGGCTAGGCTTAAGGCCTGAGCAAAAGGGCAGGCTAGGCTTAAGGCCTGGACACAAGTGCGGGCTAGGCTTAAGGCATGGGCACAAGTGCAGTGCTGGCTAGGATCAAGATAGGGGGCACAAGTGCTGGCTAGGCTTAAGGCATGGGCACAAGTGCTGGCTAGGCTTAAGACTTACAGCTAACTCTTTGCATAAAGGGTTAGGCACCCATAGGGGTGAAGAGCTAGCTTTCACCCCTCTACTCTGTACTTGGACATTTAGGACTAGTTCCTTTGTTGTACAGTGCGGAGCCTCTCCATAACCCCATGCTCCAAGCGACCAGGCACTTCTTGTCTGTCCTCCGTAAATGGGTAATGCCTTCTTCCCCAATTACAGTCGTGCATGCGCTTTCAGACGGGACAAGAGCGAAGAGCGTAAAGCTGGCCCTATGTGCATAACCAACATGAAGCTGAAGACAAAAACAAACAAACAAGCATTCAAGGGGCTCAAAAGTGCGGGCTAGGCTTAAGGCCTGGGCACAAGTGCGGGCTAGGCTTATGGCCGGGGCACAAGTGCGGGCTAGGCTTAAGGTCGGGGCACAAGTGCGGGCTAGGCTTAAGGCCGGGGCACAAGTGCGGGCTAGGCTTAAGGCCGGGGCACAAGTGCGGGCTAGGCTTAAGGCCGGGGCAAAAGTGCGGGCTAGGCTTAAGGCCTGGGCACAAGTGCAGTGCTGGCTAGGATCAAGGCAAGGGGCACAAATGCTGGCTAGGCTTAAGGCATGGGCACAAGTGCCAGCTAGGCTTAAGGCCTGGGCACAAGTGCAGGCTAGGCTTAAGGCCTGAGCAAAATGGCAGGCTAGGCTTAAGGCCTGGGCACAAGTGCGGGCTAGGCTTAAGGCCTGGGCACAAGTGCAGTGCTGGCTAGGATCAAGGCAGAGGGCACAAATGCTGGCTAGGCTTAAGGCATGGGTACAAGTGCGAGCTAGGCTTAAGGCCAGGGCACAAGTGCGGACTAGGCATAAAGCAGGGGCACAAGTTCGAGCTAGGCTTAAGGCCGGGGCACAAGTTCGAGCTAGGGTTAAGGCCGGGGCACAAGTGCGGGCTAGGCTTAAGGCCTGGGCACAAGTGCGGGCTAGGCTTAAGGCCGGGGCACAAGTGCGGGCTAGGCTTAAGGCCGGGGCACAAGTGCGGGCTAGGCTTAAGGCCGGGGCACAAGTGCGGGCTAGGCTTAAGGCCGGGGCACAAGTGCGGGCTAGGCTTAAGGCGGGGCACAAGTGCGGGCTAGGCTTAAGGCCGGGGCACAAGTGCAGGCTAGGTTTAAGGCCCGGGCACAAGTGCGGGCTAGGCTTAAGGCCGGGGCAAAAGTGCGGGCTAGGCTTAAGGCCTGGGCACAAGTGCAGTGCTGGCTAGGATCAAGGCAGGGGGCACAAATGCTGGCTAGGCTTAAGGCATGGGCACAAGTGCCAGCTAGGCTTAAGGCCTGGGCACAAGTGCAGGCTAGGCTTAAGGCCTGAGCAAAAGGGCAGGCTAGGCTTAAGGCCTGGACACAAGTGTGGGCTAGGCTTAAGGCATGGGCACAAGTGCAGTGCTGGCTAGGATCAAGATAGGGGGCACAAGTGCTGGCTAGGCTTAAGGCATGGGCACAAGTGCTGGCTAGGCTTAAGACTTACAGCTAACTCTTTGCATAAAGGGTTGAGCACCCATAGGGGTGAAGAGCTAGCTTTCACCCCTCCACTCTGTACTTGGACATTTAGGACTAGATCCTTTGTTGTACGGTGCGGAGCCTCTCCATAACCCCATGCTCCAAGCGACCAGGCACTTCTTGTCTGTCCTCCGTAAATGGGTAATGCCTTCTTCCCCAATTACAGTCGTGCATGCGCTTTCAGACGGGACAAGAGCGAAGAGCGTAAAGCTGGCCCTATGTGCATAACCAACATGAAGCTGAAGACAAAAACAAACAAACAAGCATTCAAGGGGCTCAAAAGTGCGGGCTAGGCTTAAGGCCTGGGCACAAGTGCGGGCTAGGCTTATGGCCGGGGCACAAGTGCGGGCTAGGCTTAAGGTCGGGGCACAAGTGCGGGCTAGGCTTAAGGCCGGGGCACAAGTGCGGGCTAGGCTTAAGGCCGGGGCACAAGTGCGGGCTAGGCTTAAGGCCGGGGCACAAGTGCAGTGCTGGCTAGGATCAAGGCAGGGGGCACAAATGCTGGCTAGGCTTAAGGCATGGGCACAAGTGCCAGCTAGGCTTAAGGCCTGGGCACAAGTGCAGGCTAGGCTTAAGGCCTGAGCAAAATGGCAGGCTAGGCTTAAGGCCTGAGCAAAATGGCAGGCTAGGCTTAAGGCCTGGGCACAAGTGCGGGCTAGGCTTAAGGCCTGGGCACAAGTGCAGTGCTGGCTAGGATCAAGGCAGGGGGCACAAATGCTGGCTAGGCTTAAGGCATGGGCACAAGTGCGAGCTAGGCTTAAGGCCAGGGTACAAGTGCGGGCTAGGCATAAATCAGGGGCACAAGTTCGAGCTAGGCTTAAGGCCGGGGCACAAGTGCGGGCTAGGCTTAAGGCCTGGGCACAAGTGCGGGCTAGGCTTAAGGCCGGGGCACAAGTGCGGGCTAGGCTTAAGGCCGGGGCACAAGTGCGGGCTAGGCTTAAGGCCGGGGCACAAGTGCGGGCTAGGCTTAAGGCTGGGGCACAAGTGCGGGCTAGGCTTAAGGCCGGGGCACAAGTGCGGGCTAGGCTTAAGGCCGGGGCAAAAGTGCGGGCTAGTCTTAAGGCCGGGGCACAAGTGCAGTGCTGGCTAGGATCAAGGCAGGGGGCACAAATGCTGGCTAGGCTTAAGGCATGGGCACAAGTGCCAGCTAGGCTTAAGGCCTGGGCACAAGTGCAGGCTAGGCTTAAGGCCTGAGCAAAATGGCAGGCTAGGCTTAAGGCCTGGGCACAAGTGCGGGCTAGGCTTAAGGCATGGGCACAAGTGCAGTGCTGGCTAGGATCAAGGCAGGGGGCACAAGTGCTGGCTAGGCTTAAGGCATGGGCACAAGTGCTGGCTAGGCTTAAGACTTACAGCTAACTCTTTGCATAAAGGGTTAGGCACCCATAGGGGTGAAGAGCTAGCTTTCACCCCTCTACTCTGTACTTGGACATTTAGGACTAGATCCTTTGTTGTACAGTGCGGAGCCTCTCCATAACCCCATGCTCCAAGCGACCAGGCACTTCTTGTCTGTCCTCCGTAAATGGGTAATGCCTTCTTCCCCAATTACAGTCGTGCATGCGCATTCAGAGGGGACAAGAGCGAAGAGCGTAAAGCTGGCCCTATGTGCATAACCAACATGAAGCTGAAGACAAAAACAAACAAACAAGCATTCAAGGGGCTCAAAAGTGCGGGCTAGGCTTAAGGCCTGGGCACAAGTGCGGGCTAGGCTTAAGGCCTGGGCACAAGTGCGGGCTAGGCTCAAGGCCTGGGCACAAGTGCGGGCTAGGCTTAAGGCCTGGGCACAAGTGCGGGCTAGGCTTAAGGCCTGGGCACAAGTGCGGGCTAGGCTTAAGGCCTGGGCACAAGTGCGGGCTAGGCTTAAGGCCTGGGCACAAGTGCGGGCTAGGCTTAAGGCCTCGGCACAAGTGCCGGCTAGGCCTAAGGCCTGGGCACAAGTGCCGGCTAGGCTTAAGGCCTGGGCACAAGTGCGGGCTAGGCTTAAGGCCTGGGCACAAGTGCGGGCTAGGCTTAAGGCCGGGGCACAAGTGCGGGCTAGGCTTAAGGCCGGGGCACAAGTGCGGGCTAGGCTTAAGGCCGGGGCACAAGTGCGGGCTAGGCTTAAGGCCGGGGCACAAGTGCGGGCTAGGCTTAAGGCCGGGGCAAAAGTGCAGGCTAGGCTTAAGGCCGTGGCACAAGTGCTGGCTAGGCATAAGGCCGGGGCACAAGTGCTGGCTAGGCATAAGGCAGGGGCACAAGTGCTAGCTAGGCATAAGGCAGGGGCACAAGTGCTGGCTAGGCATAAGGCAGGGGCACAAGTGCTGACTAGGCATAAGGCAGGGGCACAAGTGCTGGCCAGGCATAAGGCAGGGGCACAAGTGCTGGCTAGGTATAAGGCAGGGGCACAAGCACAAACTAAGCATAAGGCAGAGGCACAAGTGCAAGCTAGGCATAAGGCAGGGGCACCTATGCAGGCTAGGCTTAAGGCAGGGGCACAAGTGCGGGCTAGGCTTAAGGCCTGGGCACAAGTGCCGGCTAGGCCTAAGGCCTGGGCACAAGTGCGGGCTAGGCTTAAGGCCTGGGCACAAGTGCGAGCTAGGCTTAAGGCCAGGGCACAAGTGCGGGCTAGGCTTAAGGCCGGGGCACAAGTTCAAGCTAGGCTTAAGGCCGGGGCACAAGTGCGGGCTAGGCTTAAGGCCGGGGCACAAGTGCGGGCTAGGCTTAAGGCCTGGGCACAAGTGCGGGCTAGGCTTAAGGCCGGGGCACAAGTGCAGTGCTGGCTAGGATCAAGGCAGGGGGCACAAATGCTGGCTAGGCTTAAGGCATGGGCACAAGTGCGAGCTAGGCTTAAGGCTGGGGCACAAGTGCGGGCTAGGCATAAAGCAGGGGCACAAGTTCGAGCTAGGCTTAAGGCCGGGGCACAAGTGCGGGCTAGGCTTAAGGCCTGGGCACAAGTGCGGGCTAGGCTTAAGGCCGAGGCACAAGTGCGGGCTAGGCTTAAGGCCGGGGTACAAGTGCGGGCTAGGCTTAAGGTCGGGGCACAAGTGCGGGCTAGGCTTAAGGCCGGGGCACAAGTGCGGGCTAGGCTTAAGGCCGGGGCACAAGTGCGGGCTAGGCTTAAGGCCGGGGCACAAGTGCGGGCTAGGCTTAAGGCCGGGGCAAAAGTGCGGGCTAGGCTTAAGGCCTGGGCACAAGTGCAGTGCTGGCTAGGATCAAGGCAAGGGGCACAAATGCTGGCTAGGCTTAAGGCATGGGCACAAGTGCCAGCTAGGCTTAAGGCCTGGGCACAAGTGCAGGCTAGGCTTAAGGCCTGAGCAAAATGGCAGGCTAGGCTTAAGGCCTGGGCACAAGTGCGGGCTAGGCTTAAGGCCTGGGCACAAGTGCAGTGCTGGCTAGGATCAAGGCAGGGGGCACAAATGCTGGCTAGGCTTAAGGCATGGGTACAAGTGCGAGCTAGGCTTAAGGCCAGGGCACAAGTGCGGGCTAGGCATAAAGCAGGGGCACAAGTTCGAGCTAGGCTTAAGGCCGGGGCACAAGTGCGGGCTAGGCTTAAGGCCTGGGCACAAGTGCGGGCTAGGCTTAAGGCCGGGGCACAAGTGCGGGCTAGGCTTAAGGCCGGGGCACAAGTGCGGGCTAGGCTTAAGGCCGGGGCACAAGTGCGGGCTAGGCTTAAGGCCGGGGCACAAGTGCGAGCTAGGCCTAAGGCGGGGCACAAGTGCGGGCTAGGCTTAAGGCCGGGGCACAAGTGCAGGCTAGGCTTAAGGCCGGGGCACAAGTGTGGGCTAGGCTTAAGGCCGGGGCAAAAGTGCGGGCTAGGCTTAAGGCCTGGGCACAAGTGCAGTGCTGGCTAGGATCAAGGCAGGGGGCACAAATGCTGGCTAGGCTTAAGGCATGGGCACAAGTGCCAGCTAGGCTTAAGGCCTGGGCACAAGTGCAGGCTAGGCTTAAGGCCTGAGCAAAAGGGCAGGCTAGGCTTAAGGCCTGGACACAAGTGCAGGCTAGGCTTAAGGCATGGGCACAAGTGCAGTGCTGGCTAGGATCAAGATAGGGGGCACAAGTGCTGGCTAGGCTTAAGGCATGGGCACAAGTGCTGGCTAGGCTTAAGACTTACAGCTAACTCTTTGCATAAAGGGTTGAGCACCCATAGGGGTGAAGAGCTAGCTTTCACCCCTCCACTCTGTACTTGGACATTTAGGACTACATCCTTTGTTGTACAGTGCGGAGCCTCTCCATAACCCCATGCTCCAAGCGACCAGGCACTTCTTGTCTGTCCTCCGTAAATGGGTAATGCCTTCTTCCCCAATTACAGTCGTGCATGCGCTTTCAGACGGGACAAGAGCGAAGAGCGTAAAGCTGGCCCTATGTGCATAACCAACATGAAGCTGAAGACAAAAACAAACAAACAAGCATTCAAGGGGCTCAAAAGTGCGGGCTAGGTTTAAGGCCTGGGCACAAGTGCGGGCTAGGCTTAAGGCCTGGGCACAAGTGCGGGCTAGGCTTAAGGCCTGGGCACAAGTGCGGGCTAGGCTTAAGGCCTGGGCACAAGTGCGGGCTAGGCTTAAGGCCTGGGCACAAGTGGGGGCTAGGCTTAAGGCCGGGACACAAGTGCGGGCTAGGCTTAAGGCCTGGGCACAAGTGCGGGCTAGGCTTAAGGCCTGGGCACAAGTGCGGGCTAGGCTTAAGGCCGGGCCACAAGTGCGGGCTAGGCTTAAGGCCTGGGCACAAGTGCGGGCTAGGCTTAAGGCCGGGGCACAAGTGCGGGCTAGGCTTAAAGCCGGGGCACAAGTGCGGGCTAGGCTTAAGGCCGGGGCACAAGTGCGGGCTAGGCTTAAGGCCGGGGCACAAGTGCGGGCTAGGCTTAAGACCGGGGCACAAGTGCGGGCTAGGCTTAAGACCGGGGCACAAGTGCGGGCTAGGCTTAAGGCCTGGGCACAAGTGCGGGCTAGGCTTAAGGCCGGGGCAAAAGTGCGGGCTAGGCTTAAGGCCTGGGCACAAGTGCCGGCTAGGCCTAAGGCCTGGGCACAAGTGCGGGCTAGGCTTAAGGCCTGGGCACAAGTGTGAGCTAGGCTTAAGGCCGGGGCACAAGTGCGGGCTAGGCTTAAGGCCGGGGCACAAGTTCAAGCTAGGCTTAAGGCCGGGGCACAAGTGCGGGCTAGGCTTAAGGCCGGGGCACAAGTGCGGGCTAGGCTTAAGGCCTGGGCACAAGTGCGGGCTAGGCTTAAGGCCGGGGCACAAGTGCGGGCTAGGCTTAAGGCCGGGGCACAAGTGCGGGCTAGGCTTAAGGCCGGGGCACAAGTGCGGGCTAGGCTTAAGGCCGGGGCACAAGTGCGGGCTAGGCTTAAGGCCTGGGCACAAGTGCAGTGCTGGCCAGGATCAAGGCAGGGGGCACAAATGCTGGCTAGGCTTAAGGCATGGGCACAAGTGCCAGCTAGGCTTAAGGCTGGGGCACAAGTGCGGGCTAGGCATAAAGCAGGGGCACAAGTTCGAGCTAGGCTTAAGGCCGGGGCACAAGTGCGGGCTAGGCTTAAGGCCTGGGCACAAGTGCGGGCTAGGCTTAAGGCCGGGGCACAAGTGCGGGCTAGGCTTAAGGCCGGGGCACAAGTGCGGGCTAGGCTTAAGGTCGGGGCACAAGTGCGGGCTAGGCTTAAGGCCGAGGCACAAGTGCGGGCTAGGCTTAAGGCCGGGGCAAAAGTGCGGGCTAGGCTTAAGGCCTGGGCACAAGTGCAGGTGCTGGCTAGGATCAAGGCAAGGGGCACAAATGCTGGCTAGGCTTAAGGCATGGGCACAAGTGCCAGCTAGGCTTAAGGCCTGGGCACAAGTGCAGGCTAGGCTTAAGGCCTGAGCAAAATGGCAGGCTAGGCTTAAGGCCTGGGCACAAGTGCGGGCTAGGCTTAAGGCCTGGGCACAAGTGCAGTGCTGGCTAGGATCAAGGCAGAGGGCACAAATGCTGGCTAGGCTTAAGGCATGGGTACAAGTGCGAGCTAGGCTTAAGGCCAGGGCACAAGTGCGGGCTAGGCATAAAGCAGGGGCACAAGTTCGAGCTAGGCTTAAGGCCGGGGCACAAGTGCGGGCTAGGCTTAAGGCCGGGGCAAAAGTGCGGGCTAGGCTTAAGGCCTGGGCACAAGTGCAGTGCTGGCTAGGATCAAGGCAGGGGGCACAAATGCTGGCTAGGCTTAAGGCATGGGCACAAGTGCCAGCTAGGCTTAAGGCCTGGGCACAAGTGCGGGCTAGGCTTAAGGCCTGGGCACAAGTGCAGTGCTGGCTAGGATCAAGGCAGGGGGCACAAATGCTGGCTAGGCTTAAGGCATGGGCACAAGTGCGAGCTAGGCTTAAGGCTGGGGCACAAGTGCGGGCTAGGCATAAAGCAGGGGCACAAGTTCGAGCTAGGCTTAAGGCCGGGGCACAAGTGCGGGCTAGGCTTAAGGCCTGGGCACAAGTGCAGGCTAGGCTTAAGGCCGGGGCACAAGTGCGGGCTAGGCTTAAGGCCGGGGCACAAGTGCGGGCTAGGCTTAAGGTCGGGGCACAAGTGCGGGCTAGGCTTAAGGCCAGGGCACAAGTGCGGGCTAGGCTTAAGGCCGGGGCACAAGTGCGGGCTAGGCTTAAGGCCGGGGCAAAAGTGCGGGCTAGGCTTAAGGCCTGGGCACAAGTGCAGTGCTGGCTAGGATCAAGGCAAGGGGCACAAATGCTGGCTAGGCTTCAGGCATGGGCACAAGTGCCAGCTAGGCTTAAGGCCTGGGCACAAGTGCAGGCTAGGCTTAAGGCCTGAGCAAAATGGCAGGCTAGGCTTAAGGCCTGGGCACAAGTGCGGGCTAGGCTTAAGGCCTGGGCACAAGTGCAGTGCTGGCTAGGATCAAGGCAGAGGGCACAAATGCTGGCTAGGCTTAAGGCATGGGTACAAGTGCGAGCTAGGCTTAAGGCCAGGGCACAAGTGCGGGCTAGGCATAAAGCAGGGGCACAAGTTCGAGCTAGGCTTAAGGCCGGGGCACAAGTTCGAGCTAGGGTTAAGGCCGGGGCACAAGTGCGGGCTAGGCTTAAGGCCAGGGCACAAGTGCGGGCTAGGCTTAAGGCCGGGGCACAAGTGCGGGCTAGGCTTAAGGCCGGGGCACAAGTGCGGGCTAGGCTTAAGGCCGGGGCACAAGTGCGGGCTAGGCTTAAGGCCGGGGCACAAGTGCGGGCTAGGCTTAAGGCCGGGGCACAAGTGCGGGCTAGGCTTAAGGCCGGGGCACAAGTGCAGGCTAGGTTTAAGGCCCGGGCACAAGTGCGGGCTAGGCTTAAGGCCGGGGCAAAAGTGCGGGCTAGGCTTAAGGCATGGGCACAAGTGCAGTGCTGGCTAGGATCAAGGCAGGGGGCACAAATGCTGGCTAGGCTTAAGGCATGGGCACAAGTGCCAGCTAGGCTTAAGGCCTGGGCACAAGTGCAGGCTAGGCTTAAGGCCTGAGCAAAAGGGCAGGCTAGGCTTAAGGCCTGGACACAAGTGCGGGCTAGGCTTAAGGCATGGGCACAAGTGCAGTGCTGGCTAGGATCAAGACAGGGGGCACAAGTGCTGGCTAGGCTTAAGGCATGGGCACAAGTGCTGGCTAGGCTTAAGACTTACAGCTAACTCTTTGCATAAAGGGTTGAGCACCCATAGGGGTGAAGAGCTAGCTTTCACCCCTCCACTCTGTACTTGGACATTTAGGACTAGATCCTTTGTTGTACAGTGCGGAGCCTCTCCATAACCCCATGCTCCAAGCGACCAGGCACTTCTTGTCTGTCCTCCGTAAATGGGTAATGCCTTCTTCCCCAATTACAGTCGTGCATGCGCTTTCAGACGGGACAAGAGCGAAGAGCGTAAAGCTGGCCCTATGTGCATAACCAACATGAAGCTGAAGACAAAAACAAACAAACAAGCATTCAAGGGGCTCAAAAGTGCGGGCTAGGCTTAAGGCCTGGGCACAAGTGCGGGCTAGGCTTAAGGCCTGGGCACAAGTGCGGGCTAGGCTTAAGGCCTGGGCACAAGTGCGGGCTAGGCTTAAGGCCTGGGCACAAGTACGGGCTAGGCTTAAGGCCTGGGCACAAGTGCGGGCTAGGCTTAAGGCCTGGGCACAAGTGCGAGCTAGGCTTAAGGCCTGGGCACAAGTGGGGGCTAGGCTTAAGGCCGGGACACAAGTGCGGGCTAGGCTTAAGGCCTGGGCACAAGTGCGGGCTAGGCTTAAGGCCTGGGCATAAGTGCGGGCTAGGCTTAAGGCCTGGGCACAAGTGCGGGCGAGGCTTAAGGCCTGGGCACAAGTGCGGGCTTGGCTTAAGGCCTGGGCACAAGTGCGGGCTAGGCTTAAGGCCTGGGCACAAGTGCAGTGCTGGCTAGGATCAAGGCAGGGGGCACAAATGCTGGCTAGGCTTAAGGCATGGGCACAAGTGCGAGCTAGGCTTACGGCCAGGGTACAAGTGCGGGCTAGGCATAAATCAGGGGCACAAGTTCGAGCTAGGCTTAAGGCCGGGGCACAAGTGCGGGCTAGGCTTAAGGCCTGGGCACAAGTGCGGGCTAGGCTTAAGGCCGGGGCACAAGTGCGGGCTAGGCTTAAGGCCGGGGCACAAGTGCGGGCTAGGCTTAAGGCCGGGGCACAAGTGCGGGCTAGGCTTAAGGCCGGGGCACAAGTGCGGGCTAGGCTTAAGGCCGGGGCACAAGTGCGGGCAAGGCTTAAGGCCGGGGCACAAGTGCGGGCTAGGCTTAAGGCCGGGGCAAAAGTGCGGGCTAGTCTTAAGGCCGGGGCACAAGTGCAGTGCTGGCTAGGGTCAAGGCAGGGGGCACAAATGCTGGCTAGGCTTAAGGCATGGGCACAAGTGCCAGCTAGGCTTAAGGCCTGGGCACAAGTGCAGGCTAGGCTTAAGGCCTGAGCAAAAGGGCAGGCTAGGCTTAAGGCCTGGGCACAAGTGCGGGCTAGGCTTAAGGCATGGGCACAATTGCAGTGCTGGCTAGGATCAAGGCAGGGGGCACAAGTGCTGGCTAGGCTTAAGGCATGGGCACAAGTGCTGGCTAGGCTTAAGACTTACAGCTAACTCTTTGCATAAAGGGTTAGGCACCCATAGGGGTGAAGAGCTAGCTTTCACCCCTCTACTCTGTACTTGGACATTTAGGACTAGATCCTTTGTTGTACAGTGCGGAGCCTCTCCATAACCCCATTCTCCAAGCGACCAGGCACTTCTTGTCTGTCCTCCGTAAATGGGTAATGCCTTCTTCCCCAATTACAGTCGTGCATGCGCATTCAGAGGGGACAAGAGCGAAGAACGTAAAGCTGGCCCTATGTGCATAACCAACATGAAGCTGAAGACAAAAACAAACAAACAAGCATTCAAGGGGCTCAAAAGTGCGGGCTAGGCTTAAGGCCTGGGCACAAGTGCGGGCTAGGCTTAAGGCCTGGGCACAAGTGCGGGCTAGGCTTAAGGCCTGGGCACAAGTGCGGGCTAGGCTTAAGGCCTGGGCACAAGTGCGGGCTAGGCTTAAGGCCTGGGCACAAGTGCGGGCTAGGCTTAAGGCCTGGGCACAAGTGCGGGCTAGGCTTAAGGCCTCGGCACAAGTGCCGGCTAGGCCTAAGGCCTGGGCACAAGTGCCGGCTAGGCTTAAGGCCTGGGCACAAGTGCGGGCTAGGCTTAAGGCCTGGGCACAAGTGCGGGCTAGGCTTAAGGCCGGGGCACAAGTGCGGGCTAGGCTTAAGGCCGGGGCACAAGTGCGGGCTAGGCTTAAGGCCGGGGCACAAGTGCGGGCTAGGCTTAAGGCCGGGGCACAAGTGCGGGCTAAGCTTAAGGCCGGGGCACAAGTGCGGGCTAGGCTTAAGGCCGGGGCACAAGTGCGGGCTAGGCATAAGGCCGGGGCACAAGTGCGGGCTAGGCTTAAGGCCAGGGAACAGGTGCGGGCTAGGCTTAAGGCCGGGGCTCAGGTGCGGGCTAGGTTTAAGGCCAGGGCACAGGTGCGGGCTAGGCTTAAGGCCGGGGCACAAGTGCGGGCTAGGCTTAAGGACAGGGAACAGGTCCGGGCTAGGCTTAAGGCCGGGGCTCAGGTGCGGGCTAGGTTTAAGGCCAGGGCACAGGTGCGGGCTAGGCTTAAGGCCGGGGCACAAGTGCGGGCTAGGCTTAAGGCCAGGGAACAGGTGCGGGCTAGGCTTAAGGCCGGGGCTCAGGTGCGGGCTAGGTTTAAGGCCAGGGCACAGGTGCGGGCTAGGCTTAAGGCCGGGGCACAAGTGCGGGCTAGGCTTAAGGCTGGGGCACAAGTGCGGGCTAGGCTTAAGGCCGGGGCACAAGTGCGGGCTAGGCTTAAGGCCGGGGCACAAGTGCGGGCTAGGCTTAAGGCCGGGGCACAAGTGCGGGCTAGGCTTAAGGCTGGGGCACAAGTGCGGGCTAGGCTTAAGGCCGGGGCACAAGTGCGGGCTAGGCTTAAGGCTGGGGCACAAGTGCGGGCTAGGCTTAAGGCCTGGGCACAAGTTCTAGCTAGGCTTAATGCCTAAGCACAAGTGCAGTGCGGGCTAGGCTTAAGGCCTGGGCACAAGTGCAGTGCTGGCTAGGATCAAGGCAGGGGGCACAAATGCTGGCTAGGATCAAGGCAGGGGGCACAAATGCTGGCTAGGCTTAAGGCATGGGCACAAGTGCCAGCTAGGCTTAAGGCCTGGGCACAAGTGCAGGCTAGGCTTAAGGCCTGAGCAAAAGGGCAGGCTAGGCTTAAGGCCTGGGCTCAAGTGCGTGCTAGGCTTAAGGCATGGGCACAAGTGCAGTGCTCGCTAGGATCAAGGCAGGGGGCACAAGTGCTGGCTAGGCTTAAGGCATGGGCACAAGTGCTGGCTAGGCTTAAGACTTACAGCTAACTCTTTGCATAAAGGGTTAGGCACCCATAGGGGTGAAGAGCTAGCTTTCACCCCTCTACTCTGTACTTGGACATTTAGGACTAGATCCTTTGTTGTACAGTGCGGAGCCTCTCCATAACCCAATGGTCCAAGCGACCAGGCACTTCTTGTCTGTCCTCCGTAAATGGGTAATGCCTTCTTCCCCAATTACAGTCGTGCATGCGCATTCAGAGGGGACAAGAGCGAAGAGCGAAGAGCGTAAAGCTGGCCCTATGTGCATAACCAACATGAAGCTGAAGACAAAAACAAACAAACAAGCATTCAAGGGGCTCAAAAGTGCGGGCTAGGCTTAAGGCCTGGGCACAAGTGCGGGCTAGGCTTAAGGCCTGGGCACAAGTGCGGGCTAGGCTTAAGGCCTGGGCACAAGTGCGGGCTAGGCTTAAGGCGTGGGCACAAGTGCGGGCTAGGCTTAAGGCGTGGGCACAAGTGCGGGCTAGGCTTAAGGCCTGGGCACAAGTTCGGGCTAGGCTTAATGCCTGGGCACAAGTGCAGTGCGGGCTAGGCTTAAGGCCTGGGCACAAGTGCAGTGCGGGCTAGGCTTAAGGCCTGGGCACAAGTGCAGTGCTGGCTAGGATCAAGGCAGGGGGCACAAATGCTGGCTAGGCTTAAGGCATGGGCACAAGTGCCAGCTAGGCTTAAGGCCTGGGCACAAGTGCAGGCTAGGCTTAAGGCCTGAGCAAAAGGGCAGGCTAGGCTTAAGGCCTGGGCACAAGTGTGGGCTAGGCTTAAGGCATGGGCACAAGTGCAGTGCTCGCTAGGATCAAGGCAGGGGGCACAAGTGCTGGCTAGGCTTAAGGCATGGGCACAAGTGCTGGCTAGGCTTAAGACTTACAGCTAACTCTTTGCATAAAGGGTTAGGCACCCATAGGGGTGAAGAGCTAGCTTTCACCCCTCTACTCTGTACTTGGACATTTAGGACTAGATCCTTTGTTGTACAGTGCGGAGCCTCTCCATAACCCCATGCTCCAAGCGACCAGGCACTTCTTGTCTGTCCTCCGTAAATGGGTAATGCCTTCTTCCCCAATTACAGTCGTGCATGCGCATTCAGAGGGGACAAGAGCGAAGAGCGTAAAGCTGGCCCTATGTGCATAACCAACATGAAGCTGAAGACAAAAACAAACAAACAAGCATTCAAGGGGCTCAAAAGTGCGGGCTAGGCTTAAGGCCTGGGCACAAGTGCGGGCTAGGCTTAAGGCCTGGGCACAAGTGCGGGCTGAGCTTAAGGCCTGGGCACAAGTGCGGGCTGGGCTTAAGGCCTGGGCACAAGTGCGGGCTGGGCTTAAGGCCTGGGCACAAGTGGGGGCTGGGCTTAAGGCTGGGGCACATGTGCGGGCTAGGCTTAAGGCCTGGGCACAAGTGCGGGCTAGGCTTAAGGCCTGGGCACAAGTGCGGGCTAGGCTTAAGGCCTGGGCACAAGTGCGGGCTAGGCTTAAGGCCTGGGCACAAGTGCGGGCTAGGCTTAAGGCCTGGGCACAAGTGCGGGCTAGGCTTAAGGCCTGGGCACAAGTGCGGGCTAGGCTTAAGGCCTGGGCACAAGTGCGGGCTAGGCTTAAGGCCTGGGCACAAGTGCCGGCTAGGCTTAAGGCCTGGGCACAAGTGCCGGCTAGGCTTAAGGCCTGAGCACAAGTGCGGGCTAGGCTTAAGGCCGGGGCACAAGTGCGGGCTAGGCTTAAGGCCTGGGCACAAGTGCGGGCTAGGCTTAAGGCCGGGGCACAAGTGCGGGCTAGGCTTAAGGCCTGGGCACAAGTGCGGGCTAGGCTTAAGGCCGGGGCACAAGTGCGGGCTAGGCTTAAGGCCTGGGCACAAGTGCAGGCTAGGCTTAAGGCCTGGGCACAAGTGCGGGCTAGGCTTAAGGCCTGGGCACAAGTGCGGGCTAGGCTTAAGGCTGGGGCACAAGTGCGGGCTAGGCTTACGGCCGGGGCACAAGTGCGGGCTAGGCTTAAGGCCGGGGCACAAGTGCATGCTAGGCTTAAGGCCGGGGCACAAGTGCGGGCTAGGCTTAAGGCCGGGGCACAAGTGCGGGCTAGGCTTAAGGCCTGGGCACAAGTGCTGGCTAGGCATAAGGCAGGGGCACAAGTGCTGGCTAGGCATAAGGCAGGGGCACAAGTGCTGGCCAGGCATAAGGCAGGGGCACAAGTGCTGGCTAGGCATAAGGCAGGGGCACAAGCACAAACTAAGCATAAGGCAGAGGCACAAGTGCAAGCTAGGCATAAGGCAGGGGCACCTATGCAGGCTAGGCTTAAGGCAGGGGCACAAGTGCGGGCTAGGCTTAAGGCCTGGGCACAAGTGCGGGCTAGGCTTAAGGCCTGGGCACAAGTGCGGGCTAGGCTTAAGGCCTGGGCACAAGTGCGGGCTAGGCTTAAGGCCTGGGCACAAGTGTGGGCTAGGCTTAAGGCCTGGGCACAAGTGCCGGCTAGGCCTAAGGCCTGGGCACAAGTGCCGGCTAGGCTTAAGGCCTGGGCACAAGTGCAGTGCTCGCTAGGATCAAGGCAGGGGGCACAAGTGCTGGTTAGGCTTAAGGCATGGGCACAAGTGCTGGCCAGGCATAAGGCAGGGGCACAAGTGCTGGCTAGGCATAAGGCAGGGGCACAAGCACAAACTAAGCATAAGGCAGAGGCACAAGTGCAAGCTAGGCATAAGGCAGGGGCACCTATGCAGGCTATTCTTAAGGCAGGGGCACAAGTGCGGGCTAGGCTTAAGGCCGGGGCACAAGTGCGGGCTAGGCTTAAGGCAGGGGCACAAGTGCGGGCTAGGCTTAAGGCCGGGGCAAAAGTGCGGGCTAGGCTTAAGGCCTGGGCACAAGTGCGGGATAGGCTTAAGGCCTTGGCACAAGTGCGGGCTAGGCTTAAGGCCTGGGCACAAGTGCGGGCTAGGCTTAAGGCGTGGGCACAAGTGCGGGCTAGGCTTAAGGCCTGGGCACAAGTTTGGGCTAGGCTTAATGCCTGGGCACAAGTGCAGTGCGGGCTAGGCTTAAGGCCTGGGCACAAGTGCAGTGCGGGCTAGGCTTAAGGCCTGGGCACAAGTGCAGTGCTGGCTAGGATCAAGGCAGGGGGCACAAATGCTGGCTAGGCTTAAGGCATGGGCACAAGTGCCAGCTAGGCTTAAGGCCTGGGCACAAGTGCAGGCTAGGCTTAAGGCCTGAGCAAAAGGGCAGGCTAGGCTTAAGGCCTGGGCACAAGTGCGGGCTAGGCTTAAGGCATGGGCACAAGTGCAGTGCTGGCTAGGATCAAGGCAGGGGGCACAAGTGCTGGCTAGGCTTAAGGCATGGGCACAAGTGCGGGCTAGGCTTAAGGCCTTGGGCACAAGTGCGGGCTAGGCTTAAGGCCTGGGCACAAGTGCGGGCTAGGCTTAAGGCCTGGGCACAAGTGCGGGCTAGGCTTAAGGCCTGGGCACAAGTGCGGGCTAGGCTTAAGGCCTGGGCACAAGTGCGGGCTAGGCTTAAGGCCTGGGCACAAGTGCGGGCTAGGCTTAAGGCCTGGGCACAAGTGCGGGCTAGGCTTAAGGCCTGGGCACAAGTGCGGGCTAGGCTTAAGGCCTGGGCACAAGTGCGGGCTAGGCTTAAGGCCTGGGCACAAGTGCGGGCTAGGCTTAAGGCCTGGGCACAAGTGCGGGCTAGGCTTAAGGCCGGGGCACAAGTGCGGGCTAGGCTTAAGGCCTGGGCACAAGTGCGGGCTAGGCTTAAGGCCGGGGCACAAGTGCGGGCTAGGCTTAAGGCCTGGGCACAAGTGCGGGCTAGGCTTAAGGCCGGGGCACAAGTGCGGGCTAGGCTTAAGGCCGGGGCACAAGTGCGGGCTAGGCTTAAGGCCTGGGCACAAGTGCCGGCTAGGCCTAAGGCCTGGGCACAAGTGCCGGCTAGGCTTAAGGCCTGGGCACAAGTGCGGGCTAGGCTTAAGGATGGGGCACAAGTGCGGGCTAGGCTTAAGGCCGGGGCACAAGTGCGGGCTAGGCTTAAGGCCGGGGCACAAGTGCGGGCTAGGCTTAAGGCCGGGGCACAAGTGCGGGCTAAGCTTAAGGCCGGGGCACAAGTGCGGGCTAGGCTTAAGGCCGGGGAACAAGTGCGGGCTAGGCTTAAGGCCGGGGCTCAGGTGCGGGCTAGGCTTAAGGCCGGGGCACAGGTGCGGGCTAGGCTTAAGGCCTGGGCACAAGTGCGGGCTAGGCTTAAGGCCTGGGCACAAGTGCGGGCTAGGCTTAAGGCCTGGGCACAAGTGCAGTGCTGGCTAGGATCAAGGCAGGGGGCACAAATGCTGGCTAGGCTTAAGGCATGGGCAAAAGTGCCAGCTAGGCTTAAGGCTTGGGCACAAGTGCAGGCTAGGCTTAAGGCCTGAGCAAAAGGGCAGGCTAGCCTTAAGGCCTGGGCACAAGTGCGGGCTAGGCTTAAGGCCTGGGCACAAGTGCGGGCTAGGCTTAAGGCATGGGCACAAGTGCAGTGCTGGCTAGGATCAAGGCAGGGGGCAGAAGTGCTGGCTAGGCTTAAGGCATGGGCACAAGTGCTGGCTAGGCTTAAGACTCACAGCTAACTCTTTGCATAAAGGGTTAGGCACCCATAGGGGTGAAGAGCTAGCTTTCACCCCTCTACTCTGTACTTGGACATTTAGGACTAGATCCTTTGTTGTACAGTGCGGAGCCTCTCCATAACCCCATGCTCCAAGCGACCAGGCACTTCTTGTCTGTCCTCCGTAAATGGGTAATGCCTTCTTCCCCAATTACAGTCGTGCATGCGCATTCAGAGGGGAAAAGAGCGAAGAGCGTAAAGCTGGCCCTATGTGCATGACCAACATGAAGCTGAAGACAAAAACAAACAAACAAGCATTCAAGGGGCTCAAAAGTGCGGGCTAGGCTTAAGGCCTGGGCACAAGTGCGGGCTAGGCTTAAGGCCGGGGCACAAGTGCGGGCTAGGCTTAAGGCCTGGGCACAAGTGCGGGCTAGGCTTAAGGCCTTGGGCACAAGTGCGGGCTAGGCTTAAGGCCTGGGCACAAGTGCGGGCTAGGCTTAAGGCCTGGGCACAAGTGCGGGCTAGGCTTAAGGCCTGGGCACAAGTGCGGGCTAGGCCTAAGGCCTGGGCACAAGTGCGGGCTAGGCTTAAGGCCGGGGCACAGGTGCGGGCTAGGCTTAAGGCCGGGGCACAAGTGCGGGCTAGGCTTAAGGCCTGGGCACAAGTGCGGGCTAGGCTTAAGGCCGGGGCACAAGTGCGGGCTAGGCTTAAGGCCGGGGCACAAGTGCGGGCTAGGCTTAAGGCCGGGGCACAAGTGCGGGCTAGGCTTAAGGCCTGGGCACAAGTGCCGGCTAGGCCTAAGGCCTGGGCACAAGTGCCGGCTAGGCCTAAGGCCTGGGCACAAGTGCCGGCTAGGCTTAAGGCCTGGGCACAAGTGCGGGCTAGGCTTAAGGCCTGGGCACAAGTGCGGGCTAGGCTTAAGGCCGGGGCACAAGTGCGGGCTAGGCTTAAGGCCGGGGCACAAGTGCGGGCTAGGCTTAAGGCCGGGGCACAAGTGCGGGCTAGGCTTAAGGCCGGGGAACAAGTGCGGGCTAGGCTTAAGGCCGGGGCTCAGGTGCGGGCTAGGCTTAAGGCCGGGGCACAGGTGCGGGCTAGGCTTAAGGCCAGGGCACAGGTGCGGGCTAGGCTTAAGGCCTGGGCACAAGTGCGGGCTAGGCTTAAGGCCTGGGCACAAGTGCGGGCTAGGCTTAAGGCCTGGGCACAAGTGCGGGCTAGGCTTAAGGCCGGGGCACAAGTGCTGGCTAGGCTTAAGGCCGGGGCACAAGTGCGGGCTAGGCTTAAGGCCTGGGCACAAGTGCGGGCTAGGCTTAAGGCCTGGGCACAAGTGCGGGCTAGGCTTAAGGCCTGGGCACAAGTGGGGGCTAGGCTTAAGGCCGGGACACAAGTGCGGGCTAGGCTTAAGGCCTGAGCAAAAGGGCAGGCTAGGCTTAAGGCCTGGGCACAAGTGCGGGCTAGGCTTAAGGCATGGGCACAAGTGCAGTGCTGGCTAGGATCAAGGCAGGGGGCACAAGTGCTGGCTAGGCTTAAGGCATGGGCACAAGTGCTGGCTAGGCTTAAGACTTACAGCTAACTCTTTGCATAAAGGGTTAGGCACCCATAGGGGTGAAGAGCTAGCTTTCACCCCTCTACTCTGTACTTGGACATTTAGGACTAGATCCTTTGTTGTACAGTGCGGAGCCTCTCCATAACCCCATGCTCCAAGCGACCAGGCACTTCTTGTCTGTCCTCCGTAAATGGGTAATGCCTTCTTCCCCAATTACAGTCGTGCATGCGCATTCAGAGGGGACAAGAGCGAAGAGCGTAAAGCTGGCCCTATGTGCATAACCAACATGAAGCTGAAGACAAAAACAAACAAACAAGCATTCAAGGGGCTCAAAAGTGCGGGCTAGGCTTAAGGCCTGGGCACAAGTGCGGGCTAGGCTTAAGGCCTGGGCACAAGTGCGGGCTGAGCTTAAGGCCTGGGCACAAGTGCGGGCTAGGCTTAAGGCCTGGGCACAAGTGCGGGCTAGGCTTAAGGCCTGTGTTATGTTTGCTAATGACAGGTGTTATGAAGGCAATCCAGAAACACAGTGTGCTTAGCGATCAGAGCGCACACAGTGATCTGACAAATACCCAAAAATACAAGAACGAGCTCTGAGACGTGGAAACTCTGTAGACTGCACACCTGATCCTATCCTAAACACAACTAAAAGCGGCTGTGGATTGCGCCTCACAACTACCTAGGCAACTCGGCACAGCCTAAGAAACTAGCTAGCCTGAAGATAGAAAAATAGGCCTGACTTGCCCCAGAGAAATTCCCCAAAGGAAAAGGCAGCCCCCCACATATAATGACTGTGAGTAAGATGAAAAGACAAAACGTAGGGATGAAATAGATTCAGCAAAGTGGGGCCCGATATTCTAGGACAGAGCGAGGACAGTAAAGCGAACTTTGCAGTCTACAAAAGGCATTCCACAGACATACTGATAGGGAATTTAGATTGTGAGCCCAATGGGGAAAGTGATGATAATGTGTGCAAACTGTAAAGCGCTGCGGAATATGTTAGCGCTATATAAAAATAAAGATTATTATTATTATTATTATTATTACAAAAAACCCTAAAGCAAAACCACGCAAAGGGGGCAAAAAAAAAACCCACCGTGCCGAACTAACGGCACGGCGGTACACCCTTTGCGTCTCAGAGCTTCCAGCAAAACAAAAGACAAGCTGGACAGAAAAAAAAGCAACAAAAAAGCAAAAAGCACTAGCTATACAGAGCAGCAGGTCACAGGAACAATCAGGAGAAGCTCAGATCCAACACTGAAACATTGACAAGGAGCAAGGATAGCAGCATCAGGCGGAGTTAAGTAATGAAGCAGTTAACGAGCTCACCAGAACACCTGAGGGAGGAAGCTCAGAAGCTGCAGTACCACTTGTGACCACAGGAGTGAATTCAGCCACAGAATTCACAACAGTACCCCCCCCTTGAGGAGGGGTCACCGAACCCTCACCAGAGCCCCCAGGCCGACCAGGATGAGCCGCATGAAAGGCACGAACAAGATCGGAAGCATGAACATCAGAGGCAAAAACCCAGGAATTATCTTCCTGAGCATAACCCTTCCATTTAACCAGATACTGGAGTTTCCGTCTAGAAACACGAGAATCCAAAATCTTCTCCACAATATACTCCAATTCCCCCTCCACCAAAACCGGGGCAGGAGGCTCAACAGATGGAACCATAGGTGCCACGTATCTCCGCAACAACGACCTATGGAATACATTATGTATGGAAAAGGAGTCTGGGAGGGTCAAACGAAAAGACACAGGATTGAGAACCTCAGAAATCCTATACGGACCAATAAAACAAGGTTTAAATTTAGGAGAGGAAACCTTCATAGGAATATGACGAGAAGATAACCAAACCAGATCCCCAACACGAAGTCGGGGACCCACACGGCGTCTGCGATTAGCGAAAAGTTGAGCTTTCTCCTGGGACAAGATCAAATTGTCCACTACCTGAGTCCAGATCTGCTGCAACCTATCCACCACAGAATCCACACCAGGACAGTCCGAAGACTCAACCTGTCCTGAAGAGAAACGAGGATGGAACCCAGAATTGCAAAAAAATGGAGAAACCAAGGTAGCCGAGCTGGCCCGATTATTAAGGGCGAACTCAGCCAACGGCAAAAAGGACACCCAATCATCCTGGTCTGCAGAAACAAAACATCTCAGATATGTTTCCAAGGTCTGATTGGTTCGTTCGGTCTGGCCATTAGTCTGAGGATGGAAAGCCGAGGAAAAGGATAGGTCAATGCCCAACCTACCACAAAAGGCTCGCCAAAACCTTGAAACAAACTGGGAACCTCTGTCAGAAACAATATTCTCAGGAATGCCATGCAACCGAACCACATGCTGAAAGAACAAAGGTACCAAATCAGAGGAGGAAGGCAATTTAGCCAAGGGCACCAGATGGACCATTTTAGAAAAGCGATCACAGACCACCCAAATGACTGACATCTTTTGAGAAACGGGAAGGTCAGAAATGAAATCCATCGAAATATGTGTCCAAGGCCTCTTTGGGACCGGCAAGGGCAAAAGCAACCCACTGGCACGAGAACAGCAGGGCTTAGCCCTAGCACAAATCCCACAGGACTGCACAAAAGTACGTACATCCCGTGACAGAGATGGCCACCAGAAGGATCTAGCCACTAACTCTCTGGTACTAAAGATTCCAGGATGACCAGCCAACACCGAACAATGAAGTTCAGAGATAAGTTTATTAGTCCACCTATCAGGGACGAACAGTTTCTCTGCTGGACAACGATCAGGTTTATTCGCCTGAAATTTTTGCAGCACCCGCCGCAAATCAGGGGAGATGGCAGACACAATGACTCCTTCCTTGAGGATACCCGCTGGCTCAGATAAACCCGGAGAGTCGGGCACAAAACTCCTAGACAGAGCATCCGCCTTCACATTTTTAGAGCCCGGAAGGTACGAAATCACAAAGTCGAAGCGGGCAAAAAATAACGACCAACGGGCCTGTCTAGGATTCAAGCGCTTGGCAGACTCGAGATAAGTCAAGTTCTTATGATCAGTCAATACCACCACGCGATGCTTAGCTCCTTCAAGCCAATGACGCCACTCCTCAAATGCCCACTTCATGGCCAGCAACTCTCGATTGCCCACATCATAATTACGCTCAGCGGGCGAAAACTTCCTGGAAAAGAAAGCACATGGTTTCATCACTGAGCAATCAGAACCTCTCTGTGACAAAACCGCCCCTGCTCCAATCTCAGAAGCATCAACCTCGACCTGGAACGGAAGAGAAACATCTGGCTGACACAACACAGGGGCAGAACAAAAACGACGCTTCAACTCCTGAAAAGCTTCCACAGCAGCAGAAGACCAATTAACCAAATCAGCACCCTTCTTGGTCAAATCGGTCAATGGTTTGGCAATGCTAGAAAAATTACAGATGAAGCGACGATAAAAATTAGCAAAGCCCAGGAACTTTTGCAGACTTTTCAGAGATGTCGGCTGAATCCAATCCTGGATGGCTTGGACCTTAACTGGATCCATCTCGATAGTAGAAGGGGTAAAGATGAACCCCAAAAATGAAACTTTCTGCACACCAAAGAGACACTTTGATCCCTTCACAAACAAAGAGTTAGCACGCAGGACCTGAAAAACCATTCTGACCTGCTTCACATGAGACTCCCAATCATCTGAGAAGATCAAAATGTCATCCAAGTAAACAATCAGGAATTTATCCAGATACTCACGGAAGATGTCATGCATAAAAGACTGAAACACAGATGGAGCATTGGCAAGTCCGAACGGCATCACTAGATACTCAAAATGACCCTCGGGCGTATTGAATGCAGTTTTCCATTCATCTCCTTGCCTGATTCTCACCAGATTATACGCACCACGAAGATCTATCTTAGTGAACCAACTAGCCCCCTTAATCCGAGCAAACAAGTCAGATAACAATGGCAAGGGATACTGAAATTTAACAGTGATCTTATTAAGAAGGCGGTAATCAATACACGGTCTCAGCGAACAATCCTTCTTGGCTACAAAGAAGAACCCTGCTCCCAGTGGTGATGACGATGGGCGAATATGTCCCTTCTCCAGGGATTCATTCACATAACTGCGCATAGCGGCGTGTTCGGGCACGGATAAATTAAATAATCGACCTTTAGGGAATTTACTACCAGGAATCAAATTGATAGCACAATCACAATCCCTATGCGGAGGTAGAGCATCGGACTTGGGCTCTTCAAATACATCCTGATAATCAGACAAGAACTCTGGGACCTCAGAAGGGGTGGATGACGAAATCGACAAAAATGGAACATCACCATGTACCCCCTGACAACCCCAGCTGGATACCGACATGGAATTCCAATCCAATACTGGATTATGGGTTTGTAGCCATGGCAACCCCAACACGACCACATCATGCAGATTATGCAACACCAGAAAGCGAATAACTTCCTGATGTGTAGGAGCCATGCACATGGTCAGCTGGGCCCAGTATTGAGGTTTATTCTTGGCCAAAGGTGTAGCATCAATTCCTCTCAATGGAATAGGACACCGCAAAGGCTCCAAGAAAAACCCACAACGCTTAGCATAATCCAAATCCATCAGATTCAAGGCAGCGCCCGAATCCACAAACGCCATGACAGAAAATGACGACAAAGAGCATATCAAGGTAATGGACAGAAGGAATTTGGACTGTACAGTACCAATGACGGCAGACCTAGCGGACCGCTTAGTGCGCTTAGGACAATCAGAAATAGCATGAGTGGAATCACCACAGTAGAAACACAGACCATTCAGACGTCTGTATTCCTGCCGTTCAACTCTAGTCATAGTCCTATCGCACTGGGCTTAACCTCAGGCAGTACCGCCAAATGGTGCACAGATTTACGCTCGCGCAAGCGTCGACAGATCTGAATGGCCAAAGACAAAGACTGATTCAAACCAGCAGGCATAGGAAATCCCACCATGACATCCTTAAGAGCCTCAGAGAGACCCTTTCTGAACAAAGCTGCCAGCGCAGATTCATTCCACTGAGTGAGTACTGACCATTTCCTAAATTTCTGACAATATACTTCTATATCATCCTGACCCTGGCACAAAGCCAGCAAATTTTTCTCAGCCTGATCCACTGAATTAGGCTCATCGTACAGCAATCTGAGCGCCAGGAAAAACGCATCGACACTACTCAATGCAGGGTCTCCTGGCGCAAGAGAAAATGCCCAGTCTTGAGGGTCGCCGCGCAAAAAAGAAATAATAATCAAAACCTGTTGAATAGGATTACCAGAAGAATGAGGTTTCAAGGCCAGAAATAGCTTACAATTATTTTTGAAACTTAGAAACTTAGTTCTATCTCCAAAAAACAAATCAGGAATAGGAATTCTTGGTTCTAACATAGATTTCTGATCAATAGTATCTTGAATTTTTTGTACATTTATAACGAGATTATCCATTGAAGAGCACAGACCCTGAAAATCCATGTCCACACCTGTGTCCAGAATAACCCAAATGTCTAGGGGAAAAAAAAAAAGTGAACACAGAGCTGAGGAAAAAAAAATGATGTCAGAACTTTTTCTTTCCCTCTATTGAGAATCATTAGTTTGGCTCCTTGTACTGTTATGTTTGCTAATGACAGGTGTTATGAAGGCAATCCAGAAACACAGTGTGCTTAGCGATCAGAGCGCACACAGTGATCTGACAAATACCCAAAAATACAAGAACGAGCTCTGAGACGTGGAAACTCTGTAGACTGCACACCTGATCCTATCCTAAACACAACTAAAAGCGGCTGTGAATTGCGCCTAACAACTACCTAGGCAACTCGGCACAGCCTAAGAAACTAGCTAGCCTGAAGATAGAAAAATAGGCCTGACTTGCCCCAGAGAAATTCCCCAAAGGAAAAGGCAGCCCCCACATATAATGACTGTGAGTAAGATGAAAAGACAAAACGTAGGGATGAAATAGATTCAGCAAAGTGGGGTCCGATATTCTAGGACAGAGCGAGGACAGTAAAGCGAACTTTGCAGTCTACAAAAAACCCTAAAGCAAAACCACGCAAAGGGGGCAAAAAAACCCCCACCGTGCCGAACTAACGGCACGGCGGTACACCCTTTGCGTCTCAGAGCTTCCAGCAAATCAAAAGACAAGATGGACAGAAAAAAAAGCAACAAAAAAGCAAAAAGCACTAGCTATACAGAGCAGCAGGTCACAGGAACAATCAGGAGAAGCTCAGATCCAACAATGAAACATTGACAAGGAGCAAGGATAGCAGCATCAGGCGGAGTTAAGTAATGAAGCAGTTAACGAGCTCACCAGAACACCTGAGGGAGGAAGATCAGAAGCTGCAGTACCACTTGTGACCACAGGAGTGAATTCAGCCACAGAATTCACAACAGGCCTGGGCACAAGTGGGGGCTAGGCTTAAGGCCGGGGCACAAGTGCGGGCTAGGCTTAAGGCCTGGGCACAAGTGCGGGCTAGGCTTAAGGCCTGGGCACAAGTGCGGGCTAGGCTTAAGGCGTGGGCACAAGTGCGGGCTAGGCTTAAGGCCTGGGCACAAGTTCGGGCTAGGCTTAATGCCTGGGCACAAGTGCAGTGCGGGCTAGGCTTAAGGCCTGGGCACAAGTGCAGTGCGGGCTAGGCTTAAGGCCTGGGCACAAGTGCAGTGCTGGCTAGGATCAAGGCAGGGGGCACAAATGCTGGCTAGGCTTAAGGCATGGGCACAAGTGCCAGCTAGGCTTAAGGCCTGGGCACAAGTGCAGGCTAGGCTTAAGGCCTGAGCAAAAGGGCGGGCTAGGCTTAAGGCCTGGGCACAAGTGCGGGCTAGGCTTAAGGCATGGGCACAAGTGCAGTGCTCACTAGGATCAAGGCAGGGGGCACAAGTGCTGGCTAGGCTTAAGGCATGGGCACAAGTGCTGGCTAGGCTTAAGACTTACAGCTAACTCTTTGCATAAAGGGTTAGGCACCCATAGGGGTGAAGAGCTAGCTTTCACCCCTCTACTCTGTACTTGGACATTTAGGACTAGTTCCTTTGTTGTACAGTGCGGAGCCTCTCCATAACCCCATGCTCCAAGCGACCAGGCACTTCTTGTCTGTCCTCCGTAAATGGGTAATGCCTTCTTCCCCAATTACAGTCGTGCATGCGCATTCAGAGGGGACAAGAGCGAAGAGCGTAAAGATGGCCCTATGTGCATAACCAACATGAAGCTCAAGACAAAAACAAAAAAACAAGCATTCAAGGGGCTCTAAAGTGCGGGCTAGGCTTAAGGCCTGGGCACAAGTGCGGGCTAGGCTTAAGGCCTGGGCACAAGTGCGGGCTAGGCTTAAGGCCTGGGCACAAGTGCGGGCTGAGCTTAAGGCCTGGGCACAAGTGCGGGCTAGGCTTAAGGCCTGGGCACAAGTGCGGGCTAGGCTTAAGGCCTGGGCACAAGTGGGGGCTAGGCTTAAGGCCGGGACACAAGTGCGGGCTAGGCTTAAGGCCTGGGCACAAGTGCGGGCTAGGCTTAAGGCCTGGGCACAAGTGCGGGCTAGGCTTAAGGCCTGGGCACAAGTGCGGGCTAGGCTTAAGGCCTGGGCACAAGTGCGGGCTAGGCTTAAGGCCGGGGCACAAGTGCGGGCTAGGCTTAAGGCCGGGGCACAAGTGCGGGCTAGGCTTAAGGCTTGGGCACAAGTGCGGGCTAGGCTTAAGGCCGGGGCACAAGTGCGGGCTAGGCTTAAGGCCTGGGCACAAGTGCGGGCTAGGCTTAAGGCCTGGGCACAAGTGCGGGCTAGGCTTAAGGCCTGGGCACAAGTGCGGGCTAGGCTTAAGGCCTGGGCACAAGTGCGGGCTAGGCTTAAGGCCGGGGCACAAGTGCGGGCTAGGCTTAAGGCCGGGGCACAAGTGCGGGCTAGACTTAAGGCCGGGGCACAAGTGCGGGCTAGGCTTAAGGCCGGGGCACAAGTGCGGGCTAGGCTTAAGGCCGGGGCACAAGTGCGGGCTAGGCTTAAGGCCTGGGCATAAGTGCGGGCTAGGCTTAAGGCCTGGGCACAAGTGCGGGCTAGGCTTAAGGCCGGGGCACAAGTGCGGGCTAGGCTTAAGGCCGGGGCACAAGTGCGGGCTAGGCTTAAGGCCGGGGCACAAGTGCGGGCTAGGCTTAAGGCCGGGGCACAAGTGCGGGCTAGGCTTAAGGCCGGGGCACAAGTGCGGGCTAGGCTTAAGGCCGGGGCACAAGTGCGGGCTAGGCTTAAGGCCGGGGCACAAGTGCGGGCTAGGCTTAAGGCCGGGGCACAAGTGCGGGCAAGGCTTAAGGCCGGGGCAAAAGTGCGGGCTAGGCTTAAGGCGTGGGCACAAGTGCGGGCTAGGCTTAAGGCCTGGGCACAAGTTCGGGCTAGGCTTAATGCCTGGGCACAAGTGCAGTGCGGGCTAGGCTTAATGCCTGGGCACAAGTGCAGTGCGGGCTAGGCTTAAGGCCTGGGCACAAGTGCAGTGCGGGCTAGGCTTAAGGCCTGGGCACAAGTGCAGTGCTGGCTAGGATCAAGGCAGGGGGCACAAATGCTGGCTAGGCTTAAGGCATGGGCACAAGTGCCAGCTAGGCTTAAGGCCTGGGCACAAGTGCAGGCTAGGCTTAAGGCCTGAGCAAAAGGGCAGGCTAGGCTTAAGGCCTGGGCACAAGTGCGGGCTAGGCTTAAGGCATGGGCACAAGTGCAGTGCTCGCTAGGATCAAGGCAGGGGGCACAAGTGCTGGCTAGGCTTAAGGCATGGGCACAAGTGCTGGCTAGGCTTAAGACTTACAGCTAACTCTTTGCATAAAGGGTTAGGCACCCATAGGGGTGAAGAGCTAGCTTTCATCCCTCTACTCTGTACTTGGACATTTAGGACTAGATCCTTTGTTGTACAGTGCGGAGCCTCTCCATAACCCCATGCTCCAAGCGACCAGGCACTTCTTGTCTGTCCTCCGTAAATGGGTAATGCCTTCTTCCCCAATTACAGTCAGGCATGCGCATTCAGAGGGGACAAGAGCGAAGAGCGTAAAGCTGGCCCTATGTGCATAACCAACATGAAGCTCAAGACAAAAACAAAAAAACAAGCATTCAAGGGGCTCTAAAGTGCGGGCTAGGCTTAAGGCCTGGGCACAAGTACGGGCTAGGCTTAAGGCCTGGGCACAAGTGCGGGCTGAGCTTAAGGCCTGGGCACAAGTGCGGGCTAGGCTTAAGGCCTGGGCACAAGTGCGGGCTAGGCTTAAGGCCTGGGCACAAGTGGGGGCTAGGCTTAAGGCCGGGACACAAGTGCGGGCTAGGCTTAAGGCCTGGGCACAAGTGCGGGCTAGGCTTAAGGCCTGGGAACAAGAGCGGGCTAGGCTTAAGGCCTGGGCACAAGTGCGGGCTAGGCTTAAGGCCTGGGCACAAGTGCGGGCTAGGCTTAAGGCCGGGGCACAAGTGCGGGCTAGGCTTAAGGCCGGGGCACAAGTGCGGGCTAGGCTTAAGGCCTGGGCACAAGTGCGGGCTAGGCTTAAGGCCGGGGCACAAGTGTGGGCTAGGCTTAAGGCCGGGGCACAAGTGCGGGCTAGGCTTAAGGCCTGGGCACAAGTGCGGGCTAGGCTTAAGGCCTGGGCACAAGTGCGGGCTAGGCTTAAGGCCGGGGCACAAGTGCGGGCTAGGCTTAAGGCCTGGGCACAAGTGCGGGCTTGGCTTAAGGCCTGGGCACAAGTGCGGGCTAGGCTTAAGGCCGGGGCACAAGTGCGGGCTGAGCTTAAGGCCTGGGCACAAGTGCGGGCTAGGCTTAAGGCCTGGGCACAAGTGCGGGCTAGGCTTAAGGCCTGGGCACAAGTGCGGGCTAGGCTTAAGGCCTGGGCACAAGTGCGGGATAGGCTTAAGGCCGGGGCACAAGTGCGGGCTAGGCTTAAGGCCGGGGCACAAGTGCGGGCTAGGCTTAAGGCCGGGGCACAAGTGCGGGCTAGGCTTAAGGCCGGGGCACAAGTGCGGGCTAGGCTTAAGGCCGGGGCACAAGTGCGGGCTAGGCTTAAGGCCGGGGCACAAGTGCGGGCTAGGCTTAAGGCCGGGGAACAAGTGCGGGCTAGGCTTAAGGCCGGGGCACAGGTGCGGGCTAGGCTTAAGGCCTGGGCACAAGTGCGGGCTAGGCTTAAGGCCTGGGCACAAGTGCAGGCTGAGCTTAAGGCCTGGGCACAAGTGCGGGCTAGGCTTAAGGCCTGGGCACAAGTGGGGGCTAGGCTTAAGGCCGGGACACAAGTGCGGGCTAGGCTTAAGGCCTGGGCACAAGTGCAGGCTAGGCTTAAGGCCTGGGCACAAGTGCGGGCTAGGCTTAAGGCCTGGGCACAAGTGCGGGCTAGGCTTAAGGCCTGGGCACAAGTGCGGGCTAGGCTTAAGGCCTGGGCACAAGTGCGGGCTAGGCTTAAGGCCGGGGCACAAGTGCGGGCTAGGCTTAAGGCCAGGGCACAAGTGCGGGCTAGGCTTAAGGCCTGGGCACAAGTGCGGGCTAGGCTTAAGGCCGGGGCACAAGTGCGGGCTAGGCTTAAGGCCTGGGCACAAGTGCGGGCTAGGCTTAAGGCCTGGGCACAAGTGCGGGCTAGGCTTAAGGCCTGGGCACAAGTGCGGGCTAGGCTTAAGGCCTGGGCACAAGTGCGGGCTAGGCTTAAGGCCGGGGCACAAGTGCGGGCTAGGCTTAAGGCCGGGGCACAAGTGCGGGCTAGGCTAAAGGCCTGGTCACAAGTGCGGGCTAGGCTTAAGGCCTGGGCACAAGTGCGGGCTAGGCTTAAGGCCGGGACACAAGTGCGGGCTAGGCTTAAGGCCGGGGCACAAGTGCGGGCTAGGCTTAAGGCCTGGGCACAAGTGCCGGCTAGGCCTAAGGCCTGGGCACAAGTGCCGGCTAGGCTTAAGGCCTGGGCACAAGTGCGGGCTAGGCTTAAGGCCTGGGCACAAGTGCGGGCTAGGCTTAAGGCCGGGGCACAAGTGCGGGCTAGGCTTAAGGCCGGTGCACAAGTGCGGGCTAGGCTTAAGGCCGGGGCACAAGTGCGGGCTAGGCTTAAGGCCGGGGCACAAGTGCGGGCTAGGCTTAAGGCCGGGGCACAAGTGCGGGCTAGGCTTAAGGCCGGGGAACAAGTGCGGGCTAGGCTTAAGGCCGGGGCTCAGGTGCGGGCTAGGCTTAAGGCCGGGGCACAGGTGCGGGCTAGGCTTAAGGCCTGGGCACAAGTGCGGGCTAGGCTTATGGCCTGGGCACAAGTGCGGGCTAGGCTTAAGGCCTGGGCACAAGTGCGGGCTAGGCTTAAGGCCTGGGCACAAGTGCGGGCTAGGCTTAAGGCCTGGGCACAAGTGGGGGCTAGGCTTAAGGCCGGGACACAAGTGCGGGCTAGGCTTAAGGCCTGGGCACAAGTGCGGGCTAGGCTTAAGGCCTGGGCACAAGTGCGGGCTAGGCTTAAGGCCTGGGCACAAGTGCGGGCTAGGCTTAAGGCCGGGGCACAAGTGCGGGCTAGGCTTAAGGCCTGGGCACAAGTGCGGGCTAGGCTTAAGGCCGGGGCACAAGTGCGGGCTAGGCTTAAGGCCGGGGCACAAGTGCGGGCTAGGCTTAAGGCCGGGGCACAAGTGCGGGCTAGGCTTAAGGCCGGGGCACAAGTGCGGGCTAGGCTTAAGGCCTGGGCACAAGTGCGGGCTAGGCTTAAGGCCTGGGCACAAGTGCGGGCTAGGCTTAAGGCCTGGGCACAAGTGCGGGCTAGGCTTAAGGCCGGGGCACAAGTGCGGGCTAGGCTTAAGGCCGGGGCACAAGTGCGGGCTAGGCTTAAGGCCGGGGCACAAGTGCGGGCTAGGCTTAAGGCCGGGGCACAAGTGCGGGCTAGGCTTAAGGCCGGGGCACAAGTGCGGGCTAGGCTTAAGGCCGGGGCACAAGTGCGGGCTAGGCTTAAGGCCGAGGCACAAGTGCGGGCAAGGCTTAAGGCCGGGGCAAAAGTGCTGGCTAGGCTTAAGGCCTGGGCACAAGTTCGGGCTAGGCTTAATGCCTGGGCACAAGTGCAGTGCGGGCTAGGCTTAAGGCCTGGGCACAAGTGCAGTGCGGGCTAGGCTTAAGGCCTGGGCACAAGTGCAGTGCTGGCTAGGATCAAGGCAGGGGGCACAAATGCTGGCTAGGCTTAAGGCATGGGCACAAGTGCCAGCTAGGCTTAAGGCCTGGGCACAAGTGCAGGCTAGGCTTAAGGCCTGAGCAAAAGGGCAGGCTAGGCTTAAGGCCTGGGCACAAGTGCGGGCTAGGCTTAAGGCATGGGCACAAGTGCAGTGCTCGCTAGGATCAAGGCAGGGGGCACAAGTGCTGGCTAGGCTTAAGGCATGGGCACAAGTGCTGGCTAGGCTTAAGACTTACAGCTAACTCTTTGCATAAAGGGTTAGGCACCCATAGGGGTGAAGAGCTAGCTTTCACCCCTCTACTCTGTACTTGGACATTTAGGACTAGATCCTTTGTTGTACAGTGCGGAGCCTCTCCATAACCCAATGCTCCAAGCGACCAGGCACTTCTTGTCTGTCCTCCGTAAATGGGTAATGCCTTCTTCCCCAATTACAGTCGTGCATGCGCATTCAGAGGGAACAAGAGCGAAGAGCGTAAAGCTGGCCCTATGTGCATAACCAACATGAAGCTCAAGACAAAAACAAAAAAACAAGCATTCAAGGGGCTCTAAAGTGCGGGCTAGGCTTAAGGCCTGGGCACAAGTGCGGGCTAGGCTTAAGGCCTGGGCACAAGTGCGGGCTAGGCTTAAGGCCTGGGCACAAGTGCGGGCTGAGCTTAAGGCCTGGGCACAAGTGCGGGCTAGGTTAAGGCCTGGGCACAAGTGCGGGCTAGGCTTAAGGCCTGGGCACAAGTGGGGGCTAGGCTTAAGGCCGGGACACAAGTGCGGGCTAGGCTTAAGGCCTGGGCACAAGTGCGGGCTAGGCTTAAGGCCTGGGCACAAGTGCGGGCTAGGCTTAAGGCCTGGGCACAAGTGCGGGCTAGGCTTAAGGCCTGGGCACAAGTGCGGGCTAGGCTTAAGGCCGGGGCACAAGTGCGGGCTAGGCTTAAGGCCGGGGCACAAGTGCGGGCTAGGCTTAAGGCCTGGGCACAAGTGCGGGCTAGGCTTAAGGCCGGGGCACAAGTGCGGGCTAGGCTTAAGGCCTGGGCACAAGTGCGGGCTAGGCTTAAGGCCTGGGCACAAGTGCGGGCTAGGCTTAAGGCCTGGGCAAAAGTGGGGGCTAGGCTTAAGGCCGGGGCACAAGTGCGGGCTAGGCTTAAGGCCGGGGCACAAGTGCGAGCTAGGCTTAAGGCCGGGGCACAAGTGCGGGCTAGGCTTAAGGCCGGGGCACAAGTGCGGGCTAGGCTTAAGGCCGGGGAACAAGTGCGGGCTAGGCTTAAGGCCGGGGCTCAGGTGCGGGCTAGGCTTAAGGCCGGGGCTCAGGTGCGGGCTAGGCTTAAGGCCGGGGCTCAGGTGCGGGCTAGGCTTAAGGCCGGGGCACAGGTGCGGGCTAGGCTTAAGGCCTGGGCACAAGTGCGGGCTAGGCTTAAGGCCTGGGCACAAGTGCGGGCTGAGCTTAAGGCCTGGGCACAAGTGCGGGCTAGGCTTAAGGCCTGGGCACAAGTGCGGGCTAGGCTTAAGGCCTGGGCACAAGTGCGGGCTAGGCTTAAGGCCTGGGCACAAGTGGGGGCTAGGCTTAAGGCCGGGACACAAGTGCGGGCTAGGCTTAAGGCCTGTGCACAAGTGCGGGCTAGGCTTAAGGCCTGGGCACAAGTGCGGGCTAGGCTTAAGGCCTGGGCACAAGTGCGGGCTAGGCTTAAGGCCTGGGCACAAGTGCGGGCTAGGCTTAAGGCCTGGGCACAAGTGCAGGCTAGGCTTAAGGCCTGGGCACAAGTGCGGGCTAGGCTTAAGGCCGGGGCACAAGTGCGGGCTAGGCTTAAGGCCTGGGCATAAGTGCGGGCTAGGCTTAAGGCCGGGGCACAAGTGCGGGCTAGGCTTAAGGCCGGGGCACAAGTGCGGGCTAGGCTTAAGGCCTGGGCACAAGTGCGGGCTAGGCTTAAGGCATGGGCACAAGTGCAGTGCTCACTAGGATCAAGGCAGGGGGCACAAGTGCTGGCTAGGCTTAAGGCATAAGCACAAGTGCTGGCTAGGCTTAAAACTTACAGCTAACTCTTTGCATAAAGGGTTAGGCACCCATAGGGGTGAAGAGCTAGCTTTCACCCCTCTACTCTGTACTTGGACATTTAGGACTAGTTCCTTTGTTGTACAGTGCGGAGCCTCTCCATAACCCCATGCTCCAAGCGACCAGGCACTTCTTGTCTATCTTCCGTAAATGGGTAATGCCTTCTTCCCCAATTACAGTCGTGCATGCGCATTCAGAGGGGACAAGAGCGAAGAGCGTAAAGCTGGCCCTATGTGCATAACCAACATGAAGCTCAAGACAAAAACAAAAAAACAAGCATTCAAGGGGCTCTAAAGTGCGGGCTAGGCTTAAGGCCTGGGCACAAGTGCGGGCTAGGCTTAAGGCCTGGGCACAAGTGCGGGCTAGGCTTAAGGCCTGGGCACAAGTGCGGGCTGAGCTTAAGGCCTGGGCACAAGTGCGGGCTAGGCTTAAGGCCTGGGCACAAGTGCGGGCTAGGCTTAAGGCCAGGGCACAAGTGCGGGCTAGGCTTAAGGCCAGGGCACAAGTGCGGGCTAGGCTTAAGGCCGGGGCACAAGTGCGGGCTAGGCTTAAGGCCGGGGCACAAGTGCGGGCTAGGCTTAAGGCCTGGGCACAAGTGCGGGCTAGGCTTAAGGCCTGGGCACAAGTGCGGGCTAGGCTTAAGGCCGGGGCACAAGTGCGGGCTAGGCTTAAGGCCGGGGCACAAGTGCGGGCTAGGCTTAAGGCCGGGGCACAAGTGCGGGCTAGGCTTAAGGCCTGGGCACAAGTGCGGGCTAGGCTTAAGGCCGGGGCACAAGTGCGGGCTAGGCTTAAGGCCTGGGCACAAGTGCGGGCTAGGCTTAAGGCCGGGGCACAAGTGCGGGCTAGGCTTAAGGCCTGGGCACAAGTGCGGGCTAGGCTTAAGGCCTGGGCACAAGTGCGGGCTAGGCTTAAGGCCGGGGCACAAGTGCGGGCTAGGCTTAAGGCCGGGGCACAAGTGCGGGCTAGGCTTAAGGCCTGGGCACAAGTGCGGGCTAGGCTTAAGGCCTGGGCACAAGTGGGGGCTAGGCTTAAGGCCGGGACACAAGTGCGGGCTAGGCTTAAGGCCTGGGCACAAGTGCGGGCTAGGTTTAAGGCCTGGGCACAAGTGGGGGCTAGGCTTAAGGCCGGGGCACAAGTGCGGGCTAGGCTTAAGGCCGGGGCACAAGTGCGGGCTAGGCTTAAGGCCAGGGCACAAGTGCGGGCTAGGCTTAAGGCCGGGGCACAAGTGCGGGCTAGGCTTAAGGCCGGGGCACAAGTGCGGGCTAGGCTTAAGGCCGGGGCACAAGTGCGGGCTAGGCTTAAGGCCGGGGCACAAGTGCGGGCTAGGCTTAAGGCCGGGGAACAAGTGCGGGCTAGGCTTAAGGCCGGGGCTCAGGTGCGGGCTAGGCTTAAGGCCGAGGCACAGTTGCGGGCTAGGCTTAAGGCCTGGGCACAAGTGCGGGCTAGGCTTAAGGCCTGGGCACAAGTGCGGGCTGAGCTTAAGGCCTGGGCACAAGTGCGGGCTAGGCTTAAGGCCTGGGCACAAGTGGGGGCTAGGCTTAAGGCCGGGACACAAGTGCGGGCTAGGCTTAAGGCCTGGGCACAAGTGCAGTGCTGGCTAGGATCAAGGCAGGGGGCACAAATGCTGGCTAGGCTTAAGGCATGGGCACAAGTGCCAGCTAGGCTTAAGGCCTGGGCACAAGTGCAGGCTAGGCTTAAGGCCTGAGCAAAAGGGCAGGCTAGGCTTAAGGCCTGGGCACAAGTGCGGGCTAGGCTTAAGGCATGGGCACAAGTGCAGTGCTCGCTAGGATCAAGGCAGGGGGCACAAGTGCTGGCTAGGCTTAAGGCATGGGCACAAGTGCTGGCTAGGCTTAAGACTTACAGCTAACTCTTTGCATAAAGGGTTAGGCACCCATAGGGGTGAAGAGCTAGCTTTCACCCCTCTACTCTGTACTTGGACATTTAGGACTAGATCCTTTGTTGTACAGTGCGGAGCCTCTCCATAACCCCATGCTCCAAGCGACCAGGCACTTCTTGTCTGTCCTCCGTAAATGGGTAATGCCTTCTTCCCCAATTACAGTCAGGCATGCGCATTCAGAGGGGACAAGAGCGAAGAGCGTAAAGCTGGCCCTATGTGCATAACCAACATGAAGCTCAAGACAAAAACAAAAAAACAAGCATTCAAGGGGCTCTAAAGTGCGGGCTAGGCTTAAGGCCTGGGCACAAGTGCGGGCTAGGCTTAAGGCCTGGGCACAAGTGCGGGCTGAGCTTAAGGCCTGGGCACAAGTGCGGGCTAGGCTTAAGGCCTGGGCACAAGTGCGGGCTAGGCTTAAGGCCTGGGCACAAGTGGGGGCTAGGCTTAAGGCCGGGACACAAGTGCAGGCTAGGCTTAAGGCCTGGGCACAAGTGCGGGCTAGGCTTAAGGCCTGGGCACAAGAGCGGGCTAGGCTTAAGGCCTGGGCACAAGTGCGGGCTAGGCTTAAGGCCTGGGCACAAGTGCGGGCTAGGCTTATGGCCTGGGCACAAGTGCGGGCTAGGCTTAAGGCCTGGGCACAAGTGCGGGCTAGGCTTAAGGCCTGGGCACAAGTGCGGGCTAGGCTTAAGGCCTGGGCACAAGTGGGGGCTAGGCTTAAGGCCGGGGCACAAGTGCGGGCTAGGCTTAAGGCCGGGGCACAAGTGCGGGCTAGGCTTAAGGCCGGGGCACAAGTGCGGGCTAGGCTTAAGGCCGGGGCACAAGTGCGGGCTAGGCTTAAGGCCGGGGCACAAGTGCGGGCTAGGCTTAAGGCCGGGGAACAAGTGCGGGCTAGGCTTAAGGCCGGGGCACAGGTGCGGGCTAGGCTTAAGGCCTGGGCACAAGTGCGGGCTAGGCTTAAGGCCTGGGCACAAGTGCGGGCTGAGCTTAAGGCCTGGGCACAAGTGCGGGCTAGGCTTAAGGCCTGGGCACAAGTGGGGGCTAGGCTTAAGGCCTGGGCACAAGTGGGGGCTAGGCTTAAGGCCGGGACACAAGTGCGGGCTAGGCTTAAGGCCTGGGCAGAAGTGCGGGCTAGGCTTAAGGCCTGGGCACAAGTGCGGGCTAGGCTTAAGGCCTGGGCACAAGTGCGGGCTAGGCTTAAGGCCTGGGCACAAGTGCGGGCTAGGCTTAAGGCCGGGGCACAAGTGCGGGCTAGGCTTAAGGCCAGGGCACAAGTGCGGGCTAGGCTTAAGGCCTGGGCACAAGTGCGGGCTAGGCTTAAGGCCGGGGCACAAGTGCGGGCTAGGCTTAAGGCCTGGGCACAAGTGCGGGCTAGGCTTAAGGCCTGGGCACAAGTGCGGGCTAGGCTTAAGGCCTGGGCACAAGTGCGGGCTAGGCTTAAGGCCTGGGCACAAGTGCGGGCTAGGCTTAAGGCCGGGGCACAAGTGCGGGCTAGGCTAAAGGCCTGGGCACAAGTGCGGGCTAGGCTTAAGGCCTGGGCACAAGTGCGGGCTAGGCTTAAGGCCGGGACACAAGTGCGGGCTAGGCTTAAGGCCGGGGCACAAGTGCGGGCTAGGCTTAAGGCCGGGGCACAAGTGCGGGCTAGGCTTAAGGCCTGGGCACAAGTGCCGGCTAGGCCTAAGGCCTGGGCACAAGTGCCGGCTAGGCTTAAGGCCTGGGCACAAGTGCCGGCTAGGCTTAAGGCCTGGGCACAAGTGCCGGCTAGGCTTAAGGCCTGGGCACAAGTGCGGGCTAGGCTTAAGGCCGGGGCACAAGTGCGGGCTAGGCTTAAGGCCGGTGCACAAGTGCGGGCTAGGCTTAAGGCCGGGGCACAAGTGCGGGCTAGGCTTAAGGCCGGGGCACAAGTGCGGGCTAGGCTTAAGGCCGGGGCACAAGTGCGGGCTAGGCTTAAGGCCTGGGCACAAGTGCGGGCTAGGCTTAAGGCCTGGGCACAAGTGCGGGCTAGTCTTAAGGCCTGGGCACAAGTGGGGGCTAGGCTTAAGGCCGGGACACAAGTGCGGGCTAGGCTTAAGGCCTGAGCAAAAGGGCAGGCTAGGCTTAAGGCCTGGGCACAAGTGCGGGCTAGGCTTAAGGCATGGGCACAAGTGCAGTGCTGGCTAGGATCAAGGCAGGGGGCACAAGTGCTGGCTAGGCTTAAGGCATGGGCACAAGTGCTGGCTAGGCTTAAGACTTACAGCTAACTCTTTGCATAAAGGGTTAGGCACCCATAGGGGTGAAGAGCTAGCTTTCACCCCTCTACTCTGTACTTGGACATTTAGGACTAGATCCTTTGTTGTACAGTGCGGAGCCTCTCCATAACCCCATGCTCCAAGCGACCAGGCACTTCTTGTCTGTCCTCCGTAAATGGGTAATGCCTTCTTCCCCAATTACAGTCGTGCATGCGCATTCAGAGGGGACAAGAGCGAAGAGCGTAAAGCTGGCCCTATGTGCATAACCAACATGAAGCTGAAGACAAAAACAAACAAACAAGCATTCAAGGGGCTCAAAAGTGCGGGCTAGGCTTAAGGCCTGGGCACAAGTGCGGGCTAGGCTTAAGGCCTGGGCACAAGTGCGGGCTGAGCTTAAGGCCTGGGCACAAGTGCGGGCTAGGCTTAAGGCCTGGGCACAAGTGCGGGCTAGGCTTAAGGCCTGTGTTATGTTTGCTAATGACAGGTGTTATGAAGGCAATCCAGAAACACAGTGTGCTTAGCGATCAGAGCGCACACAGTGATCTGACAAATACCCAAAAATACAAGAACGAGCTCTGAGACGTGGAAACTCTGTAGACTGCACACCTGATCCTATCCTAAACACAACTAAAAGCGGCTGTGGATTGCGCCTCACAACTACCTAGGCAACTCGGCACAGCCTAAGAAACTAGCTAGCCTGAAGATAGAAAAATAGGCCTGACTTGCCCCAGAGAAATTCCCCAAAGGAAAAGGCAGCCCCCCACATATAATGACTGTGAGTAAGATGAAAAGACAAAACGTAGGGATGAAATAGATTCAGCAAAGTGGGGCCCGATATTCTAGGACAGAGCGAGGACAGTAAAGCGAACTTTGCAGTCTACAAAAGGCATTCCACAGACATACTGATAGGGAATTTAGATTGTGAGCCCAATGGGGAAAGTGATGATAATGTGTGCAAACTGTAAAGCGCTGCGGAATATGTTAGCGCTATATAAAAATAAAGATTATTATTATTATTATTATTATTACAAAAAACCCTAAAGCAAAACCACGCAAAGGGGGCAAAAAAAAAACCCACCGTGCCGAACTAACGGCACGGCGGTACACCCTTTGCGTCTCAGAGCTTCCAGCAAAACAAAAGACAAGCTGGACAGAAAAAAAAGCAACAAAAAAGCAAAAAGCACTAGCTATACAGAGCAGCAGGTCACAGGAACAATCAGGAGAAGCTCAGATCCAACACTGAAACATTGACAAGGAGCAAGGATAGCAGCATCAGGCGGAGTTAAGTAATGAAGCAGTTAACGAGCTCACCAGAACACCTGAGGGAGGAAGCTCAGAAGCTGCAGTACCACTTGTGACCACAGGAGTGAATTCAGCCACAGAATTCACAACAGTACCCCCCCCTTGAGGAGGGGTCACCGAACCCTCACCAGAGCCCCCAGGCCGACCAGGATGAGCCGCATGAAAGGCACGAACAAGATCGGAAGCATGAACATCAGAGGCAAAAACCCAGGAATTATCTTCCTGAGCATAACCCTTCCATTTAACCAGATACTGGAGTTTCCGTCTAGAAACACGAGAATCCAAAATCTTCTCCACAATATACTCCAATTCCCCCTCCACCAAAACCGGGGCAGGAGGCTCAACAGATGGAACCATAGGTGCCACGTATCTCCGCAACAACGACCTATGGAATACATTATGTATGGAAAAGGAGTCTGGGAGGGTCAAACGAAAAGACACAGGATTGAGAACCTCAGAAATCCTATACGGACCAATAAAACAAGGTTTAAATTTAGGAGAGGAAACCTTCATAGGAATATGACGAGAAGATAACCAAACCAGATCCCCAACACGAAGTCGGGGACCCACACGGCGTCTGCGATTAGCGAAAAGTTGAGCTTTCTCCTGGGACAAGATCAAATTGTCCACTACCTGAGTCCAGATCTGCTGCAACCTATCCACCACAGAATCCACACCAGGACAGTCCGAAGACTCAACCTGTCCTGAAGAGAAACGAGGATGGAACCCAGAATTGCAAAAAAATGGAGAAACCAAGGTAGCCGAGCTGGCCCGATTATTAAGGGCGAACTCAGCCAACGGCAAAAAGGACACCCAATCATCCTGGTCTGCAGAAACAAAACATCTCAGATATGTTTCCAAGGTCTGATTGGTTCGTTCGGTCTGGCCATTAGTCTGAGGATGGAAAGCCGAGGAAAAGGATAGGTCAATGCCCAACCTACCACAAAAGGCTCGCCAAAACCTTGAAACAAACTGGGAACCTCTGTCAGAAACAATATTCTCAGGAATGCCATGCAACCGAACCACATGCTGAAAGAACAAAGGTACCAAATCAGAGGAGGAAGGCAATTTAGCCAAGGGCACCAGATGGACCATTTTAGAAAAGCGATCACAGACCACCCAAATGACTGACATCTTTTGAGAAACGGGAAGGTCAGAAATGAAATCCATCGAAATATGTGTCCAAGGCCTCTTTGGGACCGGCAAGGGCAAAAGCAACCCACTGGCACGAGAACAGCAGGGCTTAGCCCTAGCACAAATCCCACAGGACTGCACAAAAGTACGTACATCCCGTGACAGAGATGGCCACCAGAAGGATCTAGCCACTAACTCTCTGGTACTAAAGATTCCAGGATGACCAGCCAACACCGAACAATGAAGTTCAGAGATAAGTTTATTAGTCCACCTATCAGGGACGAACAGTTTCTCTGCTGGACAACGATCAGGTTTATTCGCCTGAAATTTTTGCAGCACCCGCCGCAAATCAGGGGAGATGGCAGACACAATGACTCCTTCCTTGAGGATACCCGCTGGCTCAGATAAACCCGGAGAGTCGGGCACAAAACTCCTAGACAGAGCATCCGCCTTCACATTTTTAGAGCCCGGAAGGTACGAAATCACAAAGTCGAAGCGGGCAAAAAATAACGACCAACGGGCCTGTCTAGGATTCAAGCGCTTGGCAGACTCGAGATAAGTCAAGTTCTTATGATCAGTCAATACCACCACGCGATGCTTAGCTCCTTCAAGCCAATGACGCCACTCCTCAAATGCCCACTTCATGGCCAGCAAGTCTCGATTGCCCACATCATAATTACGCTCAGCGGGCGAAAACTTCCTGGAAAAGAAAGCACATGGTTTCATCACTGAGCAATCAGAACCTCTCTGTGACAAAACCGCCCCTGCTCCAATCTCAGAAGCATCAACCTCGACCTGGAACGGAAGAGAAACATCTGGCTGACACAACACAGGGGCAGAACAAAAACGACGCTTCAACTCCTGAAAAGCTTCCACAGCAGCAGAAGACCAATTAACCAAATCAGCACCCTTCTTGGTCAAATCGGTCAATGGTTTGGCAATGCTAGAAAAATTACAGATGAAGCGACGATAAAAATTAGCAAAGCCCAGGAACTTTTGCAGACTTTTCAGAGATGTCGGCTGAATCCAATCCTGGATGGCTTGGACCTTAACTGGATCCATCTCGATAGTAGAAGGGGTAAAGATGAACCCCAAAAATGAAACTTTCTGCACACCAAAGAGACACTTTGATCCCTTCACAAACAAAGAGTTAGCACGCAGGACCTGAAAAACCATTCTGACCTGCTTCACATGAGACTCCCAATCATCTGAGAAGATCAAAATGTCATCCAAGTAAACAATCAGGAATTTATCCAGATACTCACGGAAGATGTCATGCATAAAAGACTGAAACACAGATGGAGCATTGGCAAGTCCGAACGGCATCACTAGATACTCAAAATGACCCTCGGGCGTATTGAATGCAGTTTTCCATTCATCTCCTTGCCTGATTCTCACCAGATTATACGCACCACGAAGATCTATCTTAGTGAACCAACTAGCCCCCTTAATCCGAGCAAACAAGTCAGATAACAATGGCAAGGGATACTGAAATTTAACAGTGATCTTATTAAGAAGGCGGTAATCAATACACGGTCACAGCGAACAATCCTTCTTGGCTACAAAGAAGAACCCTGCTCCCAGTGGTGATGACGATGGGCGAATATGTCCCTTCTCCAGGGATTCATTCACATAACTGCGCATAGCGGCGTGTTCGGGCACGGATAAATTAAATAATCGACCTTTAGGGAATTTACTACCAGGAATCAAATTGATAGCACAATCACAATCCCTATGCGGAGGTAGAGCATCGGACTTGGGCTCTTCAAATACATCCTGATAATCAGACAAGAACTCTGGGACCTCAGAAGGGGTGGATGACGAAATCGACAAAAATGGAACATCACCATGTACCCCCTGACAACCCCAGCTGGATACCGACATGGAATTCCAATCCAATACTGGATTATGGGTTTGTAGCCATGGCAACCCCAACACGACCACATCATGCAGATTATGCAACACCAGAAAGCGAATAACTTCCTGATGTGTAGGAGCCATGCACATGGTCAGCTGGGCCCAGTATTGAGGTTTATTCTTGGCCAAAGGTGTAGCATCAATTCCTCTCAATGGAATAGGACACCGCAAAGGCTCCAAGAAAAACCCACAACGCTTAGCATAATCCAAATCCATCAGATTCAAGGCAGCGCCCGAATCCACAAACGCCATGACAGAAAATGACGACAAAGAGCATATCAAGGTAATGGACAGAAGGAATTTGGACTGTACAGTACCAATGACGGCAGACCTAGCGGACCGCTTAGTGCGCTTAGGACAATCAGAAATAGCATGAGTGGAATCACCACAGTAGAAACACAGACCATTCAGACGTCTGTATTCCTGCCGTTCAACTCTAGTCATAGTCCTATCGCACTGGGCTTAACCTCAGGCAGTACCGCCAAATGGTGCACAGATTTACGCTCGCGCAAGCGTCGACAGATCTGAATGGCCAAAGACAAAGACTGATTCAAACCAGCAGGCATAGGAAATCCCACCATGACATCCTTAAGAGCCTCAGAGAGACCCTTTCTGAACAAAGCTGCCAGCGCAGATTCATTCCACTGAGTGAGTACTGACCATTTCCTAAATTTCTGACAATATACTTCTATATCATCCTGACCCTGGCACAAAGCCAGCAAATTTTTCTCAGCCTGATCCACTGAATTAGGCTCATCGTACAGCAATCTGAGCGCCAGGAAAAACGCATCGACACTACTCAATGCAGGGTCTCCTGGCGAAAGAGAAAATGCCCAGTCTTGAGGGTCGCCGCGCAAAAAAGAAATAATAATCAAAACCTGTTGAATAGGATTACCAGAAGAATGAGGTTTCAAGGCCAGAAATAGCTTACAATTATTTTTGAAACTTAGAAACTTAGTTCTATCTCCAAAAAACAAATCAGGAATAGGAATTCTTGGTTCTAACATAGATTTCTGATCAATAGTATCTTGAATTTTTTGTACATTTATAACGAGATTATCCATTGAAGAGCACAGACCCTGAAAATCCATGTCCACACCTGTGTCCAGAATAACCCAAATGTCTAGGGGAAAAAAAAAAGTGAACACAGAGCTGAGGAAAAAAAAAAATGATGTCAGAACTTTTTCTTTCCCTCTATTGAGAATCATTAGTTTGGCTCCTTGTACTGTTATGTTTGCTAATGACAGGTGTTATGAAGGCAATCCAGAAACACAGTGTGCTTAGCGATCAGAGCGCACACAGTGATCTGACAAATACCCAAAAATACAAGAACGAGCTCTGAGACGTGGAAACTCTGTAGACTGCACACCTGATCCTATCCTAAACACAACTAAAAGCGGCTGTGAATTGCGCCTAACAACTACCTAGGCAACTCGGCACAGCCTAAGAAACTAGCTAGCCTGAAGATAGAAAAATAGGCCTGACTTGCCCCAGAGAAATTCCCCAAAGGAAAAGGCAGCCCCCACATATAATGACTGTGAGTAAGATGAAAAGACAAAACGTAGGGATGAAATAGATTCAGCAAAGTGGGGCCCGATATTCTAGGACAGAGCGAGGACAGTAAAGCGAACTTTGCAGTCTACAAAAAACCCTAAAGCAAAACCACGCAAAGGGGGCAAAAAAACCCCCACCGTGCCGAACTAACGGCACGGCGGTACACCCTTTGCGTCTCAGAGCTTCCAGCAAATCAAAAGACAAGATGGACAGAAAAAAAAGCAACAAAAAAGCAAAAAGCACTAGCTATACAGAGCAGCAGGTCACAGGAACAATCAGGAGAAGCTCAGATCCAACAATGAAACATTGACAAGGAGCAAGGATAGCAGCATCAGGCGGAGTTAAGTAATGAAGCAGTTAACGAGCTCACCAGAACACCTGAGGGAGGAAGATCAGAAGCTGCAGTACCACTTGTGACCACAGGAGTGAATTCAGCCACAGAATTCACAACAGGCCTGGGCACAAGTGGGGGCTAGGCTTAAGGCCGGGGCACAAGTGCGGGCTAGGCTTAAGGCCTGGGCACAAGTGCGGGCTAGGCTTAAGGCCTGGGCACAAGTGCGGGCTAGGCTTAAGGCGTGGGCACAAGTGCGGGCTAGGCTTAAGGCCTGGGCACAAGTTCGGGCTAGGCTTAATGCCTGGGCACAAGTGCAGTGCGGGCTAGGCTTAAGGCCTGGGCACAAGTGCAGTGCGGGCTAGGCTTAAGGCCTGGGCACAAGTGCAGTGCTGGCTAGGATCAAGGCAGGGGGCACAAATGCTGGCTAGGCTTAAGGCATGGGCACAAGTGCCAGCTAGGCTTAAGGCCTGGGCACAAGTGCAGGCTAGGCTTAAGGCCTGAGCAAAAGGGCGGGCTAGGCTTAAGGCCTGGGCACAAGTGCGGGCTAGGCTTAAGGCATGGGCACAAGTGCAGTGCTCACTAGGATCAAGGCAGGGGGCACAAGTGCTGGCTAGGCTTAAGGCATGGGCACAAGTGCTGGCTAGGCTTAAGACTTACAGCTAACTCTTTGCATAAAGGGTTAGGCACCCATAGGGGTGAAGAGCTAGCTTTCACCCCTCTACTCTGTACTTGGACATTTAGGACTAGTTCCTTTGTTGTACAGTGCGGAGCCTCTCCATAACCCCATGCTCCAAGCGACCAGGCACTTCTTGTCTGTCCTCCGTAAATGGGTAATGCCTTCTTCCCCAATTACAGTCGTGCATGCGCATTCAGAGGGGACAAGAGCGAAGAGCGTAAAGATGGCCCTATGTGCATAACCAACATGAAGCTCAAGACAAAAACAAAAAAACAAGCATTCAAGGGGCTCTAAAGTGCGGGCTAGGCTTAAGGCCTGGGCACAAGTGCGGGCTAGGCTTAAGGCCTGGGCACAAGTGCGGGCTAGGCTTAAGGCCTGGGCACAAGTGCGGGCTGAGCTTAAGGCCTGGGCACAAGTGCGGGCTAGGCTTAAGGCCTGGGCACAAGTGCGGGCTAGGCTTAAGGCCTGGGCACAAGTGGGGGCTAGGCTTAAGGCCGGGACACAAGTGCGGGCTAGGCTTAAGGCCTGGGCACAAGTGCGGGCTAGGCTTAAGGCCTGGGCACAAGTGCGGGCTAGGCTTAAGGCCTGGGCACAAGTGCGGGCTAGGCTTAAGGCCTGGGCACAAGTGCGGGCTAGGCTTAAGGCCGGGGCACAAGTGCGGGCTAGGCTTAAGGCCGGGGCACAAGTGCGGGCTAGGCTTAAGGCTTGGGCACAAGTGCGGGCTAGGCTTAAGGCCGGGGCACAAGTGCGGGCTAGGCTTAAGGCCTGGGCACAAGTGCGGGCTAGGCTTAAGGCCTGGGCACAAGTGCGGGCTAGGCTTAAGGCCTGGGCACAAGTGCGGGCTAGGCTTAAGGCCTGGGCACAAGTGCGGGCTAGGCTTAAGGCCGGGGCACAAGTGCGGGCTAGGCTTAAGGCCGGGGCACAAGTGCGGGCTAGGCTTAAGGCCGGGGCACAAGTGCGGGCTAGGCTTAAGGCCGGGGCACAAGTGCGGGCTAGGCTTAAGGCCGGGGCACAAGTGCGGGCTAGGCTTAAGGCCTGGGCATAAGTGCGGGCTAGGCTTAAGGCCTGGGCACAAGTGCGGGCTAGGCTTAAGGCCGGGGCACAAGTGCGGGCTAGGCTTAAGGCCGGGGCACAAGTGCGGGCTAGGCTTAAGGCCGGGGCACAAGTGCGGGCTAGGCTTAAGGCCGGGGCACAAGTGCGGGCTAGGCTTAAGGCCGGGGCACAAGTGCGGGCTAGGCTTAAGGCCGGGGCACAAGTGCGGGCTAGGCTTAAGGCCGGGGCACAAGTGCGGGCTAGGCTTAAGGCCGGGGCACAAGTGCGGGCAAGGCTTAAGGCCGGGGCAAAAGTGCGGGCTAGGCTTAAGGCGTGGGCACAAGTGCGGGCTAGGCTTAAGGCCTGGGCACAAGTTCGGGCTAGGCTTAATGCCTGGGCACAAGTGCAGTGCGGGCTAGGCTTAATGCCTGGGCACAAGTGCAGTGCGGGCTAGGCTTAAGGCCTGGGAACAAGTGCAGTGCGGGCTAGGCTTAAGGTCTGGGCACAAGTGCAGTGCTGGCTAGGATCAAGGCAGGGGGCACAAATGCTGGCTAGGCTTAAGGCATGGGCACAAGTGCCAGCTAGGCTTAAGGCCTGGGCACAAGTGCAGGCTAGGCTTAAGGCCTGAGCAAAAGGGCAGGCTAGGCTTAAGGCCTGGGCACAAGTGTGGGCTAGGCTTAAGGCATGGGCACAAGTGCAGTGCTCGCTAGGATCAAGGCAGGGGGCACAAGTGCTGGCTAGGCTTAAGGCATGGGCACAAGTGCTGGCTAGGCTTAAGACTTACAGCTAACTCTTTGCATAAAGGGTTAGGCACCCATAGGGGTGAAGAGCTAGCTTTCACCCCTCTACTCTGTACTTGGACATTTAGGACTAGATCCTTTGTTGTACAGTGCGGAGCCTCTCCATAACCCCATGCTCCAAGCGACCAGGCACTTCTTGTCTGTCCTCCGTAAATGGGTAATGCCTTCTTCCCCAATTACAGTCAGGCATGCGCATTCAGAGGGGACAAGAGCGAAGAGCGTAAAGCTGGCCCTATGTGCATAACCAACATGAAGCTCAAGACAAAAACAAAAAAACAAGCATTCAAGGGGCTCTAAAGTGCGGGCTAGGCTTAAGGCCTGGGCACAAGTACGGGCTAGGCTTAAGGCCTGGGCACAAGTGCGGGCTGAGCTTAAGGCCTGGGCACAAGTGCGGGCTAGGCTTAAGGCCTGGGCACAAGTGCGGGCTAGGCTTAAGGCCTGGGCACAAGTGGGGGCTAGGCTTAAGGCCGGGACACAAGTGCGGGCTAGGCTTAAGGCCTGGGCACAAGTGCGGGCTAGGCTTAAGGCCTGGGCACAAGAGCGGGCTAGGCTTAAGGCCTGGGCACAAGTGCGGGCTAGGCTTAAGGCCTGGGCACAAGTGCGGGCTAGGCTTAAGGCCGGGGCACAAGTGCGGGCTAGGCTTAAGGCCGGGGCACAAGTGCGGGCTAGGCTTAAGGCCTGGGCACAAGTGCGGGCTAGGCTTAAGGCCGGGGCACAAGTGCGGGCTAGGCTTAAGGCCGGGGCACAAGTGCGGGCTAGGCTTAAGGCCTGGGCACAAGTGCGGGCTAGGCTTAAGGCCTGGGCACAAGTGCGGGCTAGGCTTAAGGCCGGGGCACAAGTGCGGGCTAGGCTTAAGGCCTGGGCACAAGTGCGGGCTTGGCTTAAGGCCTGGGCACAAGTGCGGGCTAGGCTTAAGGCCGGGGCACAAGTGCGGGCTGAGCTTAAGGCCTGGGCACAAGTGCGGGCTAGGCTTAAGGCCTGGGCACAAGTGCGGGCTAGGCTTAAGGCCTGGGCACAAGTGCGGGCTAGGCTTAAGGCCTGGGCACAAGTGCGGGATAGGCTTAAGGCCGGGGCACAAGTGCGGGCTAGGCTTAAGGCCGGGGCACAAGTGCGGGCTAGGCTTAAGGCCGGGGCACAAGTGCGGGCTAGGCTTAAGGCCGGGGCACAAGTGCGGGCTAGGCTTAAGGCCGGGGCACAAGTGCGGGCTAGGCTTAAGGCCGGGGCACAAGTGCGGGCTAGGCTTAAGGCCGGGGAACAAGTGCGGGCTAGGCTTAAGGCCGGGGCACAGGTGCGGGCTAGGCTTAAGGCCTGGGCACAAGTGCGGGCTAGGCTTAAGGCCTGGGCACAAGTGCAGGCTGAGCTTAAGGCCTGGGCACAAGTGCGGGCTAGGCTTAAGGCCTGGGCACAAGTGGGGGCTAGGCTTAAGGCCGGGACACAAGTGCGGGCTAGGCTTAAGGCCTGGGCACAAGTGCGGGCTAGGCTTAAGGCCTGGGCACAAGTGCGGGCTAGGCTTAAGGCCTGGGCACAAGTGCGGGCTAGGCTTAAGGCCTGGGCACAAGTGCGGGCTAGGCTTAAGGCCTGGGCACAAGTGCGGGCTAGGCTTAAGGCCGGGGCACAAGTGCGGGCTAGGCTTAAGGCCAGGGCACAAGTGCGGGCTAGGCTTAAGGCCTGGGCACAAGTGCGGGCTAGGCTTAAGGCCGGGGCACAAGTGCGGGCTAGGCTTAAGGCCTGGGCACAAGTGCGGGCTAGGCTTAAGGCCTGGGCACAAGTGCGGGCTAGGCTTAAGGCCTGGGCACAAGTGCGGGCTAGGCTTAAGGCCTGGGCACAAGTGCGGGCTAGGCTTAAGGCCGGGGCACAAGTGCGGGCTAGGCTTAAGGCCGGGGCACAAGTGCGGGCTAGGCTAAAGGCCTGGTCACAAGTGCGGGCTAGGCTTAAGGCCTGGGCACAAGTGCGGGCTAGGCTTAAGGCCGGGACACAAGTGCGGGCTAGGCTTAAGGCCGGGGCACAAGTGCGGGCTAGGCTTAAGGCCTGGGCACAAGTGCCGGCTAGGCCTAAGGCCTGGGCACAAGTGCCGGCTAGGCTTAAGGCCTGGGCACAAGTGCGGGCTAGGCTTAAGGCCTGGGCACAAGTGCGGGCTAGGCTTAAGGCCGGGGCACAAGTGCGGGCTAGGCTTAAGGCCGGTGCACAAGTGCGGGCTAGGCTTAAGGCCGGGGCACAAGTGCGGGCTAGGCTTAAGGCCGGGGCACAAGTGCGGGCTAGGCTTAAGGCCGGGGCACAAGTGCGGGCTAGGCTTAAGGCCGGGGAACAAGTGCGGGCTAGGCTTAAGGCCGGGGCTCAGGTGCGGGCTAGGCTTAAGGCCGGGGCACAGGTGCGGGCTAGGCTTAAGGCCTGGGCACAAGTGCGGGCTAGGCTTATGGCCTGGGCACAAGTGCGGGCTAGGCTTAAGGCCTGGGCACAAGTGCGGGCTAGGCTTAAGGCCTGGGCACAAGTGCGGGCTAGGCTTAAGGCCTGGGCACAAGTGGGGGCTAGGCTTAAGGCCGGGACACAAGTGCGGGCTAGGCTTAAGGCCTGGGCACAAGTGCGGGCTAGGCTTAAGGCCTGGGCACAAGTGCGGGCTAGGCTTAAGGCCTGGGCACAAGTGTGGGCTAGGCTTAAGGCCGGGGCACAAGTGCGGGCTAGGCTTAAGGCCTGGGCACAAGTGCGGGCTAGGCTTAAGGCCGGGGCACAAGTGCGGGCTAGGCTTAAGGCCGGGGCACAAGTGCGGGCTAGGCTTAAGGCCGGGGCACAAGTGCGGGCTAGGCTTAAGGCCGGGGCACAAGTGCGGGCTAGGCTTAAGGCCTGGGCACAAGTGCGGGCTAGGCTTAAGGCCTGGGCACAAGTGCGGGCTAGGCTTAAGGCCTGGGCACAAGTGCGGGCTAGGCTTAAGGCCGGGGCACAAGTGCGGGCTAGGCTTAAGGCCGGGGCACAAGTGCGGGCTAGGCTTAAGGCCGGGGCACAAGTGCGGGCTAGGCTTAAGGCCGGGGCACAAGTGCGGGCTAGGCTTAAGGCCGGGGCACAAGTGCGGGCTAGGCTTAAGGCCGGGGCACAAGTGCGGGCTAGGCTTAAGGCCGAGGCACAAGTGCGGGCAAGGCTTAAGGCCGGGGCAAAAGTGCGGGCTAGGCTTAAGGCCTGGGCACAAGTTCGGGCTAGGCTTAATGCCTGGGCACAAGTGCAGTGCGGGCTAGGCTTAAGGCCTGGGCACAAGTGCAGTGCGGGCTAGGCTTAAGGCCTGGGCACAAGTGCAGTGCTGGCTAGGATCAAGGCAGGGGGCACAAATGCTGGCTAGGCTTAAGGCATGGGCACAAGTGCCAGCTAGGCTTAAGGCCTGGGCACAAGTGCAGGCTAGGCTTAAGGCCTGAGCAAAAGGGCAGGCTAGGCTTAAGGCCTGGGCACAAGTGCGGGCTAGGCTTAAGGCATGGGCACAAGTGCAGTGCTCGCTAGGATCAAGGCAGGGGGCACAAGTGCTGGCTAGGCTTAAGGCATGGGCACAAGTGCTGGCTAGGCTTAAGACTTACAGCTAACTCTTTGCATAAAGGGTTAGGCACCCATAGGGGTGAAGAGCTAGCTTTCACCACTCTACTCTGTACTTGGACATTTAGGACTAGATCCTTTGTTGTACAGTGCGGAGCCTCTCCATAACCCCATGCTCCAAGCGACCAGGCACTTCTTGTCTGTCCTCCGTAAATGGGTAATGCCTTCTTCCCCAATTACAGTCGTGCATGCGCATTCAGAGGGAACAAGAGCGAAGAGCGTAAAGCTGGCCCTATGTGCATAACCAACATGAAGCTCAAGACAAAAACAAAAAAACAAGCATTCAAGGGGCTCTAAAGTGCGGGCTAGGCTTAAGGCCTGGGCACATGTGCGGGCTAGGCTTAAGGCCTGGGCACAAGTGCGGGCTAGGCTTAAGGCCTGGGCACAAGTGCGGGCTGAGCTTAAGGCCTGGGCACAAGTGCGGGCTAGGTTAAGGCCTGGGCACAAGTGCGGGCTAGGCTTAAGGCCTGGGCACAAGTGGGGGCTAGGCTTAAGGCCGGGACACAAGTGCGGGCTAGGCTTAAGGCCTGGGCACAAGTGCGGGCTAGGCTTAAGGCCTGGGCACAAGTGCGGGCTAGGCTTAAGGCCTGGGCACAAGTGCGGGCTAGGCTTAAGGCCTGGGCACAAGTGCGGGCTAGGCTTAAGGCCGGGGCACAAGTGCGGGCTAGGCTTAAGGCCGGGGCACAAGTGCGGGCTAGGCTTAAGGCCTGGGCACAAGTGCGGGCTAGGCTTAAGGCATGGGCACAAGTGCAGTGCTCACTAGGATCAAGGCAGGGGGCACAAGTGCTGGCTAGGCTTAAGGCATGGGCACAAGTGCTGGCTAGGCTTAAGACTTACAGCTAACTCTTTGCATAAAGGGTTAGGCACCCATAGGGGTGAAGAGCTAGCTTTCACCCCTCTACTCTGTACTTGGACATTTAGGACTAGTTCCTTTGTTGTACAGTGCGGAGCCTCTCCATAACCCCATGCTCCAAGCGACCAGGCACTTCTTGTCTGTCCTCCGTAAATGGGTAATGCCTTCTTCCCCAATTACAGTCGTGCATGCGCATTCAGAGGGGACAAGAGCGAAGAGCGTAAAGATGGCCCTATGTGCATAACCAACATGAAGCTCAAGACAAAAACAAAAAAACAAGCATTCAAGGGGCTCTAAAGTGCGGGCTAGGCTTAAGGCCTGGGCACAAGTGCGGGCTAGGCTTAAGGCCTGGGCACAAGTGCGGGCTAGGCTTAAGGCCTGGGCACAAGTGCGGGCTGAGCTTAAGGCCTGGGCACAAGTGCGGGCTAGGCTTAAGGCCTGGGCACAAGTGCGGGCTAGGCTTAAGGCCTGGGCACAAGTGGGGGCTAGGCTTAAGGCCGGGACACAAGTGCGGGCTAGGCTTAAGGCCTGGGCACAAGTGCGGGCTAGGCTTAAGGCCTGGGCACAAGTGCGGGCTAGGCTTAAGGCCTGGGCACAAGTGCGGGCTAGGCTTAAGGCCTGGGCACAAGTGCGGGCTAGGCTTAAGGCCGGGGCACAAGTGCGGGCTAGGCTTAAGGCCGGGGCACAAGTGCGGGCTAGGCTTAAGGCTTGGGCACAAGTGCGGGCTAGGCTTAAGGCCGGGGCACAAGTGCGGGCTAGGCTTAAGGCCTGGGCACAAGTGCGGGCTAGGCTTAAGGCCTGGGCACAAGTGCGGGCTAGGCTTAAGGCTTGGGCACAAGTGCGGGCTAGGCTTAAGGCCGGGGCACAAGTGCGGGCTAGGCTTAAGGCCTGGGCACAAGTGCGGGCTAGGCTTAAGGCCTGGGCACAAGTGCGGGCTAGGCTTAAGGCCGGGGCACAAGTGCGGGCTAGGCTTAAGGCCGGGGCACAAGTGCGGGCTAGGCTTAAGGCCGGGGCACAAGTGCGGGCTAGGCTTAAGGCCGGGGCACAAGTGCGGGCTAGGCTTAAGGCCGGGGCACAAGTGCGGGCTAGGCTTAAGGCCGGGGCACAAGTGCGGGCTAGGCTTAAGGCCGGGGCACAAGTGCGGGCTAGGCTTAAGGCCGGGGCACAAGTGCGGGCAAGGCTTAAGGCCGGGGCAAAAGTGCGGGCTAGGCTTAAGGCGTGGGCACAAGTGCGGGCTAGGCTTAAGGCCTGGGCACAAGTTCGGGCTAGGCTTAATGCCTGGGCACAAGTGCAGTGCGGGCTAGGCTTAATGCCTGGGCACAAGTGCAGTGCGGGCTAGGCTTAAGGCCTGGGAACAAGTGCAGTGCGGGCTAGGCTTAAGGCCTGGGCACAAGTGCAGTGCTGGCTAGGATCAAGGCAGGGGGCACAAATGCTGGCTAGGCTTAAGGCATGGGCACAAGTGCCAGCTAGGCTTAAGGCCTGGGCACAAGTGCAGGCTAGGCTTAAGGCCTGAGCAAAAGGGCAGGCTAGGCTTAAGGCCTGGGCACAAGTGCGGGCTAGGCTTAAGGCATGGGCACAAGTGCAGTGCTCGCTAGGATCAAGGCAGGGGGCACAAGTGCTGGCTAGGCTTAAGGCATGGGCACAAGTGCTGGCTAGGCTTAAGACTTACAGCTAACTCTTTGCATAAAGGGTTAGGCACCCATAGGGGTGAAGAGCTAGCTTTCACCCCTCTACTCTGTACTTGGACATTTAGGACTAGATCCTTTGTTGTACAGTGCGGAGCCTCTCCATAACCCCATGCTCCAAGCGACCAGGCACTTCTTGTCTGTCCTCCGTAAATGGGTAATGCCTTCTTCCCCAATTACAGTCAGGCATGCGCATTCAGAGGGGACAAGAGCGAAGAGCGTAAAGCTGGCCCTATGTGCATAACCAACATGAAGCTCAAGACAAAAACAAAAAAACAAGCATTCAAGGGGCTCTAAAGTGCGGGCTAGGCTTAAGGCCTGGGCACAAGTACGGGCTAGGCTTAAGGCCTGGGCACAAGTGCGGGCTGAGCTTAAGGCCTGGGCACAAGTGCGGGCTAGGCTTAAGGCCTGGGCACAAGTGCGGGCTAGGCTTAAGGCCTGGGCACAAGTGGGGGCTAGGCTTAAGGCCGGGACACAAGTGCGGGCTAGGCTTAAGGCCTGGGCACAAGTGCGGGCTAGGCTTAAGGCCTGGGCACAAGAGCGGGCTAGGCTTAAGGCCTGGGCACAAGTGCGGGCTAGGCTTAAGGCCTGGGCACAAGTGCGGGCTAGGCTTAAGGCCGGGGCACAAGTGCGGGCTAGGCTTAAGGCCGGGGCACAAGTGCGGGCTAGGCTTAAGGCCTGGGCACAAGTGCGGGCTAGGCTTAAGGCCGGGGCACAAGTGCGGGCTAGGCTTAAGGCCGGGGCACAAGTGCGGGCTAGGCTTAAGGCCTGGGCACAAGTGCGGGCTAGGCTTAAGGCCTGGGCACAAGTGCGGGCTAGGCTTAAGGCCGGGGCACAAGTGCGGGCTAGGCTTAAGGCCTGGGCACAAGTGCGGGCTTGGCTTAAGGCCTGGGCACAAGTGCGGGCTAGGCTTAAGGCCGGGGCACAAGTGCGGGCTGAGCTTAAGGCCTGGGCACAAGTGCGGGCTAGGCTTAAGGCCTGGGCACAAGTGCGGGCTAGGCTTAAGGCCTGGGCACAAGTGCGGGCTAGGCTTAAGGCCTGGGCACAAGTGCGGGATAGGCTTAAGGCCGGGGCACAAGTGCGGGCTAGGCTTAAGGCCGGGGCACAAGTGCGGGCTAGGCTTAAGGCCGGGGCACAAGTGCGGGCTAGGCTTAAGGCCGGGGCACAAGTGCGGGCTAGGCTTAAGGCCGGGGCACAAGTGCGGGCTAGGCTTAAGGCCGGGGCACAAGTGCGGGCTAGGCTTAAGGCCGGGGAACAAGTGCGGGCTAGGCTTAAGGCCGGGGCACAGGTGCGGGCTAGGCTTAAGGCCTGGGCACAAGTGCGGGCTAGGCTTAAGGCCTGGGCACAAGTGCAGGCTGAGCTTAAGGCCTGGGCACAAGTGCGGGCTAGGCTTAAGGCCTGGGCACAAGTGGGGGCTAGGCTTAAGGCCGGGACACAAGTGCGGGCTAGGCTTAAGGCCTGGGCACAAGTGCAGGCTAGGCTTAAGGCCTGGGCACAAGTGCGGGCTAGGCTTAAGGCCTGGGCACAAGTGCGGGCTAGGCTTAAGGCCTGGGCACAAGTGCGGGCTAGGCTTAAGGCCTGGGCACAAGTGCGGGCTAGGCTTAAGGCCGGGGCACAAGTGCGGGCTAGGCTTAAGGCCAGGGCACAAGTGCGGGCTAGGCTTAAGGCCTGGGCACAAGTGCGGGCTAGGCTTAAGGCCGGGGCACAAGTGCGGGCTAGGCTTAAGGCCTGGGCACAAGTGCGGGCTAGGCTTAAGGCCTGGGCACAAGTGCGGGCTAGGCTTAAGGCCTGGGCACAAGTGCGGGCTAGGCTTAAGGCCTGGGCACAAGTGCGGGCTAGGCTTAAGGCCGGGGCACAAGTGCGGGCTAGGCTTAAGGCCGGGGCACAAGTGCGGGCTAGGCTAAAGGCCTGGTCACAAGTGCGGGCTAGGCTTAAGGCCTGGGCACAAGTGCGGGCTAGGCTTAAGGCCGGGACACAAGTGCGGGCTAGGCTTAAGGCCGGGGCACAAGTGCGGGCTAGGCTTAAGGCCTGGGCACAAGTGCCGGCTAGGCCTAAGGCCTGGGCACAAGTGCCGGCTAGGCTTAAGGCCTGGGCACAAGTGCGGGCTAGGCTTAAGGCCTGGGCACAAGTGCGGGCTAGGCTTAAGGCCGGGGCACAAGTGCGGGCTAGGCTTAAGGCCGGTGCACAAGTGCGGGCTAGGCTTAAGGCCGGGGCACAAGTGCGGGCTAGGCTTAAGGCCGGGGCACAAGTGCGGGCTAGGCTTAAGGCCGGGGCACAAGTGCGGGCTAGGCTTAAGGCCGGGGAACAAGTGCGGGCTAGGCTTAAGGCCGGGGCTCAGGTGCGGGCTAGGCTTAAGGCCGGGGCACAGGTGCGGGCTAGGCTTAAGGCCTGGGCACAAGTGCGGGCTAGGCTTATGGCCTGGGCACAAGTGCGGGCTAGGCTTAAGGCCTGGGCACAAGTGCGGGCTAGGCTTAAGGCCTGGGCACAAGTGCGGGCTAGGCTTAAGGCCTGGGCACAAGTGGGGGCTAGGCTTAAGGCCGGGACACAAGTGCGGGCTAGGCTTAAGGCCTGGGCACAAGTGCGGGCTAGGCTTAAGGCCTGGGCACAAGTGCGGGCTAGGCTTAAGGCCTGGGCACAAGTGCGGGCTAGGCTTAAGGCCGGGGCACAAGTGCGGGCTAGGCTTAAGGCCTGGGCACAAGTGCGGGCTAGGCTTAAGGCCGGGGCACAAGTGCGGGCTAGGCTTAAGGCCGGGGCACAAGTGCGGGCTAGGCTTAAGGCCGGGGCACAAGTGCGGGCTAGGCTTAAGGCCGGGGCACAAGTGCGGGCTAGGCTTAAGGCCTAGGCACAAGTGCGGGCTAGGCTTAAGGCCTGGGCACAAGTGCGGGCTAGGCTTAAGGCCTGGGCACAAGTGCGGGCTAGGCTTAAGGCCGGGGCACAAGTGCGGGCTAGGCTTAAGGCCGGGGCACAAGTGCGGGCTAGGCTTAAGGCCGGGGCACAAGTGCGGGCTAGGCTTAAGGCCGGGGCACAAGTGCGGGCTAGGCTTAAGGCCGGGGCACAAGTGCGGGCTAGGCTTAAGGCCGGGGCACAAGTGCGGGCTAGGCTTAAGGCCGAGGCACAAGTGCGGGCAAGGCTTAAGGCCGGGGCAAAAGTGCGGGCTAGGCTTAAGGCCTGGGCACAAGTTCGGGCTAGGCTTAATGCCTGGGCACAAGTGCAGTGCGGGCTAGGCTTAAGGCCTGGGCACAAGTGCAGTGCGGGCTAGGCTTAAGGCCTGGGCACAAGTGCAGTGCTGGCTAGGATCAAGGCAGGGGGCACAAATGCTGGCTAGGCTTAAGGCATGGGCACAAGTGCCAGCTAGGCTTAAGGCCTGGGCACAAGTGCAGGCTAGGCTTAAGGCCTGAGCAAAAGGGCAGGCTAGGCTTAAGGCCTGGGCACAAGTGCGGGCTAGGCTTAAGGCATGGGCACAAGTGCAGTGCTCGCTAGGATCAAGGCAGGGGGCACAAGTGCTGGCTAGGCTTAAGGCATGGGCACAAGTGCTGGCTAGGCTTAAGACTTACAGCTAACTCTTTGCATAAAGGGTTAGGCACCCATAGGGGTGAAGAGCTAGCTTTCACCACTCTACTCTGTACTTGGACATTTAGGACTAGATCCTTTGTTGTACAGTGCGGAGCCTCTCCATAACCCCATGCTCCAAGCGACCAGGCACTTCTTGTCTGTCCTCCGTAAATGGGTAATGCCTTCTTCCCCAATTACAGTCGTGCATGCGCATTCAGAGGGAACAAGAGCGAAGAGCGTAAAGCTGGCCCTATGTGCATAACCAACATGAAGCTCAAGACAAAAACAAAAAAACAAGCATTCAAGGGGCTCTAAAGTGCGGGCTAGGCTTAAGGCCTGGGCACAAGTGCGGGCTAGGCTTAAGGCCTGGGCACAAGTGCGGGCTAGGCTTAAGGCCTGGGCACAAGTGCGGGCTGAGCTTAAGGCCTGGGCACAAGTGCGGGCTAGGTTAAGGCCTGGGCACAAGTGCGGGCTAGGCTTAAGGCCTGGGCACAAGTGGGGGCTAGGCTTAAGGCCGGGACACAAGTGCGGGCTAGGCTTAAGGCCTGGGCACAAGTGCGGGCTAGGCTTAAGGCCTGGGCACAAGTGCGGGCTAGGCTTAAGGCCTGGGCACAAGTGCGGGCTAGGCTTAAGGCAGGGGCACAAGTGCGGGCTAGGCTTAAGGCCGGGGCACAAGTGCGGGCTAGGCTTAAGGCCGGGGCACAAGTGCGGGCTAGGCTTAAGGCCTGGGCACAAGTGCGGGCTAGGCTTAAGGCCGGGGCACAAGTGCGGGCTAGGCTTAAGGCCTGGGCACAAGTGCGGGCTAGGCTTAAGGCCTGGGCACAAGTGCGGGCTAGGCTTAAGGCCTGGGCACAAGTGGGGGCTAGGCTTAAGGCCGGGGCACAAGTGCGGGCTAGGCTTAAGGCCGGGGCACAAGTGCGAGCTAGGCTTAAGGCCGGGGCACAAGTGCGGGCTAGGCTTAAGGCCGGGGCGCAAGTGCGGGCTAGGCTTAAGGCCGGGGAACAAGTGCGGGCTAGGCTTAAGGCCGGGGCTCAGGTGCGGGCTAGGCTTAAGGCCGGGGCTCAGGTGCGGGCTAGGCTTAAGGCCGGGGCTCAGGTGCGGGCTAGGCTTAAGGCCGGGGCACAGGTGCGGGCTAGGCTTAAGGCCTGGGCACAAGTGCGGGCTAGGCTTAAGGCCTGGGCACAAGTGCGGGCTGAGCTTAAGGCCTGGGCACAAGTGCGGGCTAGGCTTAAGGCCTGGGCACAAGTGCGGGCTAGGCTTAAGGCCTGGGCACAAGTGCGGGCTAGGCTTAAGGCCTGGGCACAAGTGGGGGCTAGGCTTAAGGCCGGGGCACAAGTGCGGGCAAGGCTTAAGGCCGGGGCAAAAGTGCGGGCTAGGCTTAAGGCGTGGGCACAAGTGCGGGCTAGGCTTAAGGCCTGGGCACAAGTTCGGGCTAGGCTTAATGCCTGGGCACAAGTGCAGTGCGGGCTAGGCTTAATGCCTGGGCACAAGTGCAGTGCGGGCTAGGCTTAAGGCCTGGGAACAAGTGCAGTGCGGGCTAGGCTTAAGGCCTGGGCACAAGTGCAGTGCTGGCTAGGATCAAGGCAGGGGGCACAAATGCTGGCTAGGCTTAAGGCATGGGCACAAGTGCCAGCTAGGCTTAAGGCCTGGGCACAAGTGCAGGCTAGGCTTAAGGCCTGAGCAAAAGGGCAGGCTAGGCTTAAGGCCTGGGCACAAGTGCGGGCTAGGCTTAAGGCATGGGCACAAGTGCAGTGCTCGCTAGGATCAAGGCAGGGGGCACAAGTGCTGGCTAGGCTTAAGGCATGGGCACAAGTGCTGGCTAGGCTTAAGACTTACAGCTAACTCTTTGCATAAAGGGTTAGGCACCCATAGGGGTGAAGAGCTAGCTTTCACCCCTCTACTCTGTACTTGGACATTTAGGACTAGATCCTTTGTTGTACAGTGCGGAGCCTCTCCATAACCCCATGCTCCAAGCGACCAGGCACTTCTTGTCTGTCCTCCGTAAATGGGTAATGCCTTCTTCCCCAATTACAGTCAGGCATGCGCATTCAGAGGGGACAAGAGCGAAGAGCGTAAAGCTGGCCCTATGTGCATAACCAACATGAAGCTCAAGACAAAAACAAAAAAACAAGCATTCAAGGGGCTCTAAAGTGCGGGCTAGGCTTAAGGCCTGGGCACAAGTACGGGCTAGGCTTAAGGCCTGGGCACAAGTGCGGGCTGAGCTTAAGGCCTGGGCACAAGTGCGGGCTAGGCTTAAGGCCTGGGCACAAGTGCGGGCTAGGCTTAAGGCCTGGGCACAAGTGGGGGCTAGGCTTAAGGCCGGGACACAAGTGCGGGCTAGGCTTAAGGCCTGGGCACAAGTGCGGGCTAGGCTTAAGGCCTGGGCACAAGAGCGGGCTAGGCTTAAGGCCTGGGCACAAGTGCGGGCTAGGCTTAAGGCCTGGGCACAAGTGCGGGCTAGGCTTAAGGCCGGGGCACAAGTGCGGGCTAGGCTTAAGGCCGGGGCACAAGTGCGGGCTAGGCTTAAGGCCTGGGCACAAGTGCGGGCTAGGCTTAAGGCCGGGGCACAAGTGCGGGCTAGGCTTAAGGCCGGGGCACAAGTGCGGGCTAGGCTTAAGGCCTGGGCACAAGTGCGGGCTAGGCTTAAGGCCTGGGCACAAGTGCGGGCTAGGCTTAAGGCCGGGGCACAAGTGCGGGCTAGGCTTAAGGCCTGGGCACAAGTGCGGGCTTGGCTTAAGGCCTGGGCACAAGTGCGGGCTAGGCTTAAGGCCGGGGCACAAGTGCGGGCTGAGCTTAAGGCCTGGGCACAAGTGCGGGCTAGGCTTAAGGCCTGGGCACAAGTGCGGGCTAGGCTTAAGGCCTGGGCACAAGTGCGGGCTAGGCTTAAGGCCTGGGCACAAGTGCGGGATAGGCTTAAGGCCGGGGCACAAGTGCGGGCTAGGCTTAAGGCCGGGGCACAAGTGCGGGCTAGGCTTAAGGCCGGGGCACAAGTGCGGGCTAGGCTTAAGGCCGGGGCACAAGTGCGGGCTAGGCTTAAGGCCGGGGCACAAGTGCGGGCTAGGCTTAAGGCCGGGGCACAAGTGCGGGCTAGGCTTAAGGCCGGGGAACAAGTGCGGGCTAGGCTTAAGGCCGGGGCACAGGTGCGGGCTAGGCTTAAGGCCTGGGCACAAGTGCGGGCTAGGCTTAAGGCCTGGGCACAAGTGCAGGCTGAGCTTAAGGCCTGGGCACAAGTGCGGGCTAGGCTTAAGGCCTGGGCACAAGTGGGGGCTAGGCTTAAGGCCGGGACACAAGTGCGGGCTAGGCTTAAGGCCTGGGCACAAGTGCAGGCTAGGCTTAAGGCCTGGGCACAAGTGCGGGCTAGGCTTAAGGCCTGGGCACAAGTGCGGGCTAGGCTTAAGGCCTGGGCACAAGTGCGGGCTAGGCTTAAGGCCTGGGCACAAGTGCGGGCTAGGCTTAAGGCCGGGGCACAAGTGCGGGCTAGGCTTAAGGCCAGGGCACAAGTGCGGGCTAGGCTTAAGGCCTGGGCACAAGTGCGGGCTAGGCTTAAGGCCGGGGCACAAGTGCGGGCTAGGCTTAAGGCCTGGGCACAAGTGCGGGCTAGGCTTAAGGCCTGGGCACAAGTGCGGGCTAGGCTTAAGGCCTGGGCACAAGTGCGGGCTAGGCTTAAGGCCTGGGCACAAGTGCGGGCTAGGCTTAAGGCCGGGGCACAAGTGCGGGCTAGGCTTAAGGCCGGGGCACAAGTGCGGGCTAGGCTAAAGGCCTGGTCACAAGTGCGGGCTAGGCTTAAGGCCTGGGCACAAGTGCGGGCTAGGCTTAAGGCCGGGACACAAGTGCGGGCTAGGCTTAAGGCCGGGGCACAAGTGCGGGCTAGGCTTAAGGCCTGGGCACAAGTGCCGGCTAGGCCTAAGGCCTGGGCACAAGTGCCGGCTAGGCTTAAGGCCTGGGCACAAGTGCGGGCTAGGCTTAAGGCCTGGGCACAAGTGCGGGCTAGGCTTAAGGCCGGGGCACAAGTGCGGGCTAGGCTTAAGGCCGGTGCACAAGTGCGGGCTAGGCTTAAGGCCGGGGCACAAGTGCGGGCTAGGCTTAAGGCCGGGGCACAAGTGCGGGCTAGGCTTAAGGCCGGGGCACAAGTGCGGGCTAGGCTTAAGGCCGGGGAACAAGTGCGGGCTAGGCTTAAGGCCGGGGCTCAGGTGCGGGCTAGGCTTAAGGCCGGGGCACAGGTGCGGGCTAGGCTTAAGGCCTGGGCACAAGTGCGGGCTAGGCTTATGGCCTGGGCACAAGTGCGGGCTAGGCTTAAGGCCTGGGCACAAGTGCGGGCTAGGCTTAAGGCCTGGGCACAAGTGCGGGCTAGGCTTAAGGCCTGGGCACAAGTGGGGGCTAGGCTTAAGGCCGGGACACAAGTGCGGGCTAGGCTTAAGGCCTGGGCACAAGTGCGGGCTAGGCTTAAGGCCTGGGCACAAGTGCGGGCTAGGCTTAAGGCCTGGGCACAAGTGCGGGCTAGGCTTAAGGCCGGGGCACAAGTGCGGGCTAGGCTTAAGGCCTGGGCACAAGTGCGGGCTAGGCTTAAGGCCGGGGCACAAGTGCGGGCTAGGCTTAAGGCCGGGGCACAAGTGCGGGCTAGGCTTAAGGCCGGGGCACAAGTGCGGGCTAGGCTTAAGGCCGGGGCACAAGTGCGGGCTAGGCTTAAGGCCTGGGCACAAGTGCGGGCTAGGCTTAAGGCCTGGGCACAAGTGCGGGCTAGGCTTAAGGCCTGGGCACAAGTGCGGGCTAGGCTTAAGGCCGGGGCACAAGTGCGGGCTAGGCTTAAGGCCGGGGCACAAGTGCGGGCTAGGCTTAAGGCCGGGGCACAAGTGCGGGCTAGGCTTAAGGCCGGGGCACAAGTGCGGGCTAGGCTTAAGGCCGGGGCACAAGTGCGGGCTAGGCTTAAGGCCGGGGCACAAGTGCGGGCTAGGCTTAAGGCCGAGGCACAAGTGCGGGCAAGGCTTAAGGCCGGGGCAAAAGTGCGGGCTAGGCTTAAGGCCTGGGCACAAGTTCGGGCTAGGCTTAATGCCTGGGCACAAGTGCAGTGCGGGCTAGGCTTAAGGCCTGGGCACAAGTGCAGTGCGGGCTAGGCTTAAGGCCTGGGCACAAGTGCAGTGCTGGCTAGGATCAAGGCAGGGGGCACAAATGCTGGCTAGGCTTAAGGCATGGGCACAAGTGCCAGCTAGGCTTAAGGCCTGGGCACAAGTGCAGGCTAGGCTTAAGGCCTGAGCAAAAGGGCAGGCTAGGCTTAAGGCCTGGGCACAAGTGCGGGCTAGGCTTAAGGCATGGGCACAAGTGCAGTGCTCGCTAGGATCAAGGCAGGGGGCACAAGTGCTGGCTAGGCTTAAGGCATGGGCACAAGTGCTGGCTAGGCTTAAGACTTACAGCTAACTCTTTGCATAAAGGGTTAGGCACCCATAGGGGTGAAGAGCTAGCTTTCACCACTCTACTCTGTACTTGGACATTTAGGACTAGATCCTTTGTTGTACAGTGCGGAGCCTCTCCATAACCCCATGCTCCAAGCGACCAGGCACTTCTTGTCTGTCCTCCGTAAATGGGTAATGCCTTCTTCCCCAATTACAGTCGTGCATGCGCATTCAGAGGGAACAAGAGCGAAGAGCGTAAAGCTGGCCCTATGTGCATAACCAACATGAAGCTCAAGACAAAAACAAAAAAACAAGCATTCAAGGGGCTCTAAAGTGCGGGCTAGGCTTAAGGCCTGGGCACAAGTGCGGGCTAGGCTTAAGGCCTGGGCACAAGTGCGGGCTAGGCTTAAGGCCTGGGCACAAGTGCGGGCTGAGCTTAAGGCCTGGGCACAAGTGCGGGCTAGGTTAAGGCCTGGGCACAAGTGCGGGCTAGGCTTAAGGCCTGGGCACAAGTGGGGGCTAGGCTTAAGGCCGGGACACAAGTGCGGGCTAGGCTTAAGGCCTGGGCACAAGTGCGGGCTAGGCTTAAGGCCTGGGCACAAGTGCGGGCTAGGCTTAAGGCCTGGGCACAAGTGCGGGCTAGGCTTAAGGCAGGGGCACAAGTGCGGGCTAGGCTTAAGGCCGGGGCACAAGTGCGGGCTAGGCTTAAGGCCGGGGCACAAGTGCGGGCTAGGCTTAAGGCCTGGGCACAAGTGCGGGCTAGGCTTAAGGCCGGGGCACAAGTGCGGGCTAGGCTTAAGGCCTGGGCACAAGTGCGGGCTAGGCTTAAGGCCTGGGCACAAGTGCGGGCTAGGCTTAAGGCCTGGGCACAAGTGGGGGCTAGGCTTAAGGCCGGGGCACAAGTGCGGGCTAGGCTTAAGGCCGGGGCACAAGTGCGAGCTAGGCTTAAGGCCGGGGCACAAGTGCGGGCTAGGCTTAAGGCCGGGGCGCAAGTGCGGGCTAGGCTTAAGGCCGGGGAACAAGTGCGGGCTAGGCTTAAGGCCGGGGCTCAGGTGCGGGCTAGGCTTAAGGCCGGGGCTCAGGTGCGGGCTAGGCTTAAGGCCGGGGCTCAGGTGCGGGCTAGGCTTAAGGCCGGGGCACAGGTGCGGGCTAGGCTTAAGGCCTGGGCACAAGTGCGGGCTAGGCTTAAGGCCTGGGCACAAGTGCGGGCTGAGCTTAAGGCCTGGGCACAAGTGCGGGCTAGGCTTAAGGCCTGGGCACAAGTGCGGGCTAGGCTTAAGGCCTGGGCACAAGTGCGGGCTAGGCTTAAGGCCTGGGCACAAGTGGGGGCTAGGCTTAAGGCCGGGGCACAAGTGCGGGCAAGGCTTAAGGCCGGGGCAAAAGTGCGGGCTAGGCTTAAGGCGTGGGCACAAGTGCGGGCTAGGCTTAAGGCCTGGGCACAAGTTCGGGCTAGGCTTAATGCCTGGGCACAAGTGCAGTGCGGGCTAGGCTTAATGCCTGGGCACAAGTGCAGTGCGGGCTAGGCTTAAGGCCTGGGAACAAGTGCAGTGCGGGCTAGGCTTAAGGCCTGGGCACAAGTGCAGTGCTGGCTAGGATCAAGGCAGGGGGCACAAATGCTGGCTAGGCTTAAGGCATGGGCACAAGTGCCAGCTAGGCTTAAGGCCTGGGCACAAGTGCAGGCTAGGCTTAAGGCCTGAGCAAAAGGGCAGGCTAGGCTTAAGGCCTGGGCACAAGTGCGGGCTAGGCTTAAGGCATGGGCACAAGTGCAGTGCTCGCTAGGATCAAGGCAGGGGGCACAAGTGCTGGCTAGGCTTAAGGCATGGGCACAAGTGCTGGCTAGGCTTAAGACTTACAGCTAACTCTTTGCATAAAGGGTTAGGCACCCATAGGGGTGAAGAGCTAGCTTTCACCCCTCTACTCTGTACTTGGACATTTAGGACTAGATCCTTTGTTGTACAGTGCGGAGCCTCTCCATAACCCCATGCTCCAAGCGACCAGGCACTTCTTGTCTGTCCTCCGTAAATGGGTAATGCCTTCTTCCCCAATTACAGTCAGGCATGCGCATTCAGAGGGGACAAGAGCGAAGAGCGTAAAGCTGGCCCTATGTGCATAACCAACATGAAGCTCAAGACAAAAACAAAAAAACAAGCATTCAAGGGGCTCTAAAGTGCGGGCTAGGCTTAAGGCCTGGGCACAAGTACGGGCTAGGCTTAAGGCCTGGGCACAAGTGCGGGCTGAGCTTAAGGCCTGGGCACAAGTGCGGGCTAGGCTTAAGGCCTGGGCACAAGTGCGGGCTAGGCTTAAGGCCTGGGCACAAGTGGGGGCTAGGCTTAAGGCCGGGACACAAGTGCGGGCTAGGCTTAAGGCCTGGGCACAAGTGCGGGCTAGGCTTAAGGCCTGGGCACAAGAGCGGGCTAGGCTTAAGGCCTGGGCACAAGTGCGGGCTAGGCTTAAGGCCTGGGCACAAGTGCGGGCTAGGCTTAAGGCCGGGGCACAAGTGCGGGCTAGGCTTAAGGCCGGGGCACAAGTGCGGGCTAGGCTTAAGGCCTGGGCACAAGTGCGGGCTAGGCTTAAGGCCGGGGCACAAGTGCGGGCTAGGCTTAAGGCCGGGGCACAAGTGCGGGCTAGGCTTAAGGCCTGGGCACAAGTGCGGGCTAGGCTTAAGGCCTGGGCACAAGTGCGGGCTAGGCTTAAGGCCGGGGCACAAGTGCGGGCTAGGCTTAAGGCCTGGGCACAAGTGCGGGCTTGGCTTAAGGCCTGGGCACAAGTGCGGGCTAGGCTTAAGGCCGGGGCACAAGTGCGGGCTGAGCTTAAGGCCTGGGCACAAGTGCGGGCTAGGCTTAAGGCCTGGGCACAAGTGCGGGCTAGGCTTAAGGCCTGGGCACAAGTGCGGGCTAGGCTTAAGGCCTGGGCACAAGTGCGGGATAGGCTTAAGGCCGGGGCACAAGTGCGGGCTAGGCTTAAGGCCGGGGCACAAGTGCGGGCTAGGCTTAAGGCCGGGGCACAAGTGCGGGCTAGGCTTAAGGCCGGGGCACAAGTGCGGGCTAGGCTTAAGGCCGGGGCACAAGTGCGGGCTAGGCTTAAGGCCGGGGCACAAGTGCGGGCTAGGCTTAAGGCCGGGGAACAAGTGCGGGCTAGGCTTAAGGCCGGGGCACAGGTGCGGGCTAGGCTTAAGGCCTGGGCACAAGTGCGGGCTAGGCTTAAGGCCTGGGCACAAGTGCAGGCTGAGCTTAAGGCCTGGGCACAAGTGCGGGCTAGGCTTAAGGCCTGGGCACAAGTGGGGGCTAGGCTTAAGGCCGGGACACAAGTGCGGGCTAGGCTTAAGGCCTGGGCACAAGTGCAGGCTAGGCTTAAGGCCTGGGCACAAGTGCGGGCTAGGCTTAAGGCCTGGGCACAAGTGCGGGCTAGGCTTAAGGCCTGGGCACAAGTGCGGGCTAGGCTTAAGGCCTGGGCACAAGTGCGGGCTAGGCTTAAGGCCGGGGCACAAGTGCGGGCTAGGCTTAAGGCCAGGGCACAAGTGCGGGCTAGGCTTAAGGCCTGGGCACAAGTGCGGGCTAGGCTTAAGGCCGGGGCACAAGTGCGGGCTAGGCTTAAGGCCTGGGCACAAGTGCGGGCTAGGCTTAAGGCCTGGGCACAAGTGCGGGCTAGGCTTAAGGCCTGGGCACAAGTGCGGGCTAGGCTTAAGGCCTGGGCACAAGTGCGGGCTAGGCTTAAGGCCGGGGCACAAGTGCGGGCTAGGCTTAAGGCCGGGGCACAAGTGCGGGCTAGGCTAAAGGCCTGGTCACAAGTGCGGGCTAGGCTTAAGGCCTGGGCACAAGTGCGGGCTAGGCTTAAGGCCGGGACACAAGTGCGGGCTAGGCTTAAGGCCGGGGCACAAGTGCGGGCTAGGCTTAAGGCCTGAGCACAAGTGCCGGCTAGGCCTAAGGCCTGGGCACAAGTGCCGGCTAGGCTTAAGGCCTGGGCACAAGTGCGGGCTAGGCTTAAGGCCTGGGCACAAGTGCGGGCTAGGCTTAAGGCCGGGGCACAAGTGCGGGCTAGGCTTAAGGCCGGTGCACAAGTGCGGGCTAGGCTTAAGGCCGGGGCACAAGTGCGGGCTAGGCTTAAGGCCGGGGCACAAGTGCGGGCTAGGCTTAAGGCCGGGGCACAAGTGCGGGCTAGGCTTAAGGCCGGGGAACAAGTGCGGGCTAGGCTTAAGGCCGGGGCTCAGGTGCGGGCTAGGCTTAAGGCCGGGGCACAGGTGCGGGCTAGGCTTAAGGCCTGGGCACAAGTGCGGGCTAGGCTTATGGCCTGGGCACAAGTGCGGGCTAGGCTTAAGGCCTGGGCACAAGTGCGGGCTAGGCTTAAGGCCTGGGCACAAGTGCGGGCTAGGCTTAAGGCCTGGGCACAAGTGGGGGCTAGGCTTAAGGCCGGGACACAAGTGCGGGCTAGGCTTAAGGCCTGGGCACAAGTGCGGGCTAGGCTTAAGGCCTGGGCACAAGTGCGGGCTAGGCTTAAGGCCTGGGCACAAGTGCGGGCTAGGCTTAAGGCCGGGGCACAAGTGCGGGCTAGGCTTAAGGCCTGGGCACAAGTGCGGGCTAGGCTTAAGGCCGGGGCACAAGTGCGGGCTAGGCTTAAGGCCGGGGCACAAGTGCGGGCTAGGCTTAAGGCCGGGGCACAAGTGCGGGCTAGGCTTAAGGCCGGGGCACAAGTGCGGGCTAGGCTTAAGGCCTGGGCACAAGTGCGGGCTAGGCTTAAGGCCTGGGCACAAGTGCGGGCTAGGCTTAAGGCCTGGGCACAAGTGCGGGCTAGGCTTAAGGCCGGGGCACAAGTGCGGGCTAGGCTTAAGGCCGGGGCACAAGTGCGGGCTAGGCTTAAGGCCGGGGCACAAGTGCGGGCTAGGCTTAAGGCCGGGGCACAAGTGCGGGCTAGGCTTAAGGCCGGGGCACAAGTGCGGGCTAGGCTTAAGGCCGGGGCACAAGTGCGGGCTAGGCTTAAGGCCGAGGCACAAGTGCGGGCAAGGCTTAAGGCCGGGGCAAAAGTGCGGGCTAGGCTTAAGGCCTGGGCACAAGTTCGGGCTAGGCTTAATGCCTGGGCACAAGTGCAGTGCGGGCTAGGCTTAAGGCCTGGGCACAAGTGCAGTGCGGGCTAGGCTTAAGGCCTGGGCACAAGTGCAGTGCTGGCTAGGATCAAGGCAGGGGGCACAAATGCTGGCTAGGCTTAAGGCATGGGCACAAGTGCCAGCTAGGCTTAAGGCCTGGGCACAAGTGCAGGCTAGGCTTAAGGCCTGAGCAAAAGGGCAGGCTAGGCTTAAGGCCTGGGCACAAGTGCGGGCTAGGCTTAAGGCATGGGCACAAGTGCAGTGCTCGCTAGGATCAAGGCAGGGGGCACAAGTGCTGGCTAGGCTTAAGGCATGGGCACAAGTGCTGGCTAGGCTTAAGACTTACAGCTAACTCTTTGCATAAAGGGTTAGGCACCCATAGGGGTGAAGAGCTAGCTTTCACCACTCTACTCTGTACTTGGACATTTAGGACTAGATCCTTTGTTGTACAGTGCGGAGCCTCTCCATAACCCCATGCTCCAAGCGACCAGGCACTTCTTGTCTGTCCTCCGTAAATGGGTAATGCCTTCTTCCCCAATTACAGTCGTGCATGCGCATTCAGAGGGAACAAGAGCGAAGAGCGTAAAGCTGGCCCTATGTGCATAACCAACATGAAGCTCAAGACAAAAACAAAAAAACAAGCATTCAAGGGGCTCTAAAGTGCGGGCTAGGCTTAAGGCCTGGGCACAAGTGCGGGCTAGGCTTAAGGCCTGGGCACAAGTGCGGGCTAGGCTTAAGGCCTGGGCACAAGTGCGGGCTGAGCTTAAGGCCTGGGCACAAGTGCGGGCTAGGTTAAGGCCTGGGCACAAGTGCGGGCTAGGCTTAAGGCCTGGGCACAAGTGGGGGCTAGGCTTAAGGCCGGGACACAAGTGCGGGCTAGGCTTAAGGCCTGGGCACAAGTGCGGGCTAGGCTTAAGGCCTGGGCACAAGTGCGGGCTAGGCTTAAGGCCTGGGCACAAGTGCGGGCTAGGCTTAAGGCCGGGGCACAAGTGCGGGCTAGGCTTAAGGCCGGGGCACAAGTGCGGGCTAGGCTTAAGGCCGGGGCACAAGTGCGGGCTAGGCTTAAGGCCTGGGCACAAGTGCGGGCTAGGCTTAAGGCCGGGGCACAAGTGCGGGCTAGGCTTAAGGCCTGGGCACAAGTGCGGGCTAGGCTTAAGGCCTGGGCACAAGTGCGGGCTAGGCTTAAGGCCTGGGCACAAGTGGGGGCTAGGCTTAAGGCCGGGGCACAAGTGCGGGCTAGGCTTAAGGCCGGGGCACAAGTGCGAGCTAGGCTTAAGGCCGGGGCACAAGTGCGGGCTAGGCTTAAGGCCGGGGCGCAAGTGCGGGCTAGGCTTAAGGCCGGGGAACAAGTGCGGGCTAGGCTTAAGGCCGGGGCTCAGGTGCGGGCTAGGCTTAAGGCCGGGGCTCAGGTGCGGGCTAGGCTTAAGGCCGGGGCTCAGGTGCGGGCTAGGCTTAAGGCCGGGGCTCAGGTGCGGGCTAGGCTTAAGGCCGGGGCACAGGTGCGGGCTAGGCTTAAGGCCTGGGCACAAGTGCGGGCTAGGCTTAAGGCCTGGGCACAAGTGCGGGCTGAGCTTAAGGCCTGGGCACAAGTGCGGGCTAGGCTTAAGGCCTGGGCACAAGTGCGGGCTAGGCTTAAGGCCTGGGCACAAGTGCGGGCTAGGCTTAAGGCCTGGGCACAAGTGGGGGCTAGGCTTAAGGCCGGGACACAAGTGCGGGCTAGGCTTAAGGCCTGTGCACAAGTGCGGGCTAGGCTTAAGGCCTGGGCACAAGTGCGGGCTAGGCTTAAGGCCTGGGCACAAGTGCGGGCTAGGCTTAAGGCCTGGGCACAAGTGCGGGCTAGGCTTAAGGCCTGGGCACAAGTGCAGGCTAGGCTTAAGGCCTGGGCACAAGTGCGGGCTAGGCTTAAGGCCGGGGCACAAGTGCGGGCTAGGCTTAAGGCCTGGGCATAAGTGCGGGCTAGGCTTAAGGCCGGGGCACAAGTGCGGGCTAGGCTTAAGGCCGGGGCACAAGTGCGGGCTAGGCTTAAGGCCTGGGCACAAGTGCGGGCTAGGCTTAAGGCATGGGCACAAGTGCAGTGCTCACTAGGATCAAGGCAGGGGGCACAAGTGCTGGCTAGGCTTAAGGCATAAGCACAAGTGCTGGCTAGGCTTAAAACTTACAGCTAACTCTTTGCATAAAGGGTTAGGCACCCATAGGGGTGAAGAGCTAGCTTTCACCCCTCTACTCTGTACTTGGACATTTAGGACTAGTTCCTTTGTTGTACAGTGCGGAGCCTCTCCATAACCCCATGCTCCAAGCGACCAGGCACTTCTTGTCTATCTTCCGTAAATGGGTAATGCCTTCTTCCCCAATTACAGTCGTGCATGCGCATTCAGAGGGGACAAGAGCGAAGAGCGTAAAGCTGGCCCTATGTGCATAACCAACATGAAGCTCAAGACAAAAACAAAAAAACAAGCATTCAAGGGGCTCTAAAGTGCGGGCTAGGCTTAAGGCCTGGGCACAAGTGCGGGCTAGGCTTAAGGCCTGGGCACAAGTGCGGGCTAGGCTTAAGGCCTGGGCACAAGTGCGGGCTGAGCTTAAGGCCTGGGCACAAGTGCGGGCTAGGCTTAAGGCCTGGGCACAAGTGCGGGCTAGGCTTAAGGCCAGGGCACAAGTGCGGGCTAGGCTTAAGGCCGGGGCACAAGTGCGGGCTAGGCTTAAGGCCGGGGCACAAGTGCGGGCTAGGCTTAAGGCCGGGGCACAAGTGCGGGCTAGGCTTAAGGCCTGGGCACAAGTGCGGGCTAGGCTTAAGGCCTGGGCACAAGTGCGGGCTAGGCTTAAGGCCGGGGCACAAGTGCGGGCTAGGCTTAAGGCCGGGGCACAAGTGCGGGCTAGGCTTAAGGCCGGGGCACAAGTGCGGGCTAGGCTTAAGGCCTGGGCACAAGTGCGGGCTAGGCTTAAGGCCGGGGCACAAGTGCGGGCTAGGCTTAAGGCCTGGGCACAAGTGCGGGCTAGGCTTAAGGCCGGGGCACAAGTGCGGGCTAGGCTTAAGGCCTGGGCACAAGTGCGGGCTAGGCTTAAGGCCTGGGCACAAGTGCGGGCTAGGCTTAAGGCCGGGGCACAAGTGCGGGCTAGGCTTAAGGCCGGGGCACAAGTGCGGGCTAGGCTTAAGGCCTGGGCACAAGTGCGGGCTAGGCTTAAGGCCTGGGCACAAGTGGGGGCTAGGCTTAAGGCCGGGACACAAGTGCGGGCTAGGCTTAAGGCCTGGGCACAAGTGCGGGCTAGGCTTAAGGCCTGGGCACAAGTGGGGGCTAGGCTTAAGGCCGGGGCACAAGTGCGGGCTAGGCTTAAGGCCGGGGCACAAGTGCGGGCTAGGCTTAAGGCCGGGGCACAAGTGCGGGCTAGGCTTAAGGCCGGGGCACAAGTGCGGGCTAGGCTTAAGGCCGGGGCACAAGTGCGGGCTAGGCTTAAGGCCAGGACACAAGTGCGGGCTAGGCTTAAGGCCGGGGCACAAGTGCGGGCTAGGCTTAAGGCCGGGGAACAAGTGCGGGCTAGGCTTAAGGCCGGGGCTCAGGTGCGGGCTAGGCTTAAGGCCGAGGCACAGGTGCGGGCTAGGCTTAAGGCCTGGGCACAAGTGCGGGCTAGGCTTAAGGCCTGGGCACAAGTGCGGGCTGAGCTTAAGGCCTGGGCACAAGTGCGGGCTAGGCTTAAGGCCTGGGCACAAGTGGGGGCTAGGCTTAAGGCCGGGACACAAGTGCGGGCTAGGCTTAAGGCCTGGGCACAAGTGCAGTGCTGGCTAGGATCAAGGCAGGGGGCACAAATGCTGGCTAGGCTTAAGGCATGGGCACAAGTGCCAGCTAGGCTTAAGGCCTGGGCACAAGTGCAGGCTAGGCTTAAGGCCTGAGCAAAAGGGCAGGCTAGGCTTAAGGCCTGGGCACAAGTGCGGGCTAGGCTTAAGGCATGGGCACAAGTGCAGTGCTCGCTAGGATCAAGGCAGGGGGCACAAGTGCTGGCTAGGCTTAAGGCATGGGCACAAGTGCTGGCTAGGCTTAAGACTTACAGCTAACTCTTTGCATAAAGGGTTAGGCACCCATAGGGGTGAAGAGCTAGCTTTCACCCCTCTACTCTGTACTTGGACATTTAGGACTAGATCCTTTGTTGTACAGTGCGGAGCCTCTCCATAACCCCATGCTCCAAGCGACCAGGCACTTCTTGTCTGTCCTCCGTAAATGGGTAATGCCTTCTTCCCCAATTACAGTCAGGCATGCGCATTCAGAGGGGACAAGAGCGAAGAGCGTAAAGCTGGCCCTATGTGCATAACCAACATGAAGCTCAAGACAAAAACAAAAAAACAAGCATTCAAGGGGCTCTAAAGTGCGGGCTAGGCTTAAGGCCTGGGCACAAGTGCGGGCTAGGCTTAAGGCCTGGGCACAAGTGCGGGCTGAGCTTAAGGCCTGGGCACAAGTGCGGGCTAGGCTTAAGGCCTGGGCACAAGTGCGGGCTAGGCTTAAGGTCTGGGCACAAGTGGGGGCTAGGCTTAAGGCCGGGACACAAGTGCAGGCTAGGCTTAAGGCCTGGGCACAAGTGCGGGCTAGGCTTAAGGCCTGGGCACAAGAGCGGGCTAGGCTTAAGGCCTGGGCACAAGTGCGGGCTAGGCTTAAGGCCTGGGCACAAGTGCGGGCTAGGCTTATGGCCTGGGCACAAGTGCGGGCTAGGCTTAAGGCCTGGGCACAAGTGCGGGCTAGGCTTAAGGCCTGGGCACAAGTGCGGGCTAGGCTTAAGGCCTGGGCACAAGTGGGGGCTAGGCTTAAGGCCGGGGCACAAGTGCGGGCTAGGCTTAAGGCCGGGGCACAAGTGCGGGCTAGGCTTAAGGCCGGGGCACAAGTGCGGGCTAGGCTTAAGGCCGGGGCACAAGTGCGGGCTAGGCTTAAGGCCGGGGCACAAGTGCGGGCTAGGCTTAAGGCCGGGGCACAAGTGCGGGCTAGGCTTAAGGCCGGGGAACAAGTGCGGGCTAGGCTTAAGGCCGGGGCACAGGTGCGGGCTAGGCTTAAGGCCTGGGCACAAGTGCGGGCTAGGCTTAAGGCCTGGGCACAAGTGCGGGCTGAGCTTAAGGCCTGGGCACAAGTGCGGGCTAGGCTTAAGGCCTGGGCACAAGTGGGGGCTAGGCTTAAGGCCTGGGCACAAGTGGGGGCTAGGCTTAAGGCCGGGACACAAGTGCGGGCTAGGCTTAAGGCCTGGGCACAAGTGCGGGCTAGGCTTAAGGCCTGGGCACAAGTGCGGGCTAGGCTTAAGGCCTGGGCACAAGTGCGGGCTAGGCTTAAGGCCTGGGCACAAGTGCGGGCTAGGCTTAAGGCCGGGGCACAAGTGCGGGCTAGGCTTAAGGCCAGGGCACAAGTGCGGGCTAGGCTTAAGGCCTGGGCACAAGTGCGGGCTAGGCTTAAGGCCGGGGCACAAGTGCGGGCTAGGCTTAAGGCCTGGGCACAAGTGCGGGCTAGGCTTAAGGCCTGGGCACAAGTGCGGGCTAGGCTTAAGGCCTGGGCACAAGTGCGGGCTAGGCTTAAGGCCTGGGCACAAGTGCGGGCTAGGCTTAAGGCCGGGGCACAAGTGCGGGCTAGGCTAAAGGCCTGGGCACAAGTGCGGGCTAGGCTTAAGGCCTGGGCACAAGTGCGGGCTAGGCTTAAGGCCGGGGCACAAGTGCGGGCTAGGCTTAAGGCCGAGGCACAAGTGCGGGCAAGGCTTAAGGCCGGGGCAAAAGTGCGGGCTAGGCTTAAGGCCTGGGCACAAGTTCGGGCTAGGCTTAATGCCTGGGCACAAGTGCAGTGCGGGCTAGGCTTAAGGCCTGGGCACAAGTGCAGTGCGGGCTAGGCTTAAGGCCTGGGCACAAGTGCAGTGCTGGCTAGGATCAAGGCAGGGGGCACAAATGCTGGCTAGGCTTAAGGCATGGGCACAAGTGCCAGCTAGGCTTAAGGCCTGGGCACAAGTGCAGGCTAGGCTTAAGGCCTGAGCAAAAGGGCAGGCTAGGCTTAAGGCCTGGGCACAAGTGCGGGCTAGGCTTAAGGCATGGGCACAAGTGCAGTGCTCGCTAGGATCAAGGCAGGGGGCACAAGTGCTGGCTAGGCTTAAGGCATGGGCACAAGTGCTGGCTAGGCTTAAGACTTACAGCTAACTCTTTGCATAAAGGGTTAGGCACCCATAGGGGTGAAGAGCTAGCTTTCACCACTCTACTCTGTACTTGGACATTTAGGACTAGATCCTTTGTTGTACAGTGCGGAGCCTCTCCATAACCCCATGCTCCAAGCGACCAGGCACTTCTTGTCTGTCCTCCGTAAATGGGTAATGCCTTCTTCCCCAATTACAGTCGTGCATGCGCATTCAGAGGGAACAAGAGCGAAGAGCGTAAAGCTGGCCCTATGTGCATAACCAACATGAAGCTCAAGACAAAAACAAAAAAACAAGCATTCAAGGGGCTCTAAAGTGCGGGCTAGGCTTAAGGCCTGGGCACAAGTGCGGGCTAGGCTTAAGGCCTGGGCACAAGTGCGGGCTAGGCTTAAGGCCTGGGCACAAGTGCGGGCTGAGCTTAAGGCCTGGGCACAAGTGCGGGCTAGGTTAAGGCCTGGGCACAAGTGCGGGCTAGGCTTAAGGCCTGGGCACAAGTGGGGGCTAGGCTTAAGGCCGGGACACAAGTGCGGGCTAGGCTTAAGGCCTGGGCACAAGTGCGGGCTAGGCTTAAGGCCTGGGCACAAGTGCGGGCTAGGCTTAAGGCCTGGGCACAAGTGCGGGCTAGGCTTAAGGCCTGGGCACAAGTGCGGGCTAGGCTTAAGGCCGGGGCACAAGTGCGGGCTAGGCTTAAGGCCGGGGCACAAGTGCGGGCTAGGCTTAAGGCCTGGGCACAAGTGCGGGCTAGGCTTAAGGCCGGGGCACAAGTGCGGGCTAGGCTTAAGGCCTGGGCACAAGTGCAGGCTAGGCTTAAGGCCTGGGCACAAGTGCGGGCTAGGCTTAAGGCCTGGGCACAAGTGGGGGCTAGGCTTAAGGCCGGGGCACAAGTGCGGGCTAGGCTTAAGGCCGGGGCACAAGTGCGAGCTAGGCTTAAGGCCGGGGCACAAGTGCGGGCTAGGCTTAAGGCCGGGGCACAAGTGCGGGCTAGGCTTAAGGCCGGGGAACAAGTGCGGGCTAGGCTTAAGGCCGGGGCTCAGGTGCGGGCTAGGCTTAAGGCCGGGGCTCAGGTGCGGGCTAGGCTTAAGGCCGGGGCTCAGGTGCGGGCTAGGCTTAAGGCCGGGGCACAGGTGCGGGCTAGGCTTAAGGCCTGGGCACAAGTGCGGGCTAGGCTTAAGGCCTGGGCACAAGTGCGGGCTGAGCTTAAGGCCTGGGCACAAGTGCGGGCTAGGCTTAAGGCCTGGGCACAAGTGCGGGCTAGGCTTAAGGCCTGGGCACAAGTGCGGGCTAGGCTTAAGGCCTGGGCACAAGTGGGGGCTAGGCTTAAGGCCGGGACACAAGTGCGGGCTAGGCTTAAGGCCTGTGCACAAGTGCGGGCTAGGCTTAAGGCCTGGGCACAAGTGCGGGCTAGGCTTAAGGCCTGGGCACAAGTGCGGGCTAGGCTTAAGGCCTGGGCACAAGTGCGGGCTAGGCTTAAGGCCTGGGCACAAGTGCAGGCTAGGCTTAAGGCCTGGGCACAAGTGCGGGCTAGGCTTAAGGCCGGGGCACAAGTGCGGGCTAGGCTTAAGGCCTGGGCATAAGTGCGGGCTAGGCTTAAGGCCGGGGCACAAGTGCGGGCTAGGCTTAAGGCCGGGGCACAAGTGCGGGCTAGGCTTAAGGCCTGGGCACAAGTGCGGGCTAGGCTTAAGGCATGGGCACAAGTGCAGTGCTCACTAGGATCAAGGCAGGGGGCACAAGTGCTGGCTAGGCTTAAGGCATAAGCACAAGTGCTGGCTAGGCTTAAAACTTACAGCTAACTCTTTGCATAAAGGGTTAGGCACCCATAGGGGTGAAGAGCTAGCTTTCACCCCTCTACTCTGTACTTGGACATTTAGGACTAGTTCCTTTGTTGTACAGTGCGGAGCCTCTCCATAACCCCATGCTCCAAGCGACCAGGCACTTCTTGTCTATCTTCCGTAAATGGGTAATGCCTTCTTCCCCAATTACAGTCGTGCATGCGCATTCAGAGGGGACAAGAGCGAAGAGCGTAAAGCTGGCCCTATGTGCATAACCAACATGAAGCTCAAGACAAAAACAAAAAAACAAGCATTCAAGGGGCTCTAAAGTGCGGGCTAGGCTTAAGGCCTGGGCACAAGTGCGGGCTAGGCTTAAGGCCTGGGCACAAGTGCGGGCTAGGCTTAAGGCCTGGGCACAAGTGCGGGCTGAGCTTAAGGCCTGGGCACAAGTGCGGGCTAGGCTTAAGGCCTGGGCACAAGTGCGGGCTAGGCTTAAGGCCAGGGCACAAGTGCGGGCTAGGCTTAAGGCCAGGGCACAAGTGCGGGCTAGGCTTAAGGCCGGGGCACAAGTGCGGGCTAGGCTTAAGGCCGGGGCACAAGTGCAGGCTAGGCTTAAGGCCTGGGCACAAGTGCGGGCTAGGCTTAAGGCCTGGGCACAAGTGCGGGCTAGGCTTAAGGCCGGGGCACAAGTGCGGGCTAGGCTTAAGGCCGGGGCACAAGTGCGGGCTAGGCTTAAGGCCGGGGCACAAGTGCGGGCTAGGCTTAAGGCCTGGGCACAAGTGCGGGCTAGGCTTAAGGCCGGGGCACAAGTGCGGGCTAGGCTTAAGGCCTGGGCACAAGTGCGGGCTAGGCTTAAGGCCGGGGCACAAGTGCGGGCTAGGCTTAAGGCCTGGGCACAAGTGCGGGCTAGGCTTAAGGCCTGGGCACAAGTGCGGGCTAGGCTTAAGGCCGGGGCACAAGTGCGGGCTAGGCTTAAGGCCGGGGCACAAGTGCGGGCTAGGCTTAAGGCCTGGGCACAAGTGCGGGCTAGGCTTAAGGCCTGGGCACAAGTGGGGGCTAGGCTTAAGGCCGGGACACAAGTGCGGGCTAGGCTTAAGGCCTGGGCACAAGTGCGGGCTAGGCTTAAGGCCTGGGCACAAGTGGGGGCTAGGCTTAAGGCCGGGGCACAAGTGCGGGCTAGGCTTAAGGCCGGGGCACAAGTGCGGGCTAGGCTTAAGGCCAGGGCACAAGTGCGGGCTAGGCTTAAGGCCGGGGCACAAGTGCGGGCTAGGCTTAAGGCCGGGGCACAAGTGCGGGCTAGGCTTAAGGCCGGGACACAAGTGCGGGCTAGGCTTAAGGCCGGGGCACAAGTGCGGGCTAGGCTTAAGGCCGGGGAACAAGTGCGGGCTAGGCTTAAGGCCGGGGCTCAGGTGCGGGCTAGGCTTAAGGCCGAGGCACAGGTGCGGGCTAGGCTTAAGGCCTGGGCACAAGTGCGGGCTAGGCTTAAGGCCTGGGCACAAGTGCGGGCTGAGCTTAAGGCCTGGGCACAAGTGCGGGCTAGGCTTAAGGCCTGGGCACAAGTGGGGGCTAGGCTTAAGGCCGGGACACAAGTGCGGGCTAGGCTTAAGGCCTGGGCACAAGTGCAGTGCTGGCTAGGATCAAGGCAGGGGGCACAAATGCTGGCTAGGCTTAAGGCATGGGCACAAGTGCCAGCTAGGCTTAAGGCCTGGGCACAAGTGCAGGCTAGGCTTAAGGCCTGAGCAAAAGGGCAGGCTAGGCTTAAGGCCTGGGCACAAGTGCGGGCTAGGCTTAAGGCATGGGCACAAGTGCAGTGCTCGCTAGGATCAAGGCAGGGGGCACAAGTGCTGGCTAGGCTTAAGGCATGGGCACAAGTGCTGGCTAGGCTTAAGACTTACAGCTAACTCTTTGCATAAAGGGTTAGGCACCCATAGGGGTGAAGAGCTAGCTTTCACCCCTCTACTCTGTTCTTGGACATTTAGGACTAGATCCTTTGTTGTACAGTGCGGAGCCTCTCCATAACCCCATGCTCCAAGCGACCAGGCACTTCTTGTCTGTCCTCCGTAAATGGGTAATGCCTTCTTCCCCAATTACAGTCAGGCATGCGCATTCAGAGGGGACAAGAGCGAAGAGCGTAAAGCTGGCCCTATGTGCATAACCAACATGAAGCTCAAGACAAAAACAAAAAAACAAGCATTCAAGGGGCTCTAAAGTGCGGGCTAGGCTTAAGGCCTGGGCACAAGTGCGGGCTAGGCTTAAGGCCTGGGCACAAGTGCGGGCTAGGCTTAAGGCCTGGGCACAAGTGCGGGCTAGGCTTAAGGCCTGGGCACAAGTGCGGGCTAGGCTTAAGGCCGGGGCACAAGTGCGGGCTAGGCTTAAGGCCGGGGCACAAGTGCGGGCTAGGCTTAAGGCCTGGGCACAAGTGCGGGCTAGGCTTAAGGCCTGGGCACAAGTGCGGGCTAGGCTTAAGGCCTGGGCACAAGTGGGGGCTAGGCTTAAGGCCGGGGCACAAGTGCGGGCTAGGCTTAAGGCCGGGGCACAAGTGCGGGCTAGGCTTAAGGCCGGGGCACAAGTGCGGGCTAGGCTTAAGGCCGGGGCACAAGTGCGGGCTAGGCTTAAGGCCGGGGAACAAGTGCGGGCTAGGCTTAAGGCCGGGGCTCAGGTGCGGGCTAGGCTTAAGGCCGGGGCTCAGGTGCGGGCTAGGCTTAAGGCCGGGGCTCAGGTGCGGGCTAGGCTTAAGGCCGGGGCACAGGTGCGGGCTAGGCTTAAGGCCTGGGCACAAGTGCGGGCTAGGCTTAAGGCCTGGGCACAAGTGCGGGCTGAGCTTAAGGCCTGGGCACAAGTGCGGGCTAGGCTTAAGGCCTGGGCACAAGTGCGGGCTAGGCTTAAGGCCTGGGCACAAGTGCGGGCTAGGCTTAAGGCCTGGGCACAAGTGGGGGCTAGGCTTAAGGCCGGGACACAAGTGCAGGCTAGGCTTAAGGCCTGGGCACAAGTGCGGGCTAGGCTTAAGGCCTGGGCACAAGAGCGGGCTAGGCTTAAGGCCTGGGCACAAGTGCGGGCTAGGCTTAAGGCCTGGGCACAAGTGCGGGCTAGGCTTATGGCCTGGGCACAAGTGCGGGCTAGGCTTAAGGCCTGGGCACAAGTGCGGGCTAGGCTTAAGGCCTGGGCACAAGTGCGGGCTAGGCTTAAGGCCTGGGCACAAGTGGGGGCTAGGCTTAAGGCCGGGGCACAAGTGCGGGCTAGGCTTAAGGCCGGGGCACAAGTGCGGGCTAGGCTTAAGGCCGGGGCACAAGTGCGGGCTAGGCTTAAGGCCGGGGCACAAGTGCGGGCTAGGCTTAAGGCCGGGGCACAAGTGCGGGCTAGGCTTAAGGCCGGGGCACAAGTGCGGGCTAGGCTTAAGGCCGGGGAACAAGTGCGGGCTAGGCTTAAGGCCGGGGCACAGGTGCGGGCTAGGCTTAAGGCCTGGGCACAAGTGCGGGCTAGGCTTAAGGCCGGGGCACAAGTGCGGGCTAGGCTTAAGGCCGGGGCACAAGTGCGGGCTAGGCTTAAGGCCGGGGCACAAGTGCGGGCTAGGCTTAAGGCCGGGGCACAAGTGCGGGCAAGGCTTAAGGCCGGGGCAAAAGTGCGGGCTAGGCTTAAGGCCTGGGCACAAGTTCGGGCTAGGCTTAATGCCTGGGCACAAGTGCAGTGCGGGCTAGGCTTAAGGCCTGGGCACAAGTGCAGTGCGGGCTAGGCTTAAGGCCTGGGCACAAGTGCAGTGCTGGCTAGGATCAAGGCAGGGGGCACAAATGCTGGCTAGGCTTAAGGCATGGGCACAAGTGCCAGCTAGGCTTAAGGCCTGGGCACAAGTGCAGGCTCGGCTTAAGGCCTGAGCAAAAGGGCAGGCTAGGCTTAAGGCCTGGGCACAAGTGCGGGCTAGGCTTAAGGCATGGGCACAAGTGCAGTGCTCGCTAGGATCAAGGCAGGGGGCACAAGTGCTGGCTAGGCTTAAGGCATGGGCACAAGTGCTGGCTAGGCTTAAGACTTACAGCTAACTCTTTGCATAAAGGGTTAGGCACCCATAGGGGTGAAGAGCTAGCTTTCACCCCTCTACTCTGTACTTGGACATTTAGGACTAGATCCTTTGTTGTACAGTGCGGAGCCTCTCCATAACCCCATGCTCCAAGCGACCAGGCACTTCTTGTCTGTCCTCCGTAAATGGGTAATGCCTTCTTCCCCAATTACAGTCGTGCATGCGCATTCAGAGGGGACAAGAGCGAAGAGCGTAAAGCTGGCCCTATGTGCATAACCAACATGAAGCTCAAGACAAAAACAAAAAAACAAGCATTCAAGGGGCTCTAAAGTGCGGGCTAGGCTTAAGGCCTGGGCACAAGTGCGGGCTAGGCTTAAGGCCTGGGCACAAGTGCGGGCTAGGCTTAAGGCCTGGGCACAAGTGCGGGCTGAGCTTAAGGCCTGGGCACAAGTGCGGGCTAGGTTAAGGCCTGGGCACAAGTGCGGGCTAGGCTTAAGGCCTGGGCACAAGTGGGGGCTAGGCTTAAGGCCGGGACACAAGTGCGGGCTAGGCTTAAGGCCTGGGCACAAGTGCGGGCTAGGCTTAAGGCCTGGGCACAAGTGCGGGCTAGGCTTAAGGCCTGGGCACAAGTGCGGGCTAGGCTTAAGGCCTGGGCACAAGTGCGGGCTAGGCTTAAGGCCGGGGCACAAGTGCGGGCTAGGCTTAAGGCCGGGGCACAAGTGCGGGCTAGGCTTAAGGCCGGGGCACAAGTGCGGGCTAGGCTTAAGGCCTGGGCACAAGTGCGGGCTAGGCTTAAGGCCGGGGCACAAGTGCGGGCTAGGCTTAAGGCCTGGGCACAAGTGCGGGCTAGGCTTAAGGCCTGGGCACAAGTGCGGGCTAGGCTTAAGGCCTGGGCACAAGTGGGGGCTAGGCTTAAGGCCGGGGCACAAGTGCGGGCTAGGCTTAAGGCCGGGGCACAAGTGCGGGCTAGGCTTAAGGCCGGGGCACAAGTGCGGGCTAGGCTTAAGGCCGGGGCACAAGTGCGGGCTAGGCTTAAGGCCGGGGAACAAGTGCGGGCTAGGCTTAAGGCCGGGGCTCAGGTGCGGGCTAGGCTTAAGGCCGGGGCTCAGGTGCGGGCTAGGCTTAAGGCCGGGGCTCAGGTGCGGGCTTGGCTTAAGGCCGGGGCACAGGTGCGGGCTAGGCTTAAGGCCTGGGCACAAGTGCGGGCTAGGCTTAAGGCCTGGGCACAAGTGCGGGCTGAGCTTAAGGCCTGGGCACAAGTGCGGGCTAGGCTTAAGGCCTGGGCACAAGTGCGGGCTAGGCTTAAGGCCTGGGCACAAGTGCGGGCTAGGCTTAAGGCCTGGGCACAAGTGGGGGCTAGGCTTAAGGCCGGGACACAAGTGCGGGCTAGGCTTAAGGCCTGTGCACAAGTGCGGGCTAGGCTTAAGGCCTGTGCACAAGTGCGGGCTAGGCTTAAGGCCTGGGCACAAGTGCGGGCTAGGCTTAAGGCCTGGGCACAAGTGCGGGCTAGGCTTAAGGCCTGGGCACAAGTGCGGGCTAGGCTTAAGGCCTGGGCACAAGTGCGGGCTAGGCTTAAGGCCTGGGCACAAGTGCAGGCTAGGCTTAAGGCCTGGGCACAAGTGCGGGCTAGGCTTAAGGCCGGGGCACAAGTGCGGGCTAGGCTTAAGGCCTGGGCATAAGTGCGGGCTAGGCTTAAGGCCGGGGCACAAGTGCGGGCTAGGCTTAAGGCCGGGGCACAAGTGCGGGCTAGGCTTAAGGCATGGGCACAAGTGCAGTGCTCACTAGGATCAAGGCAGGGGGCACAAGTGCTGGCTAGGCTTAAGGCATGGGCACAAGTGCTGGCTAGGCTTAAAACTTACAGCTAACTCTTTGCATAAAGGGTTAGGCACCCATAGGGGTGAAGAGCTAGCTTTCACCCCTCTACTCTGTACTTGGACATTTAGGACTAGTTCCTTTGTTGTACAGTGCGGAGCCTCTCCATAACCCCATGCTCCAAGCGACCAGGCACTTCTTGTCTATCTTCCGTAAATGGGTAATGCCTTCTTCCCCAATTACAGTCGTGCATGCGCATTCAGAGGGGACAAGAGCGAAGAGCGTAAAGCTGGCCCTATGTGCATAACCAACATGAAGCTCAAGACAAAAACAAAAAAACAAGCATTCAAGGGGCTCTAAAGTGCGGGCTAGGCTTAAGGCCTGGGCACAAGTGCGGGCTAGGCTTAAGGCCTGGGCACAAGTGCGGGCTAGGCTTAAGGCCTGGGCACAAGTGCGGGCTGAGCTTAAGGCCTGGGCACAAGTGCGGGCTAGGCTTAAGGCCTGGGCACAAGTGCGGGCTAGGCTTAAGGCCTGGGCACAAGTGGGGGCTAGGCTTAAGGCCGGGGCACAAGTGCGGGCTAGGCTTAAGGCCAGGGCACAAGTGCGGGCTAGGCTTAAGGCCTGGGCACAAGTGCGGGCTAGGCTTAAGGCCGGGGCACAAGTGCCGGCTAGGCTTAAGGCCTGGGCACAAGTGCGGGCTAGGCTTAAGGCCTGGGCACAAGTGCGGGCTAGGCTTAAGGCCGGGGCACAAGTGCGGGCTAGGCTTAAGGCCGGTGCACAAGTGCAGGCTAGGCTTAAGGCCGGGGCACAAGTGCGGGCTAGGCTTAAGGCCGGGGCACAAGTGCGGGCTAGGCTTAAGGCCGGGGCACAAGTGCGGGCTAGGCTTAAGGCCAGGGCACAAGTGCGGGCTAGGCTTAAGGCCGGGGCACAAGTGCGGGCTAGGCTTAAGGCCGGTGCACAAGTGCAGGCTAGGCTTAAGGCCGGGGCACAAGTGCGGGCTAGGCTTAAGGCCGGGGAACAAGTGCGGGCTAGGCTTAAGGCCGGGGCACAAGTGCGGGCTAGGCTTAAGGCCGGGGCACAAGTGCGGGCAAGGCTTAAGGCCGGGGCAAAAGTGCGGGCTAGGCTTAAGGCCTGGGCACAAGTTCGGGCTAGGCTTAATGCCTGGGCACAAGTGCAGTGCGGGCTAGGCTTAAGGCCTGGGCACAAGTGCAGTGCGGGCTAGGCTTAAGGCCTGGGCACAAGTGCAGTGCTGGCTAGGATCAAGGCAGGGGGCACAAATGCTGGCTAGGCTTAAGGCATGGGCACAAGTGCCAGCTAGGCTTAAGGCCTGGGCACAAGTGCAGGCTAGGCTTAAGGCCTGAGCAAAAGGGCAGGCTAGGCTTAAGGCCTGGGCACAAGTGCGGGCTAGGCTTAAGGCATGGGCACAAGTGCTGGCTAGGCTTAAGACTTACAGCTAACTCTTTGCATAAAGGGTTAGGCACCCATAGGGGTGAAGAGCTAGCTTTCACCCCTCTACTCTGTACTTGGACATTTAGGACTAGATCCTTTGTTGTAGAGTGCGGAGCCTCTCCATAACCCCATGCTCCAAGCGACCAGGCACTTCTTGTCTGTCCTCCGTAAATGGGTAATGCCTTCTTCCCCAATTACAGTCGTGCATGCGCATTCAGAGGGGACAAGAGCGAAGAGCGTAAAGCTGGCCCTATGTGCATAACCAACATGAAGCTCAAGACAAAAACAAAAAAACAAGCATTCAAGGGGCTCTAAAGTGCGGGCTAGGCTTAAGGCCTGGGCACAAGTGCGGGCTAGGCTTAAGGCCTGGGCACAAGTGCGGGCTAGGCTTAAGGCCTGGGCACAAGTGCGGGCTGAGCTTAAGGCCTGGGCACAAGTGCGGGCTAGGTTAAGGCCTGGGCACAAGTGCGGGCTAGGCTTAAGGCCTGGGCACAAGTGGGGGCTAGGCTTAAGGCCGGGACACAAGTGCGGGCTAGGCTTAAGGCCTGGGCACAAGTGCGGGCTAGGCTTAAGGCCTGGGCACAAGTGCGGGCTAGGCTTAAGGCCTGGGCACAAGTGCGGGCTAGGCTTAAGGCCTGGGCACAAGTGCGGGCTAGGCTTAAGGCCGGGGCACAAGTGCGGGCTAGGCTTAAGGCCGGGGCACAAGTGCGGGCTAGGCTTAAGGCCTGGGCACAAGTGCGGGCTAGGCTTAAGGCCGGGGCACAAGTGCGGGCTAGGCTTAAGGCCTGGGCACAAGTGCGGGCTAGGCTTAAGGCCTGGGCACAAGTGCGGGCTAGGCTTAAGGCCTGGGCACAAGTGGGGGCTAGGCTTAAGGCCGGGGCACAAGTGCGGGCTAGGCTTAAGGCCGGGGCACAAGTGCGGGCTAGGCTTAAGGCCGGGGCACAAGTGCGGGCTAGGCTTAAGGCCGGGGCACAAGTGCGGGCTAGGCTTAAGGCCGGGGAACAAGTGCGGGCTAGGCTTAAGGCCGGGGCTCAGGTGCGGGCTAGGCTTAAGGCCGGGGCTCAGGTGCGGGCTAGGCTTAAGGCCGGGGCTCAGGTGCGGGCTAGGCTTAAGGCCGGGGCACAGGTGCGGGCTAGGCTTAAGGCCTGGGCACAAGTGCGGGCTAGGCTTAAGGCCTGGGCACAAGTGCGGGCTGAGCTTAAGGCCTGGGCACAAGTGCGGGCTAGGCTTAAGGCCTGGGCACAAGTGCGGGCTAGGCTTAAGGCCTGGGCACAAGTGCGGGCTAGGCTTAAGGCCTGGGCACAAGTGGGGGCTAGGCTTAAGGCCGGGACACAAGTGCGGGCTAGGCTTAAGGCCTGTGCACAAGTGCGGGCTAGGCTTAAGGCCTGGGCACAAGTGCGGGCTAGGCTTAAGGCCTGGGCACAAGTGCGGGCTAGGCTTAAGGCCTGGGCACAAGTGCGGGCTAGGCTTAAGGCCTGGGCACAAGTGCGGGCTAGGCTTAAGGCCTGGGCACAAGTGCGGGCTAGGCTTAAGGCCGGGGCACAAGTGCGGGCTAGGCTTAAGGCCTGGGCATAAGTGCGGGCTAGGCTTAAGGCCGGGGCACAAGTGCGGGCTAGGCTTAAGGCCGGGGCACAAGTGCGGGCTAGGCTTAAGGCCTGGGCACAAGTGCGGGCTAGGCTTAAGGCATGGGCACAAGTGCAGTGCTCACTAGGATCAAGGCAGGGGGCACAAGTGCTGGCTAGGCTTAAGGCATGGGCACAAGTGCTGGCTAGGCTTAAAACTTACAGCTAACTCTTTGCATAAAGGGTTAGGCACCCATAGGGGTGAAGAGCTAGCTTTCACCCCTCTACTCTGTACTTGGACATTTAGGACTAGTTCCTTTGTTGTACAGTGCGGAGCCTCTCCATAACCCCATGCTCCAAGCGACCAGGCACTTCTTGTCTATCTTCCGTAAATGGGTAATGCCTTCTTCCCCAATTACAGTCGTGCATGCGCATTCAGAGGGGACAAGAGCGAAGAGCGTAAAGCTGGCCCTATGTGCATAACCAACATGAAGCTCAAGACAAAAACAAAAAAACAAGCATTCAAGGGGCTCTAAAGTGCGGGCTAGGCTTAAGGCCTGGGCACAAGTGCGGGCTAGGCTTAAGGCCTGGGCACAAGTGCGGGCTGAGCTTAAGGCCTGGGCACAAGTGCGGGCTAGGCTTAAGGGCTAGGCTTAAGGCCTGGGCACAAGTGCGGGCTAGGCTTAAGGGCTAGGCTTAAGGCCTGGGCACAAGTGCGGGCTAGGCTTAAGGCCTGGGCACAAGTGCGGGCTAGGCTTAAGGCCTGGGCACAAGTGCGGGCTAGGCTTAAGGCCTGGGCACAAGTGCGGGCTAGGCTTAAGGCCTGGGCACAATTTCGGGCTAGGCTTAAGGCCTGGGCACAAGTGCGGGCTAGGCTTAAGGCCGGGGCACAAGTGCGGGCTAGGCTTAAGGCCTGGGCACAAGTGCGGGCTAGGCTTAAGGCCTGGGCACAAGTGCGGGCTAGGCTTAAGGCCGGGGCACAAGTGCGGGCTAGGCTTAAGGCCGGGGCACAAGTGCGGGCTAGGCTTAAGGCCTGGGCACAAGTGCCGGCTAGGCCTAAGGCCTGGGCACAAGTGCCGGCTAGGCTTAAGGCCTGGGCACAAGTGCGGGCTAGGCTTAAGGCCTGGGCACAAGTGCGGGCTAGGCTTAAGGCCGGGGCACAAGTGCGGGCTAAACTTAAGGCCGGGGCACAAGTGCGGGCTAGGCTTAAGGCCGGGCACAAGTGCGGGCTAGGCTTAAGGCCGGGGCACAAGTGCGGGCTAGGCTTAAGGCCGGGGCACAAGTGCGGGCTAGGCTTAAGGCCGGGGAACAAGTGCGGGCTAGGCTTAAGGCCGGGGCTCAGGTGCGGGCTAGGCTTAAGGCCGGGGCACAGGTGCGGGCTAGGCTTAAGGCCGGGGCACAGGTGCGGGCTAGGCTTAAGGCCTGGGCACAAGTGCGGGCTAGGCTTAAGGCCTGGGCACAAGTGCGGGCTAGGCTTAAGGCCTGGGCACAAGTGCGGGCTGAGCTTAAGGCCTGGGCACAAGTGCGGGCTAGGCTTAAGGCCTGGGCACAAGTGCGGGCTAGGCTTAAGGCCTGGGCACAAGTGGGGGCTAGGCTTAAGGCCGGGACACAAATGCGGGCTAGGCTTAAGGCCTGGGCACAAGTGCGGGCTAGGCTTAAGGCCTGGGCACAAGTGCGGGCTAGGCTTAAGGCCTGGGCACAAGTGCGGGCTAGGCTTAAGGCCTGGGCACAAGTGCGGGCTAGGCTTAAGGCCTGGGCACAAGTGCGGGCTAGGCTTAAGGCCTGGGCACAAGTGCGGGCTAGGCTTAAGGCCTGGGCACAAGTGCGGGCTAGGCTTAAGGACTGGGCACAAGTGCGGGCTAGGCTTAAGGCCGGGGCACAAGTGCGGGCTAGGCTTAAGGCCTGGGCACAAGTGCGGGCTAGGCTTAAGGCCGGGGCACAAGTGCGGGCTAGGCTTAAGGCCGGGGCACAAGTGCGGGCTAGGCTTAAGGCCTGGGCACAAGTGCGGGCTAGGCTTAAGGCCTGGGCACAAGTGCGGGCTAGGCTTAAGGCCGGGGCACAAGTGCGGGCTAGGCTTAAGGCCGGGGCACAAGTGCGGGCTAGGCTTAAGGCCGGGGCACAAGTGCGGGCTAGGCTTAAGGCCGGGGCACAAGTGCGGGCTAGGCTTAAGGCCGGGGCACAAGTGCGGGCTAGGCTTAAGGCCGGGGCACAAGTGCGGGCTAGGCTTAAGGCCGGGGCACAAGTGCGGGCAAGGCTTAAGGCCGGGGCAAAAGTGCGGGCTAGGCTTAAGGCGTGGGCACAAGTGCGGGCTAGGCTTAAGGCCTGGGCACAAGTTCGGGCTAGGCTTAATGCCTGGGCACAAGTGCAGTGCGGGCTAGGCTTAAGGCCTGGGCACAAGTGCAGTGCGGGCTAGGCTTAAGGCCTGGGCACAAGTGCAGTGCTGGCTAGGATTAAGGCAGGGGGCACAAATGCTGGCTAGGCTTAAGGCATGGGCACAAGTGCCAGCTAGGCTTAAGGCCTGGGCACAAGTGCAGGCTAGGCTTAAGGCCTGAGCAAAAGGGCAGGCTAGGCTTAAGGCCTGGGCACAAGTGCGGGCTAGGCTTAAGGCATGGGCACAAGTGCAGTGCTCGCTAGGATCAAGGCAGGGGGCACAAGTGCTGGCTAGGCTTAAGGCATGGGCACAAGTGCTGGCTAGGCTTAAGACTTACAGCTAACTCTTTGCATAAAGGGTTAGGCACCCATATGGGTGAAGAGCTAGCTTTCACCCCTCTACTCTGTACTTGGACATTTAGGACTAGATCCTTTGTTGTACAGTGCGGAGCCTCTCCATAACCCCATGCTCCAAGCGACCAGGCACTTCTTGTCTGTCCTCCGTAAATGGGTAATGCCTTCTTCCCCAATTACAGTTGTGCATGCGCATTCAGAGGGGACAAGAGAGAAGAGCGTAAAGCTGGCCCTATGTGCATAACCAACATGAAGCTCAAGACAAAAACAAAAAAACAAGCATTCAAGGGGCTCTAAAGTGCGGGCTAGGCTTAAGGCCTGGGCACAAGTGCGGGCTAGGCTTAAGGCCTGGGCACAAGTGCGGGCTGAGCTTAAGGCCTGGGCACAAGTGCGGGCTAGGCTTAAGGGCTAGGCTTAAGGCCTGGGCACAAGTGCGGGCTAGGCTTAAGGGCTAGGCTTAAGGCCTGGGCACAAGTGCGGGCTAGGCTTAAGGCCTGGGCACAAGTGCGGGCTAGGCTTAAGGCCGGGGCACAAGTGCGGGCTAGGCTTAAGGCCGGGGCACAAGTGCGGGCTAGGCTTAAGGCCTGGGCACAAGTGCGGGCTAGGCTTAAGGCCTGGGCACAAGTGCGGGCTAGGCTTAAGGCCTGGGCACAAGTGCGGGCTAGGCTTAAGGCCGGGGCACAAGTGCGGGCTGAGCTTAAGGCCTGGGCACAAGTGCGGGCTAGGCTTAAGGCCTGGGCACAAGTGCGGGCTAGGCTTAAGGCCTGGGCACAAGTGCGGGCTAGGCTTAAGGCCTGGGCACAAGTGCGGGCTAGGCTTAAGGCCGGGGCACAAGTGCGGGCTAGGCTTAAGGCCGGGGCACAAGTGCGGGCTAGGCTTAAGGCCTGGGCACAAGTGCGGGCTAGGCTTAAGGCCTGGGCACAAGTGTGGGCTAGGCTTAAGGCCTGGGCACAAGTGGGGGCTAGGCTTAAGGCCGGGACACAAGTGCGGGCTAGGCTTAAGGCCTGGGCACAAGTGGGGGCTAGGCTTAAGGCCGGGGCACAAGTGCGGGCTAGGCTTAAGGCCGGGGCACAAGTGCGGGCTAGGCTTAAGGCCAGGGCACAAGTGCGGGCTAGGCTTAAGGCCGGGGCACAAGTGCGGGCTAGGCTTAAGGCCGGGGCACAAGTGCGGGCTAGGCTTAAGGCCGGGGCACAAGTGCGGGCTAGGCTTAAGGCCGGGGCACAAGTGCGGGCTAGGCTTAAGGCCTGGGCACAAGTGCGGGCTAGGCTTAAGGCCTGGGCACAAGTGCGGGCTAGGCTTAAGGCCTGGGCACAAGTGCGGGCTAGGCTTAAGGCCTGGGCACAAGTGCGGGCTAGGCTTAAGGCCTGGGCACAAGTGCGGGCTAGGCTTAAGGCCTGGGCACAAGTGCGGGCTAGGCTTAAGGCCGGGGCACAAGTGCGGGCTAGGCTTAAGGCCTGGGCACAAGTGCGGGCTAGGCTTAAGGCCTGGGCACAAGTGCGGGCTAGGCTTAAGGCCGGGGCACAAGTGCGGGCTAGGCTTAAGGCCGGGGCACAAGTGCGGGCTAGGCTTAAGGCCTGGGCACAAGTGCCGGCTAGGCCTAAGGCCTGGGCACAAGTGCCGGCTAGGCTTAAGGCCTGGGCACAAGTGCGGGCTAGGCTTAAGGCCTGGGCACAAGTGCGGGCTAGGCTTAAGGCCGGGGCACAAGTGCGGGCTAAACTTAAGGCCGGGGCACAAGTGCGGGCTAGGCTTAAGGCCGGGGCACAAGTGCGGGCTAGGCTTAAGGCCGGGGCACAAGTGCGGGCTAGGCTTAAGGCCGGGGCACAAGTGCGGGCTAGGCTTAAGGCCGGGGCACAAGTGCGGGCTAGGCTTAAGGCCGGGGAACAAGTGCGGGCTAGGCTTAAGGCCGGGGCTCAGGTGCGGGCTAGGCTTAAGGCCGGGGCACAGGTGCGGGCTAGGCTTAAGGCCGGGGCACAGGTGCGGGCTAGGCTTAAGGCCTGGGCACAAGTGCGGGCTAGGCTTAAGGCCTGGGCACAAGTGCGGGCTAGGCTTAAGGCCTGGGCACAAGTGCGGGCTGAGCTTAAGGCCTGGGCACAAGTGCGGGCTAGGCTTAAGGCCTGGGCACAAGTGCGGGCTAGGCTTAAGGCCTGGGCACAAGTGGGGGCTAGGCTTAAGGCCGGGACACAAATGCGGGCTAGGCTTAAGGCCTGGGCACAAGTGCGGGCTAGGCTTAAGGCCGGGGCACAAGTGCGGGCTAGGCTTAAGGCCGGGGCACAAGTGCGGGCTAGGCTTAAGGCCGGGGCACAAGTGCGGGCTAGGCTTAAGGCCGGGGCACAAGTGCGGGCTAGGCTTAAGGCCGGGGCACAAGTGCGGGCTAGGCTTAAGGCCTGGGCACAAGTGCGGGCTAGGCTTAAGGCCGGGGCACAAGTGCGGGCTAGGCTTAAGGCCTGGGCACAAGTGCGGGCTAGGCTTAAGGCCGGGGCACAAGTGCGGGCTAGGCTTAAGGCCTGGGCACAAGTGCGGGCTAGGCTTAAGGCCTGGGCACAAGTGCGGGCTAGGCTTAAGGCCGGGGCACAAGTGCGGGCTAGGCTTAAGGCCGGGGCACAAGTGCGGGCTAGGCTTAAGGCCTGGGCACAAGTGCGGGCTAGGCTTAAGGCCTGGGCACAAGTGGGGGCTAGGCTTAAGGCCGGGACACAAGTGCGGGCTAGGCTTAAGGCCTGGGCACAAGTGCGGGCTAGGCTTAAGGCCTGGGCACAAGTGGGGGCTAGGCTTAAGGCCGGGGCACAAGTGCGGGCTAGGCTTAAGGCCGGGGCACAAGTGCGGGCTAGGCTTAAGGCCAGGGCACAAGTGCGGGCTAGGCTTAAGGCCGGGGCACAAGTGCGGGCTAGGCTTAAGGCCGGGGCACAAGTGCGGGCTAGGCTTAAGGCCGGGACACAAGTGCGGGCTAGGCTTAAGGCCGGGGCACAAGTGCGGGCTAGGCTTAAGGCCGGGGAACAAGTGCGGGCTAGGCTTAAGGCCGGGGCTCAGGTGCGGGCTAGGCTTAAGGCCGAGGCACAGGTGCGGGCTAGGCTTAAGGCCTGGGCACAAGTGCGGGCTAGGCTTAAGGCCTGGGCACAAGTGCGGGCTGAGCTTAAGGCCTGGGCACAAGTGCGGGCTAGGCTTAAGGCCTGGGCACAAGTGGGGGCTAGGCTTAAGGCCGGGACACAAGTGCGGGCTAGGCTTAAGGCCTGGGCACAAGTGCAGTGCTGGCTAGGATCAAGGCAGGGGGCACAAATGCTGGCTAGGCTTAAGGCATGGGCACAAGTGCCAGCTAGGCTTAAGGCCTGGGCACAAGTGCAGGCTAGGCTTAAGGCCTGAGCAAAAGGGCAGGCTAGGCTTAAGGCCTGGGCACAAGTGCGGGCTAGGCTTAAGGCATGGGCACAAGTGCAGTGCTCGCTAGGATCAAGGCAGGGGGCACAAGTGCTGGCTAGGCTTAAGGCATGGGCACAAGTGCTGGCTAGGCTTAAGACTTACAGCTAACTCTTTGCATAAAGGGTTAGGCACCCATAGGGGTGAAGAGCTAGCTTTCACCCCTCTACTCTGTTCTTGGACATTTAGGACTAGATCCTTTGTTGTACAGTGCGGAGCCTCTCCATAACCCCATGCTCCAAGCGACCAGGCACTTCTTGTCTGTCCTCCGTAAATGGGTAATGCCTTCTTCCCCAATTACAGTCAGGCATGCGCATTCAGAGGGGACAAGAGCGAAGAGCGTAAAGCTGGCCCTATGTGCATAACCAACATGAAGCTCAAGACAAAAACAAAAAAACAAGCATTCAAGGGGCTCTAAAGTGCGGGCTAGGCTTAAGGCCTGGGCACAAGTGCGGGCTAGGCTTAAGGCCTGGGCACAAGTGCGGGCTAGGCTTAAGGCCTGGGCACAAGTGCGGGCTAGGCTTAAGGCCTGGGCACAAGTGCGGGCTAGGCTTAAGGCCGGGGCACAAGTGCGGGCTAGGCTTAAGGCCGGGGCACAAGTGCGGGCTAGGCTTAAGGCCTGGGCACAAGTGCGGGCTAGGCTTAAGGCCTGGGCACAAGTGCGGGCTAGGCTTAAGGCCTGGGCACAAGTGGGGGCTAGGCTTAAGGCCGGGGCACAAGTGCGGGCTAGGCTTAAGGCCGGGGCACAAGTGCGGGCTAGGCTTAAGGCCGGGGCACAAGTGCGGGCTAGGCTTAAGGCCGGGGCACAAGTGCGGGCTAGGCTTAAGGCCGGGGAACAAGTGCGGGCTAGGCTTAAGGCCGGGGCTCAGGTGCGGGCTAGGCTTAAGGCCGGGGCTCAGGTGCGGGCTAGGCTTAAGGCCGGGGCTCAGGTGCGGGCTAGGCTTAAGGCCGGGGCACAGGTGCGGGCTAGGCTTAAGGCCTGGGCACAAGTGCGGGCTAGGCTTAAGGCCTGGGCACAAGTGCGGGCTGAGCTTAAGGCCTGGGCACAAGTGCGGGCTAGGCTTAAGGCCTGGGCACAAGTGCGGGCTAGGCTTAAGGCCTGGGCACAAGTGCGGGCTAGGCTTAAGGCCTGGGCACAAGTGGGGGCTAGGCTTAAGGCCGGGACACAAGTGCAGGCTAGGCTTAAGGCCTGGGCACAAGTGCGGGCTAGGCTTAAGGCCTGGGCACAAGAGCGGGCTAGGCTTAAGGCCTGGGCACAAGTGCGGGCTAGGCTTAAGGCCTGGGCACAAGTGCGGGCTAGGCTTATGGCCTGGGCACAAGTGCGGGCTAGGCTTAAGGCCTGGGCACAAGTGCGGGCTAGGCTTAAGGCCTGGGCACAAGTGCGGGCTAGGCTTAAGGCCTGGGCACAAGTGGGGGCTAGGCTTAAGGCCGGGGCACAAGTGCGGGCTAGGCTTAAGGCCGGGGCACAAGTGCGGGCTAGGCTTAAGGCCGGGGCACAAGTGCGGGCTAGGCTTAAGGCCGGGGCACAAGTGCGGGCTAGGCTTAAGGCCGGGGCACAAGTGCGGGCTAGGCTTAAGGCCGGGGCACAAGTGCGGGCTAGGCTTAAGGCCGGGGAACAAGTGCGGGCTAGGCTTAAGGCCGGGGCACAGGTGCGGGCTAGGCTTAAGGCCTGGGCACAAGTGCGGGCTAGGCTTAAGGCCGGGGCACAAGTGCGGGCTAGGCTTAAGGCCGGGGCACAAGTGCGGGCTAGGCTTAAGGCCGGGGCACAAGTGCGGGCTAGGCTTAAGGCCGGGGCACAAGTGCGGGCAAGGCTTAAGGCCGGGGCAAAAGTGCGGGCTAGGCTTAAGGCCTGGGCACAAGTTCGGGCTAGGCTTAATGCCTGGGCACAAGTGCAGTGCGGGCTAGGCTTAAGGCCTGGGCACAAGTGCAGTGCGGGCTAGGCTTAAGGCCTGGGCACAAGTGCAGTGCTGGCTAGGATCAAGGCAGGGGGCACAAATGCTGGCTAGGCTTAAGGCATGGGCACAAGTGCCAGCTAGGCTTAAGGCCTGGGCACAAGTGCAGGCTCGGCTTAAGGCCTGAGCAAAAGGGCAGGCTAGGCTTAAGGCCTGGGCACAAGTGCGGGCTAGGCTTAAGGCATGGGCACAAGTGCAGTGCTCGCTAGGATCAAGGCAGGGGGCACAAGTGCTGGCTAGGCTTAAGGCATGGGCACAAGTGCTGGCTAGGCTTAAGACTTACAGCTAACTCTTTGCATAAAGGGTTAGGCACCCATAGGGGTGAAGAGCTAGCTTTCACCCCTCTACTCTGTACTTGGACATTTAGGACTAGATCCTTTGTTGTACAGTGCGGAGCCTCTCCATAACCCCATGCTCCAAGCGACCAGGCACTTCTTGTCTGTCCTCCGTAAATGGGTAATGCCTTCTTCCCCAATTACAGTCGTGCATGCGCATTCAGAGGGGACAAGAGCGAAGAGCGTAAAGCTGGCCCTATGTGCATAACCAACATGAAGCTCAAGACAAAAACAAAAAAACAAGCATTCAAGGGGCTCTAAAGTGCGGGCTAGGCTTAAGGCCTGGGCACAAGTGCGGGCTAGGCTTAAGGCCTGGGCACAAGTGCGGGCTAGGCTTAAGGCCTGGGCACAAGTGCGGGCTGAGCTTAAGGCCTGGGCACAAGTGCGGGCTAGGTTAAGGCCTGGGCACAAGTGCGGGCTAGGCTTAAGGCCTGGGCACAAGTGGGGGCTAGGCTTAAGGCCGGGACACAAGTGCGGGCTAGGCTTAAGGCCTGGGCACAAGTGCGGGCTAGGCTTAAGGCCTGGGCACAAGTGCGGGCTAGGCTTAAGGCCTGGGCACAAGTGCGGGCTAGGCTTAAGGCCTGGGCACAAGTGCGGGCTAGGCTTAAGGCCGGGGCACAAGTGCGGGCTAGGCTTAAGGCCGGGGCACAAGTGCGGGCTAGGCTTAAGGCCGGGGCACAAGTGCGGGCTAGGCTTAAGGCCTGGGCACAAGTGCGGGCTAGGCTTAAGGCCGGGGCACAAGTGCGGGCTAGGCTTAAGGCCTGGGCACAAGTGCGGGCTAGGCTTAAGGCCTGGGCACAAGTGCGGGCTAGGCTTAAGGCCTGGGCACAAGTGGGGGCTAGGCTTAAGGCCGGGGCACAAGTGCGGGCTAGGCTTAAGGCCGGGGCACAAGTGCGGGCTAGGCTTAAGGCCGGGGCACAAGTGCGGGCTAGGCTTAAGGCCGGGGCACAAGTGCGGGCTAGGCTTAAGGCCGGGGAACAAGTGCGGGCTAGGCTTAAGGCCGGGGCTCAGGTGCGGGCTAGGCTTAAGGCCGGGGCTCAGGTGCGGGCTAGGCTTAAGGCCGGGGCTCAGGTGCGGGCTTGGCTTAAGGCCGGGGCACAGGTGCGGGCTAGGCTTAAGGCCTGGGCACAAGTGCGGGCTAGGCTTAAGGCCTGGGCACAAGTGCGGGCTGAGCTTAAGGCCTGGGCACAAGTGCGGGCTAGGCTTAAGGCCTGGGCACAAGTGCGGGCTAGGCTTAAGGCCTGGGCACAAGTGCGGGCTAGGCTTAAGGCCTGGGCACAAGTGGGGGCTAGGCTTAAGGCCGGGACACAAGTGCGGGCTAGGCTTAAGGCCTGTGCACAAGTGCGGGCTAGGCTTAAGGCCTGTGCACAAGTGCGGGCTAGGCTTAAGGCCTGGGCACAAGTGCGGGCTAGGCTTAAGGCCTGGGCACAAGTGCGGGCTAGGCTTAAGGCCTGGGCACAAGTGCGGGCTAGGCTTAAGGCCTGGGCACAAGTGCGGGCTAGGCTTAAGGCCTGGGCACAAGTGCAGGCTAGGCTTAAGGCCTGGGCACAAGTGCGGGCTAGGCTTAAGGCCGGGGCACAAGTGCGGGCTAGGCTTAAGGCCTGGGCATAAGTGCGGGCTAGGCTTAAGGCCGGGGCACAAGTGCGGGCTAGGCTTAAGGCCGGGGCACAAGTGCGGGCTAGGCTTAAGGCATGGGCACAAGTGCAGTGCTCACTAGGATCAAGGCAGGGGGCACAAGTGCTGGCTAGGCTTAAGGCATGGGCACAAGTGCTGGCTAGGCTTAAAACTTACAGCTAACTCTTTGCATAAAGGGTTAGGCACCCATAGGGGTGAAGAGCTAGCTTTCACCCCTCTACTCTGTACTTGGACATTTAGGACTAGTTCCTTTGTTGTACAGTGCGGAGCCTCTCCATAACCCCATGCTCCAAGCGACCAGGCACTTCTTGTCTATCTTCCGTAAATGGGTAATGCCTTCTTCCCCAATTACAGTCGTGCATGCGCATTCAGAGGGGACAAGAGCGAAGAGCGTAAAGCTGGCCCTATGTGCATAACCAACATGAAGCTCAAGACAAAAACAAAAAAACAAGCATTCAAGGGGCTCTAAAGTGCGGGCTAGGCTTAAGGCCTGGGCACAAGTGCGGGCTAGGCTTAAGGCCTGGGCACAAGTGCGGGCTAGGCTTAAGGCCTGGGCACAAGTGCGGGCTGAGCTTAAGGCCTGGGCACAAGTGCGGGCTAGGCTTAAGGCCTGGGCACAAGTGCGGGCTAGGCTTAAGGCCTGGGCACAAGTGGGGGCTAGGCTTAAGGCCGGGGCACAAGTGCGGGCTAGGCTTAAGGCCAGGGCACAAGTGCGGGCTAGGCTTAAGGCCTGGGCACAAGTGCGGGCTAGGCTTAAGGCCGGGGCACAAGTGCCGGCTAGGCTTAAGGCCTGGGCACAAGTGCGGGCTAGGCTTAAGGCCTGGGCACAAGTGCGGGCTAGGCTTAAGGCCGGGGCACAAGTGCGGGCTAGGCTTAAGGCCGGTGCACAAGTGCAGGCTAGGCTTAAGGCCGGGGCACAAGTGCGGGCTAGGCTTAAGGCCGGGGCACAAGTGCGGGCTAGGCTTAAGGCCGGGGCACAAGTGCGGGCTAGGCTTAAGGCCAGGGCACAAGTGCGGGCTAGGCTTAAGGCCGGGGCACAAGTGCGGGCTAGGCTTAAGGCCGGTGCACAAGTGCAGGCTAGGCTTAAGGCCGGGGCACAAGTGCGGGCTAGGCTTAAGGCCGGGGAACAAGTGCGGGCTAGGCTTAAGGCCGGGGCACAAGTGCGGGCTAGGCTTAAGGCCGGGGCACAAGTGCGGGCAAGGCTTAAGGCCGGGGCAAAAGTGCGGGCTAGGCTTAAGGCCTGGGCACAAGTTCGGGCTAGGCTTAATGCCTGGGCACAAGTGCAGTGCGGGCTAGGCTTAAGGCCTGGGCACAAGTGCAGTGCGGGCTAGGCTTAAGGCCTGGGCACAAGTGCAGTGCTGGCTAGGATCAAGGCAGGGGGCACAAATGCTGGCTAGGCTTAAGGCATGGGCACAAGTGCCAGCTAGGCTTAAGGCCTGGGCACAAGTGCAGGCTAGGCTTAAGGCCTGAGCAAAAGGGCAGGCTAGGCTTAAGGCCTGGGCACAAGTGCGGGCTAGGCTTAAGGCATGGGCACAAGTGCTGGCTAGGCTTAAGACTTACAGCTAACTCTTTGCATAAAGGGTTAGGCACCCATAGGGGTGAAGAGCTAGCTTTCACCCCTCTACTCTGTACTTGGACATTTAGGACTAGATCCTTTGTTGTAGAGTGCGGAGCCTCTCCATAACCCCATGCTCCAAGCGACCAGGCACTTCTTGTCTGTCCTCCGTAAATGGGTAATGCCTTCTTCCCCAATTACAGTCGTGCATGCGCATTCAGAGGGGACAAGAGCGAAGAGCGTAAAGCTGGCCCTATGTGCATAACCAACATGAAGCTCAAGACAAAAACAAAAAAACAAGCATTCAAGGGGCTCTAAAGTGCGGGCTAGGCTTAAGGCCTGGGCACAAGTGCGGGCTAGGCTTAAGGCCTGGGCACAAGTGCGGGCTAGGCTTAAGGCCTGGGCACAAGTGCGGGCTGAGCTTAAGGCCTGGGCACAAGTGCGGGCTAGGTTAAGGCCTGGGCACAAGTGCGGGCTAGGCTTAAGGCCTGGGCACAAGTGGGGGCTAGGCTTAAGGCCGGGACACAAGTGCGGGCTAGGCTTAAGGCCTGGGCACAAGTGCGGGCTAGGCTTAAGGCCTGGGCACAAGTGCGGGCTAGGCTTAAGGCCTGGGCACAAGTGCGGGCTAGGCTTAAGGCCTGGGCACAAGTGCGGGCTAGGCTTAAGGCCGGGGCACAAGTGCGGGCTAGGCTTAAGGCCGGGGCACAAGTGCGGGCTAGGCTTAAGGCCTGGGCACAAGTGCGGGCTAGGCTTAAGGCCGGGGCACAAGTGCGGGCTAGGCTTAAGGCCTGGGCACAAGTGCGGGCTAGGCTTAAGGCCTGGGCACAAGTGCGGGCTAGGCTTAAGGCCTGGGCACAAGTGGGGGCTAGGCTTAAGGCCGGGGCACAAGTGCGGGCTAGGCTTAAGGCCGGGGCACAAGTGCGGGCTAGGCTTAAGGCCGGGGCACAAGTGCGGGCTAGGCTTAAGGCCGGGGCACAAGTGCGGGCTAGGCTTAAGGCCGGGGCACAAGTGCGGGCTAGGCTTAAGGCCTGGGCACAAGTGCGGGCTAGGCTTAAGGCCGGGGAACAAGTGCGGGCTAGGCTTAAGGCCGGGGCTCAGGTGCGGGCTAGGCTTAAGGCCGGGGCTCAGGTGCGGGCTAGGCTTAAGGCCGGGGCACAGGTGCGGGCTAGGCTTAAGGCCTGGGCACAAGTGCGGGCTAGGCTTAAGGCCTGGGCACAAGTGCGGGCTGAGCTTAAGGCCTGGGCACAAGTGCGGGCTAGGCTTAAGGCCTGGGCACAAGTGCGGGCTAGGCTTAAGGCCTGGGCACAAGTGCGGGCTAGGCTTAAGGCCTGGGCACAAGTGGGGGCTAGGCTTAAGGCCGGGACACAAGTGCGGGCTAGGCTTAAGGCCTGTGCACAAGTGCGGGCTAGGCTTAAGGCCTGGGCACAAGTGCGGGCTAGGCTTAAGGCCTGGGCACAAGTGCGGGCTAGGCTTAAGGCCTGGGCACAAGTGCGGGCTAGGCTTAAGGCCTGGGCACAAGTGCGGGCTAGGCTTAAGGCCTGGGCACAAGTGCGGGCTAGGCTTAAGGCCGGGGCACAAGTGCGGGCTAGGCTTAAGGCCTGGGCATAAGTGCGGGCTAGGCTTAAGGCCGGGGCACAAGTGCGGGCTAGGCTTAAGGCCGGGGCACAAGTGCGGGCTAGGCTTAAGGCCTGGGCACAAGTGCGGGCTAGGCTTAAGGCATGGGCACAAGTGCAGTGCTCACTAGGATCAAGGCAGGGGGCACAAGTGCTGGCTAGGCTTAAGGCATGGGCACAAGTGCTGGCTAGGCTTAAAACTTACAGCTAACTCTTTGCATAAAGGGTTAGGCACCCATAGGGGTGAAGAGCTAGCTTTCACCCCTCTACTCTGTACTTGGACATTTAGGACTAGTTCCTTTGTTGTACAGTGCGGAGCCTCTCCATAACCCCATGCTCCAAGCGACCAGGCACTTCTTGTCTATCTTCCGTAAATGGGTAATGCCTTCTTCCCCAATTACAGTCGTGCATGCGCATTCAGAGGGGACAAGAGCGAAGAGCGTAAAGCTGGCCCTATGTGCATAACCAACATGAAGCTCAAGACAAAAACAAAAAAACAAGCATTCAAGGGGCTCTAAAGTGCGGGCTAGGCTTAAGGCCTGGGCACAAGTGCGGGCTAGGCTTAAGGCCTGGGCACAAGTGCGGGCTGAGCTTAAGGCCTGGGCACAAGTGCGGGCTAGGCTTAAGGGCTAGGCTTAAGGCCTGGGCACAAGTGCGGGCTAGGCTTAAGGGCTAGGCTTAAGGCCTGGGCACAAGTGCGGGCTAGGCTTAAGGCCTGGGCACAAGTGCGGGCTAGGCTTAAGGCCTGGGCACAAGTGCGGGCTAGGCTTAAGGCCTGGGCACAAGTGCGGGCTAGGCTTAAGGCCTGGGCACAAGTGCGGGCTAGGCTTAAGGCCTGGGCACAAGTGCGGGCTAGGCTTAAGGCCGGGGCACAAGTGCGGGCTAGGCTTAAGGCCTGGGCACAAGTGCGGGCTAGGCTTAAGGCCTGGGCACAAGTGCGGGCTAGGCTTAAGGCCGGGGCACAAGTGCGGGCTAGGCTTAAGGCCGGGGCACAAGTGCGGGCTAGGCTTAAGGCCTGGGCACAAGTGCCGGCTAGGCCTAAGGCCTGGGCACAAGTGCCGGCTAGGCTTAAGGCCTGGGCACAAGTGCGGGCTAGGCTTAAGGCCTGGGCACAAGTGCGGGCTAGGCTTAAGGCCGGGGCACAAGTGCGGGCTAAACTTAAGGCCGGGGCACAAGTGCGGGCTAGGCTTAAGGCCGGGCACAAGTGCGGGCTAGGCTTAAGGCCGGGGCACAAGTGCGGGCTAGGCTTAAGGCCGGGGCACAAGTGCGGGCTAGGCTTAAGGCCGGGGAACAAGTGCGGGCTAGGCTTAAGGCCGGGGCTCAGGTGCGGGCTAGGCTTAAGGCCGGGGCACAGGTGCGGGCTAGGCTTAAGGCCGGGGCACAGGTGCGGGCTAGGCTTAAGGCCTGGGCACAAGTGCGGGCTAGGCTTAAGGCCTGGGCACAAGTGCGGGCTAGGCTTAAGGCCTGGGCACAAGTGCGGGCTGAGCTTAAGGCCTGGGCACAAGTGCGGGCTAGGCTTAAGGCCTGGGCACAAGTGCGGGCTAGGCTTAAGGCCTGGGCACAAGTGGGGGCTAGGCTTAAGGCCGGGACACAAATGCGGGCTAGGCTTAAGGCCTGGGCACAAGTGCGGGCTAGGCTTAAGGCCTGGGCACAAGTGCGGGCTAGGCTTAAGGCCTGGGCACAAGTGCGGGCTAGGCTTAAGGCCTGGGCACAAGTGCGGGCTAGGCTTAAGGCCTGGGCACAAGTGCGGGCTAGGCTTAAGGCCTGGGCACAAGTGCGGGCTAGGCTTAAGGCCTGGGCACAAGTGCGGGCTAGGCTTAAGGACTGGGCACAAGTGCGGGCTAGGCTTAAGGCCGGGGCACAAGTGCGGGCTAGGCTTAAGGCCTGGGCACAAGTGCGGGCTAGGCTTAAGGCCGGGGCACAAGTGCGGGCTAGGCTTAAGGCCGGGGCACAAGTGCGGGCTAGGCTTAAGGCCTGGGCACAAGTGCGGGCTAGGCTTAAGGCCTGGGCACAAGTGCGGGCTAGGCTTAAGGCCGGGGCACAAGTGCGGGCTAGGCTTAAGGCCGGGGCACAAGTGCGGGCTAGGCTTAAGGCCGGGGCACAAGTGCGGGCTAGGCTTAAGGCCGGGGCACAAGTGCGGGCTAGGCTTAAGGCCGGGGCACAAGTGCGGGCTAGGCTTAAGGCCGGGGCACAAGTGCGGGCTAGGCTTAAGGCCGGGGCACAAGTGCGGGCAAGGCTTAAGGCCGGGGCAAAAGTGCGGGCTAGGCTTAAGGCGTGGGCACAAGTGCGGGCTAGGCTTAAGGCCTGGGCACAAGTTCGGGCTAGGCTTAATGCCTGGGCACAAGTGCAGTGCGGGCTAGGCTTAAGGCCTGGGCACAAGTGCAGTGCGGGCTAGGCTTAAGGCCTGGGCACAAGTGCAGTGCTGGCTAGGATTAAGGCAGGGGGCACAAATGCTGGCTAGGCTTAAGGCATGGGCACAAGTGCCAGCTAGGCTTAAGGCCTGGGCACAAGTGCAGGCTAGGCTTAAGGCCTGAGCAAAAGGGCAGGCTAGGCTTAAGGCCTGGGCACAAGTGCGGGCTAGGCTTAAGGCATGGGCACAAGTGCAGTGCTCGCTAGGATCAAGGCAGGGGGCACAAGTGCTGGCTAGGCTTAAGGCATGGGCACAAGTGCTGGCTAGGCTTAAGACTTACAGCTAACTCTTTGCATAAAGGGTTAGGCACCCATATGGGTGAAGAGCTAGCTTTCACCCCTCTACTCTGTACTTGGACATTTAGGACTAGATCCTTTGTTGTACAGTGCGGAGCCTCTCCATAACCCCATGCTCCAAGCGACCAGGCACTTCTTGTCTGTCCTCCGTAAATGGGTAATGCCTTCTTCCCCAATTACAGTTGTGCATGCGCATTCAGAGGGGACAAGAGAGAAGAGCGTAAAGCTGGCCCTATGTGCATAACCAACATGAAGCTCAAGACAAAAACAAAAAAACAAGCATTCAAGGGGCTCTAAAGTGCGGGCTAGGCTTAAGGCCTGGGCACAAGTGCGGGCTAGGCTTAAGGCCTGGGCACAAGTGCGGGCTGAGCTTAAGGCCTGGGCACAAGTGCGGGCTAGGCTTAAGGGCTAGGCTTAAGGCCTGGGCACAAGTGCGGGCTAGGCTTAAGGGCTAGGCTTAAGGCCTGGGCACAAGTGCGGGCTAGGCTTAAGGCCTGGGCACAAGTGCGGGCTAGGCTTAAGGCCGGGGCACAAGTGCGGGCTAGGCTTAAGGCCGGGGCACAAGTGCGGGCTAGGCTTAAGGCCTGGGCACAAGTGCGGGCTAGGCTTAAGGCCTGGGCACAAGTGCGGGCTAGGCTTAAGGCCTGGGCACAAGTGCGGGCTAGGCTTAAGGCCGGGGCACAAGTGCGGGCTGAGCTTAAGGCCTGGGCACAAGTGCGGGCTAGGCTTAAGGCCTGGGCACAAGTGCGGGCTAGGCTTAAGGCCTGGGCACAAGTGCGGGCTAGGCTTAAGGCCTGGGCACAAGTGCGGGCTAGGCTTAAGGCCGGGGCACAAGTGCGGGCTAGGCTTAAGGCCGGGGCACAAGTGCGGGCTAGGCTTAAGGCCTGGGCACAAGTGCGGGCTAGGCTTAAGGCCTGGGCACAAGTGTGGGCTAGGCTTAAGGCCTGGGCACAAGTGGGGGCTAGGCTTAAGGCCGGGACACAAGTGCGGGCTAGGCTTAAGGCCTGGGCACAAGTGGGGGCTAGGCTTAAGGCCGGGGCACAAGTGCGGGCTAGGCTTAAGGCCGGGGCACAAGTGCGGGCTAGGCTTAAGGCCAGGGCACAAGTGCGGGCTAGGCTTAAGGCCGGGGCACAAGTGCGGGCTAGGCTTAAGGCCGGGGCACAAGTGCGGGCTAGGCTTAAGGCCGGGGCACAAGTGCGGGCTAGGCTTAAGGCCGGGGCACAAGTGCGGGCTAGGCTTAAGGCCTGGGCACAAGTGCGGGCTAGGCTTAAGGCCTGGGCACAAGTGCGGGCTAGGCTTAAGGCCTGGGCACAAGTGCGGGCTAGGCTTAAGGCCTGGGCACAAGTGCGGGCTAGGCTTAAGGCCTGGGCACAAGTGCGGGCTAGGCTTAAGGCCTGGGCACAAGTGCGGGCTAGGCTTAAGGCCGGGGCACAAGTGCGGGCTAGGCTTAAGGCCTGGGCACAAGTGCGGGCTAGGCTTAAGGCCTGGGCACAAGTGCGGGCTAGGCTTAAGGCCGGGGCACAAGTGCGGGCTAGGCTTAAGGCCGGGGCACAAGTGCGGGCTAGGCTTAAGGCCTGGGCACAAGTGCCGGCTAGGCCTAAGGCCTGGGCACAAGTGCCGGCTAGGCTTAAGGCCTGGGCACAAGTGCGGGCTAGGCTTAAGGCCTGGGCACAAGTGCGGGCTAGGCTTAAGGCCGGGGCACAAGTGCGGGCTAAACTTAAGGCCGGGGCACAAGTGCGGGCTAGGCTTAAGGCCGGGGCACAAGTGCGGGCTAGGCTTAAGGCCGGGGCACAAGTGCGGGCTAGGCTTAAGGCCGGGGCACAAGTGCGGGCTAGGCTTAAGGCCGGGGCACAAGTGCGGGCTAGGCTTAAGGCCGGGGAACAAGTGCGGGCTAGGCTTAAGGCCGGGGCTCAGGTGCGGGCTAGGCTTAAGGCCGGGGCACAGGTGCGGGCTAGGCTTAAGGCCGGGGCACAGGTGCGGGCTAGGCTTAAGGCCTGGGCACAAGTGCGGGCTAGGCTTAAGGCCTGGGCACAAGTGCGGGCTAGGCTTAAGGCCTGGGCACAAGTGCGGGCTGAGCTTAAGGCCTGGGCACAAGTGCGGGCTAGGCTTAAGGCCTGGGCACAAGTGCGGGCTAGGCTTAAGGCCTGGGCACAAGTGGGGGCTAGGCTTAAGGCCGGGACACAAATGCGGGCTAGGCTTAAGGCCTGGGCACAAGTGCGGGCTAGGCTTAAGGCCTGGGCACAAGTGCGGGCTAGGCTTAAGGCCTGGGCACAAGTGCGGGCTAGGCTTAAGGCCTGGGCACAAGTGCGGGCTAGGCTTAAGGCCTGGGCACAAGTGCGGGCTAGGCTTAAGGCCTGGGCACAAGTGCGGGCTAGGCTTAAGGACTGGGCACAAGTGCGGGCTAGGCTTAAGGCCGGGGCACAAGTGCGGGCTAGGCTTAAGGCCTGGGCACAAGTGCGGGCTAGGCTTAAGGCCGGGGCACAAGTGCGGGCTAGGCTTAAGGCCGGGGCACAAGTGCGGGCTAGGCTTAAGGCCTGGGCACAAGTGCGGGCTAGGCTTAAGGCCTGGGCACAAGTGCGGGCTAGGCTTAAGGCCGGGGCACAAGTGCGGGCTAGGCTTAAGGCCGGGGCACAAGTGCGGGCTAGGCTTAAGGCCGGGGCACAAGTGCGGGCTAGGCTTAAGGCCGGGGCACAAGTGCGGGCTAGGCTTAAGGCCGGGGCACAAGTGCGGGCTAGGCTTAAGGCCGGGGCACAAGTGCGGGCTAGGCTTAAGGCCGGGGCACAAGTGCAGGCTAGGCTTAAGGCCGGGGCACAAGTGCGGGCAAGGCTTAAGGCCGGGGCAAAAGTGCGGGCTAGGCTTAAGGCGTGGGCACAAGTGCGGGCTAGGCTTAAGGCCTGGGCACAAGTTCGGGCTAGGCTTAATGCCTGGGCACAAGTGCAGTGCGGGCTAGGCTTAAGGCCTGGGCACAAGTGCAGTGCGGGCTAGGCTTAAGGCCTGGGCACAAGTGCAGTGCTGGCTAGGATTAAGGCAGGGGGCACAAATGCTGGCTAGGCTTAAGGCATGGGCACAAGTGCCAGCTAGGCTTAAGGCCTGGGCACAAGTGCAGGCTAGGCTTAAGGCCTGAGCAAAAGGGCAGGCTAGGCTTAAGGCCTGGGCACAAGTGCGGGCTAGGCTTAAGGCATGGGCACAAGTGCAGTGCTCGCTAGGATCAAGGCAGGGGGCACAAGTGCTGGCTAGGCTTAAGGCATGGGCACAAGTGCTGGCTAGGCTTAAGACTTACAGCTAACTCTTTGCATAAAGGGTTAGGCACCCATATGGGTGAAGAGCTAGCTTTCACCCCTCTACTCTGTACTTGGACATTTAGGACTAGATCCTTTGTTGTACAGTGCGGAGCCTCTCCATAACCCCATGCTCCAAGCGACCAGGCACTTCTTGTCTGTCCTCCGTAAATGGGTAATGCCTTCTTCCCCAATTACAGTTGTGCATGCGCATTCAGAGGGGACAAGAGAGAAGAGCGTAAAGCTGGCCCTATGTGCATAACCAACATGAAGCTCAAGACAAAAACAAAAAAACAAGCATTCAAGGGGCTCTAAAGTGCGGGCTAGGCTTAAGGCCTGGGCACAAGTGCGGGCTAGGCTTAAGGACTGGGCACAAGTGCGGGCTAGGCTTAAGGCCTGGGCACAAGTGCGGGCTGAGCTTAAGGCCTGGGCACAAGTGCGGGCTAGGCTTAAGGGCTAGGCTTAAGGCCTGGGCACAAGTGCGGGCTAGGCTTAAGGCCTGGGCACAAGTGCGGGCTAGGCTTAAGGCCTGGGCACAAGTGCGGGCTAGGCTTAAGGCCGGGGCACAAGTGCGGGCTAGGCTTAAGGCCGGGGCACAAGTGCGGGCTAGGCTTAAGGCCTGGGCACAAGTGCGGGCTAGGCTTAAGGCCTGGGCACAAGTGCGGGCTAGGCTTAAGGCCTGGGCACAAGTGCGGGCTAGGCTTAAGGCCGGGGCACAAGTGCGGGCTGAGCTTAAGGCCTGGGCACAAGTGCGGGCTAGGCTTAAGGCCTGGGCACAAGTGCGGGCTAGGCTTAAGGCCTGGGCACAAGTGGGGGCTAGGCTTAAGGCCGGGGCACAAGTGCGGGCTAGGCTTAAGGCCGGGGCACAAGTGCGGGCTAGGCTTAAGGCCGGGGCACAAGTGCGGGCTAGGCTTAAGGCCGGGGCACAAGTGCGGGCTAGGCTTAAGGCCGGGGCACAAGTGCGGACTAGGCTTAAGGCCGGGGAACAAGTGCGGGCTAGGCTTAAGGCCGGGGCTCAGGTGCGGGCTAGGCTTAAGGCCGGGGCACAGGTGCGGGCTAGGCTTAAGGCCTGGGCACAAGTGCGGGCTGAGCTTAAGGCCTGGGCACAAGTGCGGGCTAGGCTTAAGGCCTGGGCACAAGTGCGGGCTAGGCTTAAGGCCTGGGCACAAGTGGGGGCTAGGCTTAAGGCCTGGGCACAAGTGGGGGCTAGGCTTAAGGCCGGGACACAAGTGCGGGCTAGGCTTAAGGCCTGGGCACAAGTGCGGGCTAGGCTTAAGGCCTGGGCACAAGTGCGGGCTAGGCTTAAGGCCTGGGCACAAGTGCGGGCTAGGCTTAAGGCCGGGGCACAAGTGCGGGCTAGGCTTAAGGCCGGGGCACAAGTGCGGGCTAGGCTTAAGGCCGGGGCACAAGTGCGGGCTAGGCTTAAGGCCGGGGCACAAGTGCGGGCTAGGCTTAAGGCCGGGGCACAAGTGCGGGCTAGGCTTAAGGCCGGGGCACAAGTGCGGGCTAGGCTTAAGGCCGGGGCACAAGTGCGGGCAAGGCTTAAGGCCGGGGCAAAAGTGCGGGCTAGGCTTAAGGCGTGGGCACAAGTGCGGGCTAGGCTTAAGGCCTGGGCACAAGTTCGGGCTAGGCTTAATGCCTGGGCACAAGTGCAGTGCGGGCTAGGCTTAAGGCCTGGGCACAAGTGCAGTGCGGGCTAGGCTTAAGGCCTGGGCACAAGTGCAGTGCTGGCTAGGATTAAGGCAGGGGGCACAAATGCTGGCTAGGCTTAAGGCATGGGCACAAGTGCCAGCTAGGCTTAAGGCCTGGGCACAAGTGCAGGCTAGGCTTAAGGCCTGAGCAAAAGGGCAGGCTAGGCTTAAGGCCTGGGCACAAGTGCGGGCTAGGCTTAAGGCATGGGCACAAGTGCAGTGCTCGCTAGGATCAAGGCAGGGGGCACAAGTGCTGGCTAGGCTTAAGGCATGGGCACAAGTGCTGGCTAGGCTTAAGACTTACAGCTAACTCTTTGCATAAAGGGTTAGGCACCCATATGGGTGAAGAGCTAGCTTTCACCCCTCTACTCTGTACTTGGACATTTAGGACTAGATCCTTTGTTGTACAGTGCGGAGCCTCTCCATAACCCCATGCTCCAAGCGACCAGGCACTTCTTGTCTGTCCTCCGTAAATGGGTAATGCCTTCTTCCCCAATTACAGTTGTGCATGCGCATTCAGAGGGGACAAGAGAGAAGAGCGTAAAGCTGGCCCTATGTGCATAACCAACATGAAGCTCAAGACAAAAACAAAAAAACAAGCATTCAAGGGGCTCTAAAGTGCGGGCTAGGCTTAAGGCCTGGGCACAAGTGCGGGCTAGGCTTAAGGCCTGGGCACAAGTGCGGGCTGAGCTTAAGGCCTGGGCACAAGTGCGGGCTAGGCTTAAGGGCTAGGCTTAAGGCCTGGGCACAAGTGCGGGCTAGGCTTAAGGGCTAGGCTTAAGGCCTGGGCACAAGTGCGGGCTAGGCTTAAGGCCTGGGCACAAGTGCGGGCTAGGCTTAAGGCCGGGGCACAAGTGCGGGCTAGGCTTAAGGCCGGGGCACAAGTGCGGGCTAGGCTTAAGGCCTGGGCACAAGTGCGGGCTAGGCTTAAGGCCTGGGCACAAGTGCGGGCTAGGCTTAAGGCCTGGGCACAAGTGCGGGCTAGGCTTAAGGCCGGGACACAAGTGCGGGCTAGGCTTAAGGCCTGGGCACAAGTGGGGGCTAGGCTTAAGGCCGGGGCACAAGTGCGGGCTAGGCTTAAGGCCGGGGCACAAGTGCGGGCTAGGCTTAAGGCCAGGGCACAAGTGCGGGCTAGGCTTAAGGCCGGGGCACAAGTGCGGGCTAGGCTTAAGGCCGGGGCACAAGTGCGGGCTAGGCTTAAGGCCGGGGCACAAGTGCGGGCTAGGCTTAAGGCCGGGGCACAAGTGCGGGCTAGGCTTAAGGCCGGGGAACAAGTGCGGGCTAGGCTTAAGGCCGGGGAACAAGTGCGGGCTAGGCTTAAGGCCGGGGCTCAGGTGCGGGCTAGGCTTAAGGCCGAGGCACAGGTGCGGGCTAGGCTTAAGGCCTGGGCACAAGTGCGGGCTAGGCTTAAGGCCTGGGCACAAGTGCGGGCTAGGCTTAAGGCCTGGGCACAAGTGCGGGCTAGGCTTAAGGCCTGGGCACAAGTGCGGGCTAGGCTTAAGGCCTGGGCACAAGTGCGGGCTAGGCTTAAGGCCGGGGCACAAGTGCGGGCTAGGCTTAAGGCCTGGGCACAAGTGCGGGCTAGGCTTAAGGCCTGGGCACAAGTGCGGGCTAGGCTTAAGGCCTGGGCACAAGTGCGGGCTAGGCTTAAGGCCTGGGCACAAGTGCGGGCTAGGCTTAAGGCCTGGGCACAAGTGCGGGCTAGGCTTAAGGCCTGGGCACAAGTGCGGGCTAGGCTTAAGGCCGGGGCACAAGTGCGGGCTAGGCTTAAGCCCTGGGCACAAGTGCGGGCTAGGCTTAAGGCCTGGGCACAAGTGCGGGCTAGGCTTAAGGCCGGGGCACAAGTGCGGGCTAGGCTTAAGGCCGGGGCACAAGTGCGGGCTAGGCTTAAGGCCTGGGCACAAGTGCCGGCTAGGCCTAAGGCCTGGGCACAAGTGCCGGCTAGGCTTAAGGCCTGGGCACAAGTGCGGGCTAGGCTTAAGGCCTGGGCACAAGTGCGGGCTAGGCTTAAGGCCGGGGCACAAGTGCGGGCTAAACTTAAGGCCGGGGCACAAGTGCGGGCTAGGCTTAAGGCCGGGGCACAAGTGCGGGCTAGGCTTAAGGCCGGGGCACAAGTGCGGGCTAGGCTTAAGGCCGGGGCACAAGTGCGGGCTAGGCTTAAGGCCGGGGCACAAGTGCGGGCTAGGCTTAAGGCCGGGGAACAAGTGCGGGCTAGGCTTAAGGCCGGGGCTCAGGTGCGGGCTAGGCTTAAGGCCGGGGCACAGGTGCGGGCTAGGCTTAAGGCCGGGGCACAGGTGCGGGCTAGGCTTAAGGCCTGGGCACAAGTGCGGGCTAGGCTTAAGGCCTGGGCACAAGTGCGGGCTAGGCTTAAGGCCTGGGCACAAGTGCGGGCTGAGCTTAAGGCCTGGGCACAAGTGCGGGCTAGGCTTAAGGCCTGGGCACAAGTGCGGGCTAGGCTTAAGGCCTGGGCACAAGTGGGGGCTAGGCTTAAGGCCGGGACACAAATGCGGGCTAGGCTTAAGGCCTGGGCACAAGTGCGGGCTAGGCTTAAGGCCTGGGCACAAGTGCGGGCTAGGCTTAAGGCCTGGGCACAAGTGCGGGCTAAGCTTAAGGCCTGGGCACAAGTGCGGGCTAGGCTTAAGGCCTGGGCACAAGTGCGGGCTAGGCTTAAGGCCTGGGCACAAGTGCGGGCTAGGCTTAAGGACTGGGCACAAGTGCGGGCTAGGCTTAAGGCCGGGGCACAAGTGCGGGCTAGGCTTAAGGCCTGGGCACAAGTGCGGGCTAGGCTTAAGGCCGGGGCACAAGTGCGGGCTAGGCTTAAGGCCGGGGCACAAGTGCGGGCTAGGCTTAAGGCCTGGGCACAAGTGCGGGCTAGGCTTAAGGCCTGGGCACAAGTGCGGGCTAGGCTTAAGGCCGGGGCACAAGTGCGGGCTAGGCTTAAGGCCGGGGCACAAGTGCGGGCTAGGCTTAAGGCCGGGGCACAAGTGCGGGCTAGGCTTAAGGCCGGGGCACAAGTGCGGGCTAGGCTTAAGGCCGGGGCACAAGTGCGGGCTAGGCTTAAGGCCGGGGCACAAGTGCGGGCTAGGCTTAAGGCCGGGGCACAAGTGCAGGCTAGGCTTAAGGCCGGGGCACAAGTGCGGGCAAGGCTTAAGGCCGGGGCAAAAGTGCGGGCTAGGCTTAAGGCGTGGGCACAAGTGCGGGCTAGGCTTAAGGCCTGGGCACAAGTTCGGGCTAGGCTTAATGCCTGGGCACAAGTGCAGTGCGGGCTAGGCTTAAGGCCTGGGCACAAGTGCAGTGCGGGCTAGGCTTAAGGCCTGGGCACAAGTGCAGTGCTGGCTAGGATTAAGGCAGGGGGCACAAATGCTGGCTAGGCTTAAGGCATGGGCACAAGTGCCAGCTAGGCTTAAGGCCTGGGCACAAGTGCAGGCTAGGCTTAAGGCCTGAGCAAAAGGGCAGGCTAGGCTTAAGGCCTGGGCACAAGTGCGGGCTAGGCTTAAGGCATGGGCACAAGTGCAGTGCTCGCTAGGATCAAGGCAGGGGGCACAAGTGCTGGCTAGGCTTAAGGCATGGGCACAAGTGCTGGCTAGGCTTAAGACTTACAGCTAACTCTTTGCATAAAGGGTTAGGCACCCATATGGGTGAAGAGCTAGCTTTCACCCCTCTACTCTGTACTTGGACATTTAGGACTAGATCCTTTGTTGTACAGTGCGGAGCCTCTCCATAACCCCATGCTCCAAGCGACCAGGCACTTCTTGTCTGTCCTCCGTAAATGGGTAATGCCTTCTTCCCCAATTACAGTTGTGCATGCGCATTCAGAGGGGACAAGAGAGAAGAGCGTAAAGCTGGCCCTATGTGCATAACCAACATGAAGCTCAAGACAAAAACAAAAAAACAAGCATTCAAGGGGCTCTAAAGTGCGGGCTAGGCTTAAGGCCTGGGCACAAGTGCGGGCTAGGCTTAAGGACTGGGCACAAGTGCGGGCTAGGCTTAAGGCCTGGGCACAAGTGCGGGCTGAGCTTAAGGCCTGGGCACAAGTGCGGGCTAGGCTTAAGGGCTAGGCTTAAGGCCTGGGCACAAGTGCGGGCTAGGCTTAAGGCCTGGGCACAAGTGCGGGCTAGGCTTAAGGCCTGGGCACAAGTGCGGGCTAGGCTTAAGGCCGGGGCACAAGTGCGGGCTAGGCTTAAGGCCGGGGCACAAGTGCGGGCTAGGCTTAAGGCCTGGGCACAAGTGCGGGCTAGGCTTAAGGCCTGGGCACAAGTGCGGGCTAGGCTTAAGGCCTGGGCACAAGTGCGGGCTAGGCTTAAGGCCGGGGCACAAGTGCGGGCTGAGCTTAAGGCCTGGGCACAAGTGCGGGCTAGGCTTAAGGCCTGGGCACAAGTGCGGGCTAGGCTTAAGGCCTGGGCACAAGTGGGGGCTAGGCTTAAGGCCGGGGCACAAGTGCGGGCTAGGCTTAAGGCCGGGGCACAAGTGCGGGCTAGGCTTAAGGCCGGGGCACAAGTGCGGGCTAGGCTTAAGGCCGGGGCACAAGTGCGGGCTAGGCTTAAGGCCGGGGCACAAGTGCGGACTAGGCTTAAGGCCGGGGAACAAGTGCGGGCTAGGCTTAAGGCCGGGGCTCAGGTGCGGGCTAGGCTTAAGGCCGGGGCACAGGTGCGGGCTAGGCTTAAGGCCTGGGCACAAGTGCGGGCTGAGCTTAAGGCCTGGGCACAAGTGCGGGCTAGGCTTAAGGCCTGGGCACAAGTGCGGGCTAGGCTTAAGGCCTGGGCACAAGTGGGGGCTAGGCTTAAGGCCTGGGCACAAGTGGGGGCTAGGCTTAAGGCCGGGACACAAGTGCGGGCTAGGCTTAAGGCCTGGGCACAAGTGCGGGCTAGGCTTAAGGCCTGGGCACAAGTGCGGGCTAGGCTTAAGGCCTGGGCACAAGTGCAGGCTAGGCTTAAGGCCTGGGCACAAGTGCGGGCTAGGCTTAAGGCCGGGGCACAAGTGCGGGCTAGGCTTAAGGCCTGGGCACAAGTGCGGGCTAGGCTTAAGGCCGGGGCACAAGTGCGGGCTAGGCTTAAGGCCGGGGCACAAGTGCGGGCTAGGCTTAAGGCCTGGGCACAAGTGCGGGCTAGGCTTAAGGCATGGGCACAAGTGCAGTGCTCACTAGGTTCAAGGCAGGGGGCACAAGTGCTGGCTAGGCTTAAGGCATGGGCACAATTGCTAGCTAGGCTTAAGACTTACAGCTAACTCTTTGCATAAAGGGTTAGGCACCCATGGGGGTGAAGAGCTAGCTTTCACCCCTCTACTCTGTACTTGGACATTTAGGACTAGTTCCTTTGTTGTACAGTGCGGAGCCTCTCCATAACCCCATGCTCCAAGCGACCAGGCACTTCTTGTCTGTCCTCCGTAAATGGGTAATGCCTTCTTCCCCAATTACAGTCGTGCATGCGCATTCAGAGGGGACAAGAGCGAAGAGCGTAAAGCTGGCCCTATGTGCATAACCAACATGAAGCTCAAGACAAAAACAAAAAAACAAGCATTCAAGGGGCTCTAAAGTGCGGGCTAGGCTTAAGGCCTGGGCACAAGTGCGGGCTAGGCTTAAGGCCTGGGCACAAGTGCGGGCTAGGCTTAAGGCCTGAGCACAAGTGCGGGATGAGCTTAAGGCCTGGGCACAAGTGCGGGCTAGGCTTAAGGCCTGGGCACAAGTGCGGGCTAGGCTTAAGGCCTGGGCACAAGTGGGGGCTAGGCTTAAGGCCGGGACACAAGTGCGGGCTAGGCTTAAGGCCTGGGCACAAGTGCGGGCTAGGCTTAAGGCCTGGGCACAAGTGCGGGCTAGGCTTAAGGCCTGGGCACAAGTGCGGGCTAGGCTTAAGGCCTGGGCACAAGTGCGGGCTAGGCTTAAGGCCGGGGCACAAGTGCGGGCTAGGCTTAAGGCCGGGGCACAAGTGCGGGCTAGGCTTAAGGCCTGGGCACAAGTGCGGGCTAGGCTTAAGGCCGGGGCACAAGTGCGGGCTAGGCTTAAGGCCTGGGCACAAGTGCGGGCTAGGCTTAAGGCCTGGGCACAAGTGCGGGCTAGGCTTAAGGCCTGGGCACAAGTGCGGGCTAGGCTTAAGGCCTGGGCACAAGTGCGGGCTAGGCTTAAGGCCTGGGCACAAGTGCGGGCTAGGCTTAAGGCCGGGGCACAAGTGCGGGCTAGGCTTAAGGCCTGGGCACAAGTGCGGGCTAGGCTTAAGGCCTGGGCACAAGTGCGGGCTAGGCTTAAGGCCTGGGCACAAGTGCCGGCTATGCCTAAGGCCTGGGCACAAGTGCGGGCTAGGCTTAAGACCTGGGCACAAGTTCGGGCTAGGCTTAATGCCTGGGCACAAGTGCAGTGCGGGCTAGGCTTAAGGCCTGGGCACAAGTGCAGTGCGGGCTAGGCTTAAGGCCTGGGCACAAGTGCAGTGCTGGCTAGGATTAAGGCAGGGGGCACAAATGCTGGCTAGGCTTAAGGCATGGGCACAAGTGCCAGCTAGGCTTAAGGCCTGGGCACAAGTGCAGGCTAGGCTTAAGGCCTGAGCAAAAGGGCAGGCTAGGCTTAAGGCCTGGGCACAAGTGCGGGCTAGGCTTAAGGCATGGGCACAAGTGCAGTGCTCGCTAGGATCAAGGCAGGGGGCACAAGTGCTGGCTAGGCTTAAGGCATGGGCACAAGTGCTGGCTAGGCTTAAGACTTACAGCTAACTCTTTGCATAAAGGGTTAGGCACCCATATGGGTGAAGAGCTAGCTTTCACCCCTCTACTCTGTACTTGGACATTTAGGACTAGATCCTTTGTTGTACAGTGCGGAGCCTCTCCATAACCCCATGCTCCAAGCGACCAGGCACTTCTTGTCTGTCCTCCGTAAATGGGTAATGCCTTCTTCCCCAATTACAGTTGTGCATGCGCATTCAGAGGGGACAAGAGAGAAGAGCGTAAAGCTGGCCCTATGTGCATAACCAACATGAAGCTCAAGACAAAAACAAAAAAACAAGCATTCAAGGGGCTCTAAAGTGCGGGCTAGGCTTAAGGCCTGGGCACAAGTGCGGGCTAGGCTTAAGGACTGGGCACAAGTGCGGGCTAGGCTTAAGGCCTGGGCACAAGTGCGGGCTGAGCTTAAGGCCTGGGCACAAGTGCGGGCTAGGCTTAAGGGCTAGGCTTAAGGCCTGGGCACAAGTGCGGGCTAGGCTTAAGGCCTGGGCACAAGTGCGGGCTAGGCTTAAGGCCTGGGCACAAGTGCGGGCTAGGCTTAAGGCCGGGGCACAAGTGCGGGCTAGGCTTAAGGCCGGGGCACAAGTGCGGGCTAGGCTTAAGGCCTGGGCACAAGTGCGGGCTAGGCTTAAGGCCTGGGCACAAGTGCGGGCTAGGCTTAAGGCCTGGGCACAAGTGCGGGCTAGGCTTAAGGCCGGGGCACAAGTGCGGGCTGAGCTTAAGGCCTGGGCACAAGTGCGGGCTAGGCTTAAGGCCTGGGCACAAGTGCGGGCTAGGCTTAAGGCCTGGGCACAAGTGGGGGCTAGGCTTAAGGCCGGGGCACAAGTGCGGGCTAGGCTTAAGGCCGGGGCACAAGTGCGGGCTAGGCTTAAGGCCGGGGCACAAGTGCGGGCTAGGCTTAAGGCCGGGGCACAAGTGCGGGCTAGGCTTAAGGCCGGGGCACAAGTGCGGACTAGGCTTAAGGCCGGGGAACAAGTGCGGGCTAGGCTTAAGGCCGGGGCTCAGGTGCGGGCTAGGCTTAAGGCCGGGGCACAGGTGCGGGCTAGGCTTAAGGCCTGGGCACAAGTGCGGGCTGAGCTTAAGGCCTGGGCACAAGTGCGGGCTAGGCTTAAGGCCTGGGCACAAGTGCGGGCTAGGCTTAAGGCCTGGGCACAAGTGGGGGCTAGGCTTAAGGCCTGGGCACAAGTGGGGGCTAGGCTTAAGGCCGGGACACAAGTGCGGGCTAGGCTTAAGGCCTGGGCACAAGTGCGGGCTAGGCTTAAGGCCTGGGCACAAGTGCGGGCTAGGCTTAAGGCCTGGGCACAAGTGCAGGCTAGGCTTAAGGCCTGGGCACAAGTGCGGGCTAGGCTTAAGGCCGGGGCACAAGTGCGGGCTAGGCTTAAGGCCTGGGCACAAGTGCGGGCTAGGCTTAAGGCCGGGGCACAAGTGCGGGCTAGGCTTAAGGCCGGGGCACAAGTGCGGGCTAGGCTTAAGGCCTGGGCACAAGTGCGGGCTAGGCTTAAGGCATGGGCACAAGTGCAGTGCTCACTAGGTTCAAGGCAGGGGGCACAAGTGCTGGCTAGGCTTAAGGCATGGGCACAATTGCTAGCTAGGCTTAAGACTTACAGCTAACTCTTTGCATAAAGGGTTAGGCACCCATGGGGGTGAAGAGCTAGCTTTCACCCCTCTACTCTGTACTTGGACATTTAGGACTAGTTCCTTTGTTGTACAGTGCGGAGCCTCTCCATAACCCCATGCTCCAAGCGACCAGGCACTTCTTGTCTGTCCTCCGTAAATGGGTAATGCCTTCTTCCCCAATTACAGTCGTGCATGCGCATTCAGAGGGGACAAGAGCGAAGAGCGTAAAGCTGGCCCTATGTGCATAACCAACATGAAGCTCAAGACAAAAACAAAAAAACAAGCATTCAAGGGGCTCTAAAGTGCGGGCTAGGCTTAAGGCCTGGGCACAAGTGCGGGCTAGGCTTAAGGCCTGGGCACAAGTGCGGGCTAGGCTTAAGGCCTGAGCACAAGTGCGGGATGAGCTTAAGGCCTGGGCACAAGTGCGGGCTAGGCTTAAGGCCTGGGCACAAGTGCGGGCTAGGCTTAAGGCCTGGGCACAAGTGGGGGCTAGGCTTAAGGCCGGGACACAAGTGCGGGCTAGGCTTAAGGCCTGGGCACAAGTGCGGGCTAGGCTTAAGGCCTGGGCACAAGTGCGGGCTAGGCTTAAGGCCTGGGCACAAGTGCGGGCTAGGCTTAAGGCCTGGGCACAAGTGCGGGCTAGGCTTAAGGCCGGGGCACAAGTGCGGGCTAGGCTTAAGGCCTGGGCACAAGTTCGGGCTAGGCTTAATGCCTGGGCACAAGTGCAGTGCGGGCTAGGCTTAAGGCCTGGGCACAAGTGCAGTGCGGGCTAGGCTTAAGGCCTGGGCACAAGTGCAGTGCTGGCTAGGATTAAGGCAGGGGGCACAAATGCTGGCTAGGCTTAAGGCATGGGCACAAGTGCCAGCTAGGCTTAAGGCCTGGGCACAAGTGCAGGCTAGGCTTAAGGCCTGAGCAAAAGGGCAGGCTAGGCTTAAGGCCTGGGCACAAGTGCGGGCTAGGCTTAAGGCATGGGCACAAGTGCAGTGCTCGCTAGGATCAAGGCAGGGGGCACAAGTGCTGGCTAGGCTTAAGGCATGGGCACAAGTGCTGGCTAGGCTTAAGACTTACAGCTAACTCTTTGCATAAAGGGTTAGGCACCCATATGGGTGAAGAGCTAGCTTTCACCCCTCTACTCTGTACTTGGACATTTAGGACTAGATCCTTTGTTGTACAGTGCGGAGCCTCTCCATAACCCCATGCTCCAAGCGACCAGGCACTTCTTGTCTGTCCTCCGTAAATGGGTAATGCCTTCTTCCCCAATTACAGTTGTGCATGCGCATTCAGAGGGGACAAGAGAGAAGAGCGTAAAGCTGGCCCTATGTGCATAACCAACATGAAGCTCAAGACAAAAACAAAAAAACAAGCATTCAAGGGGCTCTAAAGTGCGGGCTAGGCTTAAGGCCTGGGCACAAGTGCGGGCTAGGCTTAAGGACTGGGCACAAGTGCGGGCTAGGCTTAAGGCCTGGGCACAAGTGCGGGCTGAGCTTAAGGCCTGGGCACAAGTGCGGGCTAGGCTTAAGGGCTAGGCTTAAGGCCTGGGCACAAGTGCGGGCTAGGCTTAAGGCCTGGGCACAAGTGCGGGCTAGGCTTAAGGCCTGGGCACAAGTGCGGGCTAGGCTTAAGGCCGGGGCACAAGTGCGGGCTAGGCTTAAGGCCGGGGCACAAGTGCGGGCTAGGCTTAAGGCCTGGGCACAAGTGCGGGCTAGGCTTAAGGCCTGGGCACAAGTGCGGGCTAGGCTTAAGGCCTGGGCACAAGTGCGGGCTAGGCTTAAGGCCGGGGCACAAGTGCGGGCTGAGCTTAAGGCCTGGGCACAAGTGCGGGCTAGGCTTAAGGCCTGGGCACAAGTGCGGGCTAGGCTTAAGGCCTGGGCACAAGTGGGGGCTAGGCTTAAGGCCGGGGCACAAGTGCGGGCTAGGCTTAAGGCCGGGGCACAAGTGCGGGCTAGGCTTAAGGCCGGGGCACAAGTGCGGGCTAGGCTTAAGGCCGGGGCACAAGTGCGGGCTAGGCTTAAGGCCGGGGCACAAGTGCGGACTAGGCTTAAGGCCGGGGAACAAGTGCGGGCTAGGCTTAAGGCCGGGGCTCAGGTGCGGGCTAGGCTTAAGGCCGGGGCACAGGTGCGGGCTAGGCTTAAGGCCTGGGCACAAGTGCGGGCTGAGCTTAAGGCCTGGGCACAAGTGCGGGCTAGGCTTAAGGCCTGGGCACAAGTGCGGGCTAGGCTTAAGGCCTGGGCACAAGTGGGGGCTAGGCTTAAGGCCTGGGCACAAGTGGGGGCTAGGCTTAAGGCCGGGACACAAGTGCGGGCTAGGCTTAAGGCCTGGGCACAAGTGCGGGCTAGGCTTAAGGCCTGGGCACAAGTGCGGGCTAGGCTTAAGGCCTGGGCACAAGTGCAGGCTAGGCTTAAGGCCTGGGCACAAGTGCGGGCTAGGCTTAAGGCCGGGGCACAAGTGCGGGCTAGGCTTAAGGCCTGGGCACAAGTGCGGGCTAGGCTTAAGGCCGGGGCACAAGTGCGGGCTAGGCTTAAGGCCGGGGCACAAGTGCGGGCTAGGCTTAAGGCCTGGGCACAAGTGCGGGCTAGGCTTAAGGCATGGGCACAAGTGCAGTGCTCACTAGGTTCAAGGCAGGGGGCACAAGTGCTGGCTAGGCTTAAGGCATGGGCACAATTGCTAGCTAGGCTTAAGACTTACAGCTAACTCTTTGCATAAAGGGTTAGGCACCCATGGGGGTGAAGAGCTAGCTTTCACCCCTCTACTCTGTACTTGGACATTTAGGACTAGTTCCTTTGTTGTACAGTGCGGAGCCTCTCCATAACCCCATGCTCCAAGCGACCAGGCACTTCTTGTCTGTCCTCCGTAAATGGGTAATGCCTTCTTCCCCAATTACAGTCGTGCATGCGCATTCAGAGGGGACAAGAGCGAAGAGCGTAAAGCTGGCCCTATGTGCATAACCAACATGAAGCTCAAGACAAAAACAAAAAAACAAGCATTCAAGGGGCTCTAAAGTGCGGGCTAGGCTTAAGGCCTGGGCACAAGTGCGGGCTAGGCTTAAGGCCTGGGCACAAGTGCGGGCTAGGCTTAAGGCCTGAGCACAAGTGCGGGATGAGCTTAAGGCCTGGGCACAAGTGCGGGCTAGGCTTAAGGCCTGGGCACAAGTGCGGGCTAGGCTTAAGGCCTGGGCACAAGTGGGGGCTAGGCTTAAGGCCGGGACACAAGTGCGGGCTAGGCTTAAGGCCTGGGCACAAGTGCGGGCTAGGCTTAAGGCCTGGGCACAAGTGCGGGCTAGGCTTAAGGCCTGGGCACAAGTGCGGGCTAGGCTTAAGGCCTGGGCACAAGTGCGGGCTAGGCTTAAGGCCGGGGCACAAGTGCGGGCTAGGCTTAAGGCCTGGGCACAAGTTCGGGCTAGGCTTAATGCCTGGGCACAAGTGCAGTGCGGGCTAGGCTTAAGGCCTGGGCACAAGTGCAGTGCGGGCTAGGCTTAAGGCCTGGGCACAAGTGCAGTGCTGGCTAGGATTAAGGCAGGGGGCACAAATGCTGGCTAGGCTTAAGGCATGGGCACAAGTGCCAGCTAGGCTTAAGGCCTGGGCACAAGTGCAGGCTAGGCTTAAGGCCTGAGCAAAAGGGCAGGCTAGGCTTAAGGCCTGGGCACAAGTGCGGGCTAGGCTTAAGGCATGGGCACAAGTGCAGTGCTCGCTAGGATCAAGGCAGGGGGCACAAGTGCTGGCTAGGCTTAAGGCATGGGCACAAGTGCTGGCTAGGCTTAAGACTTACAGCTAACTCTTTGCATAAAGGGTTAGGCACCCATATGGGTGAAGAGCTAGCTTTCACCCCTCTACTCTGTACTTGGACATTTAGGACTAGATCCTTTGTTGTACAGTGCGGAGCCTCTCCATAACCCCATGCTCCAAGCGACCAGGCACTTCTTGTCTGTCCTCCGTAAATGGGTAATGCCTTCTTCCCCAATTACAGTTGTGCATGCGCATTCAGAGGGGACAAGAGAGAAGAGCGTAAAGCTGGCCCTATGTGCATAACCAACATGAAGCTCAAGACAAAAACAAAAAAACAAGCATTCAAGGGGCTCTAAAGTGCGGGCTAGGCTTAAGGCCTGGGCACAAGTGCGGGCTAGGCTTAAGGACTGGGCACAAGTGCGGGCTAGGCTTAAGGCCTGGGCACAAGTGCGGGCTGAGCTTAAGGCCTGGGCACAAGTGCGGGCTAGGCTTAAGGGCTAGGCTTAAGGCCTGGGCACAAGTGCGGGCTAGGCTTAAGGCCTGGGCACAAGTGCGGGCTAGGCTTAAGGCCTGGGCACAAGTGCGGGCTAGGCTTAAGGCCGGGGCACAAGTGCGGGCTAGGCTTAAGGCCGGGGCACAAGTGCGGGCTAGGCTTAAGGCCTGGGCACAAGTGCGGGCTAGGCTTAAGGCCTGGGCACAAGTGCGGGCTAGGCTTAAGGCCTGGGCACAAGTGCGGGCTAGGCTTAAGGCCGGGGCACAAGTGCGGGCTGAGCTTAAGGCCTGGGCACAAGTGCGGGCTAGGCTTAAGGCCTGGGCACAAGTGCGGGCTAGGCTTAAGGCCTGGGCACAAGTGGGGGCTAGGCTTAAGGCCGGGGCACAAGTGCGGGCTAGGCTTAAGGCCGGGGCACAAGTGCGGGCTAGGCTTAAGGCCGGGGCACAAGTGCGGGCTAGGCTTAAGGCCGGGGCACAAGTGCGGGCTAGGCTTAAGGCCGGGGCACAAGTGCGGACTAGGCTTAAGGCCGGGGAACAAGTGCGGGCTAGGCTTAAGGCCGGGGCTCAGGTGCGGGCTAGGCTTAAGGCCGGGGCACAGGTGCGGGCTAGGCTTAAGGCCTGGGCACAAGTGCGGGCTGAGCTTAAGGCCTGGGCACAAGTGCGGGCTAGGCTTAAGGCCTGGGCACAAGTGCGGGCTAGGCTTAAGGCCTGGGCACAAGTGGGGGCTAGGCTTAAGGCCTGGGCACAAGTGGGGGCTAGGCTTAAGGCCGGGACACAAGTGCGGGCTAGGCTTAAGGCCTGGGCACAAGTGCGGGCTAGGCTTAAGGCCTGGGCACAAGTGCGGGCTAGGCTTAAGGCCTGGGCACAAGTGCAGGCTAGGCTTAAGGCCTGGGCACAAGTGCGGGCTAGGCTTAAGGCCGGGGCACAAGTGCGGGCTAGGCTTAAGGCCTGGGCACAAGTGCGGGCTAGGCTTAAGGCCGGGGCACAAGTGCGGGCTAGGCTTAAGGCCGGGGCACAAGTGCGGGCTAGGCTTAAGGCCTGGGCACAAGTGCGGGCTAGGCTTAAGGCATGGGCACAAGTGCAGTGCTCACTAGGTTCAAGGCAGGGGGCACAAGTGCTGGCTAGGCTTAAGGCATGGGCACAATTGCTAGCTAGGCTTAAGACTTACAGCTAACTCTTTGCATAAAGGGTTAGGCACCCATGGGGGTGAAGAGCTAGCTTTCACCCCTCTACTCTGTACTTGGACATTTAGGACTAGTTCCTTTGTTGTACAGTGCGGAGCCTCTCCATAACCCCATGCTCCAAGCGACCAGGCACTTCTTGTCTGTCCTCCGTAAATGGGTAATGCCTTCTTCCCCAATTACAGTCGTGCATGCGCATTCAGAGGGGACAAGAGCGAAGAGCGTAAAGCTGGCCCTATGTGCATAACCAACATGAAGCTCAAGACAAAAACAAAAAAACAAGCATTCAAGGGGCTCTAAAGTGCGGGCTAGGCTTAAGGCCTGGGCACAAGTGCGGGCTAGGCTTAAGGCCTGGGCACAAGTGCGGGCTAGGCTTAAGGCCTGAGCACAAGTGCGGGATGAGCTTAAGGCCTGGGCACAAGTGCGGGCTAGGCTTAAGGCCTGGGCACAAGTGCGGGCTAGGCTTAAGGCCTGGGCACAAGTGGGGGCTAGGCTTAAGGCCGGGACACAAGTGCGGGCTAGGCTTAAGGCCTGGGCACAAGTGCGGGCTAGGCTTAAGGCCTGGGCACAAGTGCGGGCTAGGCTTAAGGCCTGGGCACAAGTGCGGGCTAGGCTTAAGGCCTGGGCACAAGTGCGGGCTAGGCTTAAGGCCGGGGCACAAGTGCGGGCTAGGCTTAAGGCCGGGGCACAAGTGCGGGCTAGGCTTAAGGCCTGGGCACAAGTGCGGGCTAGGCTTAAGGCCGGGGCACAAGTGCGGGCTAGGCTTAAGGCCTGGGCACAAGTGCGGGCTAGGCTTAAGGCCTGGGCACAAGTGCGGGCTAGGCTTAAGGCCTGGGCACAAGTGCGGGCTAGGCTTAAGGCCTGGGCACAAGTGCGGGCTAGGCTTAAGGCCTGGGCACAAGTGCGGGCTAGGCTTAAGGCCGGGGCACAAGTGCGGGCTAGGCTTAAGGCCTGGGCACAAGTGCGGGCTAGGCTTAAGGCCTGGGCACAAGTGCGGGCTAGGCTTAAGGCCTGGGCACAAGTGCCGGCTATGCCTAAGGCCTGGGCACAAGTGCGGGCTAGGCTTAAGACCTGGGCACAAGTGTCGGCTAGGCTTAAGGCCTGGGCACAAGTGCGGGCTAGGCTTAAGGCCTGGGCACAAGTGCGGGCTAGGCTTAAGGCCGGGGCACAAGTGCGGGCTAGGCTTAAGGCCGGGGCACAAGTGCGGGCTAGGCTTAAGGCCGGGGCACAAGTGCGGGCTAGGCTTAAGGCCGGGGCACAAGTGCGGGCTAGGCTTAAGGCCGGGGCTCAGGTGCGGGCTAGGCTTAAGGCCGGGGCACAAGTGTGGGCTAGGCTTAAGGCCGGGGCACAAGTGCGGGCTAGGCTTAAGGCCTGGGCACAAGTGCGGGCTAGGCTTAAGGCCGGGGCACAGGTGCGGGCTGAGCTTAAGGCCTGGGCACAAGTGCGGGCTAGGCTTAAGGCCTGGGCACAAGTGCGGGCTAGGCTTAAGGCCTGGGCACAAGTGCGGGCTAGGCTTAAGGCCTGGGCACAAGTGCGGGCTAGGCTTAAGGCCTGGGCACAAGTGCGGGCTGAGCTTAAGGCCTGGGCACAAGTGCGGGCTAGGCTTAAGGCCTGGGCACAAGTGCGGGCTAGGCTTAAGGCCTGGGCACAAGTGCGGGCTAGGCTTAAGGCCGGGGCACAAGTGCGGGCTAGGCTTAAGGCCTGGGCACAAGTGCGGGCTAGGCTTAAGGCCTGGGCACAAGTGCGGGCTAGGCTTAAGGCTGGGGCACAAGTGCGGGCTAGGCTTAAGGCCTGGGCACAAGTGCGGGCTAGGCTTAAGGCCTGGGCACAAGTGCGGGCTAGGCTTAAGGCCGGGGCACAAGTGCGGGCTAGGCTTAAGGCCGGGGTACAAGTGCGGGCTAGGCTTAAGGCCGGGGCACAAGTGCGGGCTAGGCTTAAGGCCGGGGCACAAGTGCGGGCTAGGCTTAAGGCCGGGGCACAAGTGCGGGCTAGGCTTAAGGCCGGGGCACAAGTACGGGCTAGGCTTAAGGCCGGGGCACAAGTGCGGGCAAGGCTTAAGGCCGGGGCAAAAGTGCGGGCTAGGCTTAAGGCGTGGGCACAAGTGCGGGCTAGGCTTAAGGCCTGGGCACAAGTTCGGGCTAGGCTTAATGCCTGGGCACAAGTGCAGTGCGGGCTAGGCTTAAGGCCTGGGCACAAGTGCAGTGCGGGCTAGGCTTAAGGCCTGGGCACAAGTGCAGTGCTGGCTAGGATCAAGGCGGGGGCACAAATGCTGGCTAGGCTTAAGGCATGGGCACAAGTGCCAGCTAGGCTTAAGGCCTAGGCACAAGTGCAGGCTAGGCTTAAGGCCTGAGCAAAAGGGCAGGCTAGGCTTAAGGCCTGGGCACAAGTGCGGGCTAGGCTTAAGGCATGGGCACAAGTGCAGTGCTCGCTAGGATCAAGGCAGGGGGCACAAGTGCTGGCTAGGCTTAAGGCATGGGCACAAGTGCTGGCTAGGCTTAAGACTTACAGCTAACTCTTTGCATAAAGGGTTAGGCACCCATAGGGGTGAAGAGCTAGCTTTCACCCCTCTACTCTGTACTTGGACATTTAGGACTAGATCCTTTGTTGTACAGTGCGGAGCCTCTCCAGAACCCCATGCTCCAAGCGACCAGGCACTTCTTGTCTGTCCTCCGTAAATGGGTAATGCCTTCTTCCCCAATTACAGTCGTGCATGCGCATTCAGAGGGGACAAGAGCGAAGAGCGTAAAGCTGGCCCTATGTGCATAACCAACATGAAGCTCAAGACAAAAACAAAAAAACAAGCATTCAAGGGGCTCTAAAGTGCGGGCTAGGCTTAAGGCCTGGGCACAAGTGCGGGCTAGGCTTAAGGCCTGGGCACAAGTGCGGGCTAGGCTTAAGGCCTGGGCACAAGTGCGGGCTGAGCTTAAGGCCTGGGCACAAGTGCGGGCTAGGCTTAAGGCCTGGGCACAAGTGCGGGCTAGGCTTAAGGCCTGGGCACAAGTGGGGGCTAGGCTTAAGGCCGGGACACAAGTGCGGGCTAGGCTTAAGGCCTGGGCACAAGTGCGGGCTAGGCTTAAGGCCTGGGCACAAGTGCGGGCTAGGCTTAAGGCCTGGGCACAAGTGCGGGCTAGGCTTAAGGCCGGGGCACAAGTGCGGGCTAGGCTTAAGGCCGGGGCACAAGTGCGGGCTAGGCTTAAGGCCGGGGCACAAGTGCGGGCTAGGCTTAAGGCCTGGGCACAAGTGCGGGCTAGGCTTAAGGCCGGGGCACAAGTGCGGGCTAGGCTTAAGGCCTGGGCACAAGTGCGGGCTAGGCTTAAGGCCTGGACACAAGTCCGGCTAGGCTTAAGGCCTGGGCACAAGTGCGGGCTAGGCTTAAGGCCTGGGCACAAGTGCGGGCTAGGCTTAAGGCCGGGGCACAAGTGCGGGCTAGGCTTAAGGCCGGGGCACAAGTGCGGGCTAGGCTTAAGGCCTGGGCATAAGTGCGGGCTAGGCTTAAGGCCTGGGCACAAGTGCGGGCTAGGCTTAAGGCCGGGGCACAAGTGCGGGCTAGGCTTAAGGCCTGGGCACAAGTGCCGGCTAGGCCTAAGGCCTGGGCACAAGTGCGGGCTAGGCTTAAGGCATGGGCACAAGTGCGGGCTAGGCTTAAGGCCGGGGCACAAGTGCGGGCTAGGCTTAAGGCCGGGGCACAAGTGCGGGCTAGGCTTAAGGCCGGGGCACAAGTGCGGGCTAGGCTTAAGGCCGGGGCACAAGTGCGGGCTAGGCTTAAGGCCGGGGCACAAGTGCGGGCTAGGCTTAAGGCCGGGGCTCAGGTGCGGGCTAGGTTTAAGGCCGGGGCACAGGTGCGGGCTAGGCTTAAGGCCTGGGCACAAGTGCGGGCTAGGCTTAAGGCCTGGGCACAAGTGCGGGCTGAGCTTAAGGCCTGGGCACAAGTGCGGGCTAGGCTTAAGGCCTGGGCACAAGTGCGGGCTAGGCTTAAGGCCTGGGCACAAGTGGGGGCTAGGCTTAAGGCCGGGACACAAGTGCGGGCTAGGCTTAAGGCCTGGGCACAAGTGCGGGCTAGGCTTCAGGCCTGGGCACAAGTGCGGGCTAGGCTTAAGGCCTGGGCACAAGTGCGGGCTAGGCTTAAGGCCTGGGCACAAGTGCGGGCTAGGCTTAAGGCCGGGGCACAAGTGCGGGCTAGGCTTAAGGCCTGGGCACAAGTGCGGGCTAGGCTTAATGCCGGGGCACAAGTGCGGGCTAGGCTTAATGCCGGGGCACAAGTGCGGGCTAGGCTTAAGGCCGGGGCACAAGTGCGGGCTAGGCTTAAGGCCTGGGCACAAGTGTGGGCTAGGCTTAAGGCCTGGGCACAAGTGCGGGCTAGGCTTAAGGCCGGGGCACAAGTGCGGGCTAGGCTTAAGGCCGGGGCACAAGTGCGGGCTAGGCTTAAGGCCGGGGCACAAGTGCGGGCTAGGCTTAAGGCCGGGGCACAAGTGCGGGCAAGGCTTAAGGCCGGGGCACAAGTGCGGGCTAGGCTTAAGGCCGGGGCACAAGTGCGGGCTAGGCTTAAGGCCTGGGCACAAGTGCAGTGCTGGCTAGGATCAAGGCAGGGGGCACAAATGCTGGCTAGGCTTAAGGCATGGGCACAAGTACCAGCTAGGCTTAAGGCCTGGGCACAAGTGCGGGCTAGGCTTAAGGCCTGGGCACAAGTGCAGTGCTGGCTAGGATCAAGGCAGGGGGCACAAATGCTGGCTAGGCTTAAGGCATGGGCACAAGTGCGAGCTAGGCTTAAGGCCGGGGCACAAGTGCGGGCTAGGCATAAAGCAGGGGCACAAGTTCGAGCTAGGCTTAAGGCCGGGGCACAAGTGCGGGCTAGACTTAAGGCCTGGCCACAAGTGCGTGCTAGGCTTAAGGCCGGGGCACAAGTGCGGGCTTTGCTTAAGGCCGGGGCACAAATGCGGGCTAGGCTTAAGGTCGGGGCACAAGTGCGGGCTAGGCTTAAGGCCGGGGCACAAGTGCGGGCTAGGCTTAAGGCCGGGGCACAAGTGCGGGCTAGGCTTAAGGCCGGGGCAAAAGTGCGGGCTAGGTTTAAGGCCTGGGCACAAGTGCAGTGCTGGCTAGGATCAAGGCAGGGGGCACAAATGCTGGCTAGGCTTAAGGCATGGGCACAAGTGCCAGCTAGGCTTAAGGCCTGGGCACAAGTGCAGGCTAGGCTTAAGGCCTGAGCAAAAGGGCAGGCTAGGCTTAAGGCCTGAGCAAAAGGGCAGGCTAGGCTTAAGGCCTGGGCACAAGTGCGGGCTAGGCTTAAGGCATGGGCACAAGTGCAGTGCTGGCTAGGATCAAGGCAGGGGGCACAAGTGCTGGCTAGGCTTAAGGCATGGGCACAAGTGCTGGCTAGGCTTAAGACTTACAGCTAACTCTTTGCATAAAGGGTTAGGCACCCATAGGGGTGAAGAGCTAGCTTTCACCCCTCTACTCTGTACTTGGACATTTAGGACTAGAAAATTTGTTGTACAGTGCGGAGCCTCTCCATAACCCCATGCTCCAAGCGACCAGGCACTTCTTGTCTGTCCTCCATAAATGGGTAATGCCTTATTCCCCAATTACAGTCGTGCATGCGCATTCAGAGGGGACAAGAGCGAAGAGCGTAAAGCTGGCCCTATGTGCATAACCAACATGAAGCTGAAGACAAAAACAAACAAACAAGCATTCAAGGGGCTCAAAAGTGCGGGCTAGGCTTAAGGCCTGGGCACAAGTGCGGGCTAGGCTTAAGGCCTGGGCACAAGTGGTGGCTGAGCTTAAGGCCTGGGCACAAGTGCGGGCTAGGCTTAAGGCCTGGGCACAAGTGCGGGCTAGGCTTAAGGCCTGTGTTATGTTTGCTAATGACAGGTGTTATGAAGGCAATCCAGAAACACAGTGTGCTTAGCGATCAGAGCGCACACAGTGATCTGACAAATACCCAAAAATACAAGAACGAGCTCTGAGACGTGGAAACTCTGTAGACTGCACACCTGATCCTATCCTAAACACAACTAAAAGCGACTGTGGATTGCGCCTAACAACTACCTAGGCAACTCGGCACAGCCTAAGAAACTAGCTAGCCTGAAGATAGAAAAATAGGCCTGACTTGCCCCAGAGAAATTCCCCAAAGGAAAAGGCAGCCCCCCACATATAATGACTGTGAGTAAGATGAAAAGACAAAACGTAGGGATGAAATAGATTCAGCAAAGTGGGGCCCGATATTCTAGGACAGAGCGAGGACAGTAAAGCGAACTTTGCAGTCTACAAAAGGCATTCCACAGACATACTGATAGGGAATTTAGATTGTGAGCCCAATGGGGAAAGTGATGATAATGTGTGCAAACTGTAAAGCGCTGCGGAATATGTTAGCGCTATATAAAAATAAAGATTATTATTATTATTATTATTATTACAAAAAACCCTAAAGCAAAACCACGCAAAGGGGGCAAAAAAAAAACCCACCGTGCCGAACTAACGGCACGGCGGTACACCCTTTGCGTCTCAGAGCTTCCAGCAAAACAAAAGACAAGCTGGACAGAAAAAAAAGCAACAAAAAAGCAAAAAGCACTAGCTATACAGAGCAGCAGGTCACAGGAACAATCAGGAGAAGCTCAGATCCAACACTGAAACATTGACAAGGAGCAAGGATAGCAGCATCAGGCGGAGTTAAGTAATGAAGCAGTTAACGAGCTCACCAGAACACCTGAGGGAGGAAGCTCAGAAGCTGCAGTACCACTTGTGACCACAGGAGTGAATTCAGCCACAGAATTCACAACAGTACCCCCCCCTTGAGGAGGGGTCACCGAACCCTCACCAGAGCCCCCAGGCCGACCAGGATGAGCCGCATGAAAGGCACGAACAAGATCGGAAGCATGAACATCAGAGGCAAAAACCCAGGAATTATCTTCCTGAGCATAACCCTTCCATTTAACCAGATACTGGAGTTTCCGTCTAGAAACACGAGAATCCAAAATCTTCTCCACAATATACTCCAATTCCCCCTCCACCAAAACCGGGGCAGGAGGCTCAACAGATGGAACCATAGGTGCCACGTATCTCCGCAACAACGACCTATGGAATACATTATGTATGGAAAAGGAGTCTGGGAGGGTCAAACGAAAAGACACAGGATTGAGAACCTCAGAAATCCTATACGGACCAATAAAACGAGGTTTAAATTTAGGAGAGGAAACCTTCATAGGAATATGACGGGAAGATAACCAAACCAGATCCCCAACACGAAGTCGGGGACCCACACGGCGTCTGCGATTAGCGAAAAGTTGAGCTTTCTCCTGGGACAAGATCAAATTGTCCACTACCTGAGTCCAGATCTGCTGCAACCTATCCACCACAGAATCCACACCAGGACAGTCCGAAGACTCAACCTGTCCTGAAGAGAAACGAGGATGGAACCCAGAATTGCAAAAAAATGGAGAAACCAAGGTAGCCGAGCTGGCCCGATTATTAAGGGCGAACTCAGCCAACGGCAAAAAGGACACCCAATCATCCTGGTCTGCAGAAACAAAACATCTCAGATATGTTTCCAAGGTCTGATTGGTTCGTTCGGTCTGGCCATTTGTCTGAGGATGGAAAGCCGAGGAAAAGGATAGGTCAATGCCCATCCTACCACAAAAGGCTCGCCAAAACCTTGAAACAAACTGGGAACCTCTGTCAGAAACAATATTCTCAGGAATGCCATGCAACCGAACCACATGCTGAAAGAACAAAGGTACCAAATCAGAGGAGGAAGGCAATTTAGCCAAGGGCACCAGATGGACCATTTTAGAAAAGCGATCACAGACCACCCAAATGACTGACATCTTTTGAGAAACGGGAAGGTCAGAAATGAAATCCATCGAAATATGTGTCCAAGGCCTCTTTGGGACCGGCAAGGGCAAAAGCAACCCACTGGCACGAGAACAGCAGGGCTTAGCCCTAGCACAAATCCCACAGGACTGCACAAAAGTACGTACATCCCGTGACAGAGATGGCCACCAGAAGGATCTAGCCACTAACTCTCTGGTACCAAAGATTCCAGGATGACCAGCCAACACCGAACAATGAAGTTCAGAGATAAGTTTATTAGTCCACCTATCAGGGACGAACAGTTTCTCTGCTGGACAACGATCAGGTTTATTCGCCTGAAATTTTTGCAGCACCCGCCGCAAATCAGGGGAGATGGCAGACACAATGACTCCTTCCTTGAGGATACCCGCTGGCTCAGATAAACCCGGAGAGTCGGGCACAAAACTCCTAGACAGAGCATCCGCCTTCACATTTTTAGAGCCCGGAAGGTACGAAATCACAAAGTCGAAGCGGGCAAAAAATAACAACCAACGGGCCTGTCTAGGATTCAAGCGCTTGGCAGACTCGAGATAAGTCAAGTTCTTATGATCAGTCAATACCACCATGCGATGCTTAGCTCCTTCAAGCCAATGACGCCACTCCTCAAATGCCCACTTCATGGCCAGCAACTCTCGATTGCCCACATCATAATTACGCTCAGCGGGCGAAAACTTCCTGGAAAAGAAAGCACATGGTTTCATCACTGAGCAATCAGAACCTCTCTGTGACAAAACCGCCCCTGCTCCAATCTCAGAAGCATCAACCTCGACCTGGAACGGAAGAGAAACATCTGGCTGACACAACACAGGGGCAGAACAAAAACGACGCTTCAACTCCTGAAAAGCTTCCACAGCAGCAGAAGACCAATTAACCAAATCAGCACCCTTCTTGGTCAAATCGGTCAATGGTTTGGCAATGCTAGAAAAATTACAGATGAAGCGACGATAAAAATTAGCAAAGCCCAGGAACTTTTGCATACTTTTCAGAGATGTCGGCTGAATCCAATCCTGGATGGCTTGGACCTTAACTGGATCCATCTCGATAGTAGAAGGGGTAAAGATGAACCCCAAAAATGAAACTTTCTGCACACCAAAGAGACACTTTGATCCCTTCACAAACAAAGAGTTAGCACGCAGGACCTGAAAAACCATTCTGACCTGCTTCACATGAGACTCCCAATCATCTGAGAAGATCAAAATGTCATCCAAGTAAACAATCAGGAATTTATCCAGATACTCACGGAAGATGTCATGCATAAAAGACTGAAACACAGATGGAGCATTGGCAAGTCCGAACGGCATCACTAGATACTCAAAATGACCCTCGGGCGTATTGAATGCAGTTTTCCATTCATCTCCTTGCCTGATTCTCACCAGATTATACGCACCACGAAGATCTATCTTAGTGAACCAACTAGCCCCCTTAATCCGAGCAAACAAGTCAGATAACAATGGCAAGGGATACTGAAATTTAACAGTGATCTTATTAAGAAGGCGGTAATCAATACACGGTCTCAGCGAACCATCCTTCTTGGCTACAAAGAAGAACCCTGCTCCCAGTGGTGATGACGATGGGCGAATATGTCCCTTCTCCAGGGATTCCTTCACATAACTGCGCATAGCGGCGTGTTCGGGCACGGATAAATTAAATAATCGACCTTTAGGGAATTTACTACCAGGAATCACATTGATAGCACAATCACAATCCCTATGCGGAGGTAGAGCATCGGACTTGGGCTCTTCAAATACATCCTGATAATCAGACAAGAACTCTGGGACCTCAGAAGGGGTGGATGACGAAATCGACAAAAATGGAACATCACCATGTACCCCCTGACAACTCCAGCTGGATACCGACATGGAATTCCAATCCAATACTGGATTATGGGTTTGTAGCCATGGCAACCCCAACACGACCACATCATGCAGATTATGCAACACCAGAAAGCGAATAACTTCCTGATGTGCAGGAGCCATGCACATGGTCAGCTGGGCCCAGTATTGAGGTTTATTCTTGGCCAAAGGTGTAGCATCAATTCCTCTCAATGGAATAGGACACCGCAAAGGCTCCAAGAAAAACCCACAACGCTTAGCATAATCCAAATCCATCAGATTCAGGGCAGCGCCCGAATCCACAAACGCCATGACAGAAAACGACGACAAAGAGCATATCAAGGTAATGGACAGAAGGAATTTGGACTGTACAGTACCAATGACGGCAGACCTAGCGGACCGCTTAGTGCGCTTAGGACAATCAGAAATAGCATGAGTGGAATCACCACAGTAGAAACACAGACCATTCAGACGTCTGTATTCCTGCCGTTCAACTCTAGTCATAGTCCTATCGCACTGCATAGGCTCAGGTTTAACCTCAGGCAGTACCGCCAAATGGTGCACAGATTTACGCTCGCGCAAGCGTCGACCGATCTGAATGGCCAAAGACAAAGACTCATTCAAACCAGCAGGCATAGGAAATCCCACCATGACATCCTTAAGAGCCTCAGAGAGACCCTTTCTGAACAAAGCTGCCAGCGCAGATTCATTCCACTGAGTGAGTACTGACCATTTCCTAAATTTCTGACAATATACTTCTATATCATCCTGACCCTGGCACAAAGCCAGCAAATTTTTCTCAGCCTGATCCACTGAATTAGGCTCATCGTACAGCAATCCGAGCGCCAGGAAAAACGCATCAACACTACTCAATGCAGGGTCTCCTGGCGCAAGAGAAAATGCCCAGTCTTGAGGGTCGCCGCTCAAAAAAGAAATAATAATCAAAACCTGTTGAATAGGATTACCAGAAGAATGAGGTTTCAAGGCCAGAAATAGCTTACAATTATTTTTGAAACTTAGAAACTTAGTTCTATCTCCAAAAAACAAATCAGGAATAGGAATTCTTGGTTCTAACATAGATTTCTGATCAATAGTATCTTGAATTTTTTGTACATTTATAACGAGATTATCCATTGAAGAGCACAGACCCTGAATATCCATGTCCACACCTGTGTCCAGAATAACCCAAATGTCTAGGGGGAAAAAAAAAGTGAACACAGAGCTGACAAAAAAAAAAAATGATGTCAGAACTTTTTCTTTCCCTCTATTGAGAATCATTAGTTTGGCTCCTTGTACTGTTATGTTTGCTAATGACAGGTGTTATGAAGGCAATTCAGAAACACAGTGTGCTTAGTGATCAGAGCGCACACAGTGATCTGACAAATACCCAAAAATACAAGAACGAGCTCTGAGACGTGGAAACTCTGTAGACTGCACACCTGATCCTATCCTAAACACAACTAAAAGCGGCTGTGGATTGCGCCTAACAACTACCTAGGCAACTCGGCACAGCCTAAGAAACTAGCTAGCCTGAAGATAGAAAAATAGGCCTGACTTGCCCCAGAGAAATTCCCCAAAGGAAAAGGCAGCCCCCCACATATAATGACTGTGAGTAAGATGAAAAGACAAAACGTAGGGATGAAATAGATTCAGCAAAGTGGGGCCCGATATTCTAGGACAGAGCGAGGACAGTAAAGCGAGCTTTGCAGTCTACAAAAAACCCTAAAGCAAAACCACGCAAAGGGGGCAAAAAAAACCCCACCGTGCCGAACTAACGGCACGGCGGTACACCCTTTGCGTCTCAGAGCTTCCAGCAAAACAAAAGACAAGCTGGACAGAAAAAAAAGCAACAAAAAAGCAAAAAGCACTAGCTATACAGAGCAGCAGGTCACAGGAACAATCAGGAGAAGCTCAGATCCAACACTGAAACATTGACAAGGAGCAAGGATAGCAGCATCAGGCGGAGTTAAGTAATGAAGCAGTTAACGAGCTCACCAGAACACCTGAGGGAGGAAGCTCAGAAGCTGCAGTACCACTTGTGACCACAGGAGTGAATTCAGCCACAGAATTCACAACAGGCCTGGGCACAAGTGGGGGCTAGGCTTAAGGCCGGGGCACAAGTGCGGGCTAGGCTTAATGCCTGGGCACAAGTGCGGGCTAGGCTTAAGGCCTGGGCACAAGTGCGGGCTAGGCTTAAGGCCTGGGCACAAGTGCGGGCTAGGCTTAAGGCCTGGGCACAAGTGCGGGCTAGGCTTAAGGCCTGGGCACAAGTGCGGGCTAGGCTTAAGGCGTGGGCACAAGTGCGGGCTAGGCTTAAGGCCTGGGCACAAGTTCGGGCTAGGCTTAATGCCTGGGCACAAGTTCGGGCTAGGCTTAATGCCTGGGCACAAGTGCAGTGCGGGCTAGGCTTAAGGCCTTGGCACAAGTGCAGTGCGGGCTAGGCTTAAGGCCTGGGCACAAGTGCAGTGCTGGCTAGGATCAAGGCAGGGGGCACAAATGCTGGCTAGGCTTAAGGCATGGGCACAAGTGCCAGCTAGGCTTAAGGCCTGGGCACAAGTGCAGGCTAGGCTTAAGGCCTGAGCAAAAGGGCAGGCTAGGCTTAAGGCCTGGGCACAAGTGCGGGCTAGGCTTAAGGCATGGGCACAAGTGCAGTGCTCGCTAGGATCAAGGCAGGGGGCACAAGTGCTGGCTAGGCTTAAGGCATGGGCACAAGTGCTGGCTAGGCTTAAGACTTACAGCTAACTCTTTGCATAAAGGGTTAGGCACCCATAGGGGTGAAGAGCTAGCTTTCACCCCTCTACTCTGTACTTGGACATTTAGGACTAGATCCTTTGTTGTACAGTGCGGAGCCTCTCCATAACCCCATGCTCCAAGCGACCAGGCACTTCTTGTCTGTCCTCCGTAAATGGGTAATGCCTTCTTCCCCAATTACAGTCGTGCATGCGCATTCAGAGGGGACAAGAGCGAAGAGCGTAAAGCTGGCCCTATGTGCATAACCAACATGAAGCTGAAGACAAAAACAAACAAACAAGCATTCAAGGGGCTCAAAAGTGCGGACTAGGCTTAATGCCTGGGCACAAGTGCGGGCTAGGATTAAGGCCTGGGCACAAGTGCGGGCTAGGCTTAAGGCCTGGGCACAAGTGCGGGCTGAGCTTAAGGCCTGGGCACAAGTGCGGGCTAGGCTTAAGGCCTGGGCACAAGTGCGGGCTAGGCTTAAGGCCTGGGCACAAGTGGGGGCTAGGCTTAAGGCCGGGACACAAGTGCGGGCTAGGCTTAAGGCCTGGGCACAAGTGCGGGCTAGGCTTAAGGCCTGGGCACAAGTGCGGGCTAGGCTTAAGGCCTGGGCACAAGTGCGGGCTAGGCTTAATTCCTGGGCACAAGTGCGGGCTAGGCTTAAGGCCGGGGCACAAGTGCGGGCTAGGCTTAAGGCCGGGGCACAAGTGCGGGCTAGGCTTAAGGCCTGGGCACAAGTGCGGGCTAGGCTTAAGGCCTGGGCACAAGTGCGGGCTAGGCTTAAGGCCTGGGCACAAGTGGGGGCTAGGCTTAAGGCCGGGACACAAGTGCGGGTTAGGCTTAAGGCCTGGGCACAAGTGCGGGCTAGGCTTAAGGCCTGGGCACAAGTGCGGGCTAGGCTTAAGGCCGGGGCACAAGTGCGGGCTAGGCTTAAGGCCGGGGCACAAGTGCGGGCTAGGCTTAAGGCCGGGGCACAAGTGCGGGCTAGGCTTGAGGCCGGGGCACAAGTGCGGGCTAGGCTTGAGGCCGGGGCACAAGTGCGGGCTAGGCTTCAGGCCTGGGCACAAGTGCGGGCTAGGCTTAAGGCCTGGGCACAAGTGCGGGCTAGGCTTAAGGCCTGGGCACAAGTGCGGGCTAGGCTTAAGGTCGGGGCACAAGTGCGGGCTAGGCTTAAGGCCTGGGCACAAGTGTGGGCTAGGCTTAAGGCCTGGGCACAAGTGCGGGCTAGGCTTAAGGCCGGGGCACAAGTGCGGGCTAGGCTTAAGGCCGGGGCACAAGTGCGGGCTAGGCTTAAGGCCGGGGCACAAGTGCGGGCTAGGCTTAAGGCCTGGGCACAAGTGCGGGCTAGGCTTAAGGCCTGGGCACAAGTGCGGGCTAGGCTTAAGGCCGGGGCACAAGTGCGGGCTAGGCTTAAGGCCTGGGCACAAGTGCGGGCTAGGCTTAAGGCCTGGGCACAAGTGTGGGCTAGGCTTAAGGCCGGGGCACAAGTGCGGGCTAGGCTTAAGGCCGGGGCACAAGTGCGGGCTGGGCTTAAGGCCGGGGCACAAGTGCGGGCAAGGCTTAAGGCCGGGGCAAAAGTGCGGGCTAGGCTTAAGGCCTGGGCACAAGTGCAGTGCTGGCTAGGATCAAGGCAGGGGGCACAAATGCTGGCTAGGCTTAAGGCATGGGCACAAGTGCCAGCTAGGCTTAAGGCCTGGGCACAAGTGCGGGCTAGGCTTAAGGCCTGGGCACAAGTGCGAGCTAGGCTTAAGGCCGGGGCACAAGTGTGGGCTAGGCATAAAGCAGGGGCACAAGTTCGAGCTAGGCTTAAGGCCGGGGCACAAGTGCGGGCTAGGCTTAAGGCCTGGGCACAAGTGCGGGCTAGGCTTATGGCCGGGGCACAAGTGCGGGCTAGGCTTAAGGTCGGGGCACAAGTGCGGGCTAGGCTTAAGGCCGGGGCACAAGTGCGGGCTAGGCTCAAGGCCGGGGCACAAGTGCAGTGCTGGCTAGGATCAAGGCAGGGGGCACAAATGCTGGCTAGGCTTAAGGCATGGGCACAAGTGCCAGCTAGGCTTAAGGCCTGGGCACAAGTGCAGGCTAGGCTTAAGGCCTGAGCAAAATGGCAGGCTAGGCTTAAGGCCTGGGCACAAGTGCGGGCTAGGCTTGCGGCCGGGGCACAAGTGCGGGCTAGGCTTCAGGCCTGGGCACAAGTGTGGGCTAGGCTTAAGGCCTGAGCACAAGTGCGGGCTAGGCTTAAGGTCGGGGCACAAGTGCGGGCTAGGCTTAAGGCCTGGGCACAAGTGTGGGCTAGGCTTAAGGCCTGGGCACAAGTGCGGGCTAGGCTTAAGGCCGGGGCACAAGTGCGGGCTAGGCTTAAGGCCGGGGCACAAGTGCGGGCTAGGCTTAAGGCCGGGGCACAAGTGCGGGCTAGGCTTAAGGCCTGGGCACAAGTGCGGGCTAGGCTTGAGGCCGGGGCACAAGTGCGGGCTAGGCTTCAGGCCTGGGCTCAAGTGCGGGCTAGGCTTAAGGCCTGGGCACAAGTGCGGGCTAGGCTTAAGGTCGGGGCACAAGTGCGGGCTAGGCTTAAGGCCTGGGCACAAGTGTGGGCTAGGCTTAAGGCCTGGGCACAAGTGCGGGCTAGGCTTAAGGCCGGGGCACAAGTGCGGGCTAGGCTTAAGGCCGGGGCACAAGTGCGGGCTAGGCTTAAGGCCGGGGCACAAGTGCGGGCTAGGCTTAAGGCCTGGGCACAAGTGCGGGCTAGGCTTAAGGCCTGGGCACAAGTGCGGGCTAGGCTTAAGGCCGGGGCACAAGTGCGGGCTAGGCTTAAGGCCGGGGCACAAGTGCGGGCTAGGCTTAAGGCCTGGGCACAAGTGCGGGCTAGGCTTAAGGCCTGGGCACAAGTGTGGGCTAGGCTTAAGGCCGGGGCACAAGTGCGGGCTAGGCTTAAGGCCGGGGCACAAGTGCGGGCTGGGCTTAAGGCCGGGGCACAAGTGCGGGCTAGGCTTAAGGCCGGGGCACAAGTGCGGGCTAGGCTCAAGGCCGGGGCACAAGTGCAGTGCTGGCTAGGATCAAGGCAGGGGGCACAAATGCTGGCTAGGCTTAAGGCATGGGCACAAGTGCCGGCTAGGCTTAAGGCCTGGGCACAAGTGCAGGCTAGGCTTAAGGCCTGAGCAAAATGGCAGGCTAGGCTTAAGGCCTGGGCACAAGTGCGGGCTAGGCTTGAGGCCGGGGCACAAGTGCGGGCTAGGCTTCAGGCCTGGGCACAAGTGCGGGCTAGGCTTAAGGCCTGGGCACAAGTGCGGGCTAGGCTTAAGGTCGGGGCACAAGTGCGGGCTAGGATTAAGGCCTGGGCACAAGTGCGGGCTAGGCTTAAGGCCTGGGCACAAGTGCGGGCTAGGCTTAAGGCCGGGGCACAAGTGCGGGCTAGGCTTAAGGCCGGGGCACAAGTGCGGGCTAGGCTTAAGGCCGGGGCAACAGTGCGGGCTAGGCTTAAGGCCTGGGCACAAGTGCGGGCTAGGCTTAAGGCCTGGGCACAAGTGCGGGCTAGGCTTAAGGCCGGGGCACAAGTGCGGGCTAGGCTTAAGGCCGGGGCACAAGTGCGGGCTAGGCTTAAGGCCTGGGCACAAGTGCGGGCTAGGCTTAAGGCCTGGGCACAAGTGTGGGCTAGTCTTAAGGCCGGGGCACAAGTGCGGGCTAGGCTTAAGGCCGGGGCACAAGTGCGGGCTAGGCTTAAGGCCGGGGCACAAGTGCGGGCAAGGCTTAAGGCCGGGGCAAAAGTGCGGGCTAGGCTTAAGGCCTGGGCACAAGTGCAGTGCTGGCTAGGATCAAGGCAGGGGGCACAAATGCTGGCTAGGCTTAAGGCATGGGCACAAGTGCCGGCTAGGCTTAAGGCCTGGGCACAAGTGCGGGCTAGGCTTAAGGCCTGGGCACAAGTGCAGTGCTGGCTAGGATCAAGGCAGGGGGCACAAATGCTGGCTAGGCTTAAGGCATGGGCACAAGTGCGAGCTAGGCTTAAGGCCGGGGCACAAGTGCGGGCTAGGCATAAAGCAGGGGCACAAGTTCGAGCTAGGCTTAAGGCCGGGGCACAAGTGCGGGCTAGGCTTAAGGCCTGGGCACAAGTGCGGGCTAGGCTTATGGCCGGGGCACAAGTGCGGGCTAGGCTTAAGGTCGGGGCACAAGTGCGGGCTAGGCTTAAGGCCGGGGCACAAGTGCGGGCTAGGCTTAAGGCCAGGGCACAAGTGCGGGCTAGGCTTAAGGCCGGGGCACAAGTGCAGTGCTGGCTAGGATCAAGGCAGGGGGCACAAATGCTGGCTAGGCTTAAGGCATGGGCACAAGTGCCAGCTAGGCTTAAGGCCTGGGCACAAGTGCAGGCTAGGCTTAAGGCCTGAGCAAAATGGCAGGCTAGGCTTAAGGCCTGAGCAAAATGGCAGGCTAGGCTTAAGGCCTGGGCACAAGTGCGGGCTAGGCTTAAGGCCTGGGCACAAGTGCAGTGCTGGCTAGGATCAAGGCAGGGGGCACAAATGCTGGCTAGGCTTAAGGCATGGGCACAAGTGCGAGCTAGGCTTAAGGCCAGGGTACAAGTGCGGGCTAGGCATAAATCAGGGGCACAAGTTCGAGCTAGGCTTAAGGCCGGGGTACAAGTGCGGGCTAGGCTTAAGGCCTGGGCACAAGTGCGGGCTAGGCTTAAGGCCGGGGCACAAGTGCGGGCTAGGCTTAAGGCCGGGGCACAAGTGCGGGCTAGGCTTAAGGCCGGGGCACAAGTGCGGGCTAGGCTTAAGGCCGGGGCACAAGTGCGGGCTAGGCTTAAGGCCGGGGCACAAGTGCGGGCTAGGCTTAAGGCCGGGGCACAAGTGCGGGCTAGGCTTAAGGCCGGGGCACAAGTGCGGGCTAGGCTTAAGGCAGGGGCACAAGTGCTGGCCAGGCATAAGGCAGGGGCACAAGTGCTGGCTAGGTATAAGGCAGGGGCACAAGCACAAACTAAGCATAAGGCAGAGGCACAAGTGCAAGCTAGGCATAAGGCAGGGGCACCTATGCAGGCTAGGCTTAAGGCAGGGGCACAAGTGCGGGCTAGGCTTAAGGCCTGGGCACAAGTGCCGGCTAGGCCTAAGGCCTGGGCACAAGTGCGGGCTAGGCTTAAGGCCTGGGCACAAGTGCGAGCTAGGCTTAAGGCCGGGGCACAAGTGCAGGCTAGGCTTAAGGCCGGGGCACAAGTTCAAGCTAGGCTTAAGGCCGGGGCACAAGTGCGGGCTAGGCTTAAGGCCGGGGCACAAGTGCGGGCTAGGCTTAAGGCCTGGGCACAAGTGCGGGCTAGGCTTAAGGCCGGGGCACAAGTGCGGGCTAGGCTTAAGGCCGGGGCACAAGTGCGGGCTAGGCTTAAGGCCGGGGCACAAGTGCGGGCTAGGCTTAAGGCCTGGGCACAACTGCAGTGCTGGCCAGGATCAAGGCAGGGGGCACAAATGCTGGCTAGGCTTAAGGCATGGGCACAAGTGCCAGCTAGGCTTAAGGCCTGGGCACAAGTGCGGGCTAGGCTTAAGGCCTGGGCACAAGTGCAGTGCTGGCTAGGATCAAGGCAGGGGGCACAAATGCTGGCTAGGCTTAAGGCATGGGCACAAGTGCGAGCTAGGCTTAAGGCTGGGGCACAAGTGCAGGCTAGGCATAAAGCAGGGGCACAAGTTCGAGCTAGGCTTAAGGCCGGGGCACAAGTGCGGGCTAGGCTTAAGGCCTGGGCACAAGTGCAGGCTAGGCTTAAGGCCGGGGCACAAGTGCGGGCTAGGCTTAAGGCCGGGGCACAAGTGCGGGCTAGGCTTAAGGTCGGGGCACAAGTGCGGGCTAGGCTTAAGGCCGGGGCACAAGTGCGGGCTAGGCTTAAGGCCGGGGCAAAAGTGCGGGCTAGGCTTAAGGCCTGGGCACAAGTGCAGGTGCTGGCTAGGATCAAGGCAAGGGGCACAAATGCTGGCTAGGCTTAAGGCATGGGCACAAGTGCCAGCTAGGCTTAAGGCCTGGGCACAAGTGCAGGCTAGGCTTAAGGCCTGAGCAAAATGGCAGGCTAGGCTTAAGGCCTGGGCACAAGTGCGGGCTAGGTTAAAGGCCTGGGCACAAGTGCAGTGCTGGCTAGGATCAAGGCAGAGGGCACAAATGCTGGCTAGGCTTAAGGCATGGGTACAAGTGCGAGCTAGGCTTAAGGCCAGGGCACAAGTGCGGGCTAGGCATAAAGCAGGGGCACAAGTTCGAGCTAGGCTTAAGGCCGGGGCACAAGTGCGGGCTAGGCTTAAGGCCGGGGCAAAAGTGCGGGCTAGGCTTAAGGCCTGGGCACAAGTGCAGTGCTGGCTAGGATCAAGGCAGGGGGCACAAATGCTGGCTAGGCTTAAGGCATGGGCACAAGTGCCAGCTAGGCTTAAGGCCTGGGCACAAGTGCGGGCTAGGCTTAAGGCCTGGGCACAAGTGCAGTGCTGGCTAGGATCAAGGCAGGGGGCACAAATGCTGGCTAGGCTTAAGGCATGGGCACAAGTGCGAGCTAGGCTTAAGGCTGGGGCACAAGTGCGGGCTAGGCATAAAGCAGGGGCACAAGTTCGAGCTAGGCTTAAGGCCGGGGCACAAGTGCGGGCTAGGCTTAAGGCCTGGGCACAAGTGCAGGCTAGGCTTAAGGCCGGGGCACAAGTGCGGGCTAGGCTTAAGGCCGGGGCACAAGTGCGGGCTAGGCTTAAGGTCGGGGCACAAGTGCGGGCTAGGCTTAAGGCCGGGGCACAAGTGCAGGCTAGGCTTAAGGCCTGAGCAAAATGGCAGGCTAGGCTTAAGGCCTGGGCACAAGTGCGGGCTAGGCTTAAGGCCTGGGCACAAGTGCAGTGCTGGCTAGGATCAAGGCAGAGGGCACAAATGCTGGCTAGGCTTAAGGCATGGGTACAAGTGCGAGCTAGGCTTAAGGCCAGGGCACAAGTGCGGGCTAGGCATAAAGCAGGGGCACAAGTTCGAGCTAGGCTTAAGGCCGGGGCACAAGTTCGAGCTAGGGTTAAGGCCGGGGCACAAGTGCGGGCTAGGCTTAAGGCCTGGGCACAAGTGCGGGCTAGGCTTAAGGCCGGGACACAAGTGCGGGCTAGGCTTAAGGCCGGGGCACAAGTGCGGGCTAGGCTTAAGGCCGGGGCACAAGTGCGGGCTAGGCTTAAGGCCGGGGCACAAGTGCGGGCTAGGCTTAAGGCCTGGGCACAAGTGCGGGCTAGGCTTAAGGCCTGGGCACAAGTGCGGGCTAGGCTTAAGGCCGGGGCACAAGTGCGGGCTAGGCTTAAGGCCGGGGCACAAGTGCGGGCTAGGCTTATGGCCGGGGCACAAGTGCGGGCTAGGCTTAAGGTCGGGGCACAAGTGCGGGCTAGGCTTAAGGCCGGGGCACAAGTGCGGGCTAGGCTCAAGGCCGGGGCACAAGTGCAGTGCTGGCTAGGATCAAGGCAGGGGGCACAAATGCTGGCTAGGCTTAAGGCATGGGCACAAGTGCCAGCTAGGCTTAAGGCCTGGGCACAAGTGCAGGCTAGGCTTAAGGCCTGAGCAAAATGGCAGGCTAGGCTTAAGGCCTGGGCACAAGTGCGGGCTAGGCTTGCGGCCGGGGCACAAGTGCGGGCTAGGCTTCAGGCCTGGGCACAAGTGTGGGCTAGGCTTAAGGCCTGAGCACAAGTGCGGGCTAGGCTTAAGGTCGGGGCACAAGTGCGGGCTAGGCTTAAGGCCTGGGCACAAGTGTGGGCTAGGCTTAAGGCCTGGGCACAAGTGCGGGCTAGGCTTAAGGCCGGGGCACAAGTGCGGGCTAGGCTTAAGGCCGGGGCACAAGTGCGGGCTAGGCTTAAGGCCGGGGCACAAGTGCGGGCTAGGCTTAAGGCCTGGGCACAAGTGCGGGCTAGGCTTGAGGCCGGGGCACAAGTGCGGGCTAGGCTTCAGGCCTGGGCTCAAGTGCGGGCTAGGCTTAAGGCCTGGGCACAAGTGCGGGCTAGGCTTAAGGTCGGGGCACAAGTGCGGGCTAGGCTTAAGGCCTGGGCACAAGTGTGGGCTAGGCTTAAGGCCTGGGCACAAGTGCGGGCTAGGCTTAAGGCCGGGGCACAAGTGCGGGCTAGGCTTAAGGCCGGGGCACAAGTGCGGGCTAGGCTTAAGGCCGGGGCACAAGTGCGGGCTAGGCTTAAGGCCTGGGCACAAGTGCGGGCTAGGCTTAAGGCCTGGGCACAAGTGCGGGCTAGGCTTAAGGCCGGGGCACAAGTGCGGGCTAGGCTTAAGGCCGGGGCACAAGTGCGGGCTAGGCTTAAGGCCTGGGCACAAGTGCGGGCTAGGCTTAAGGCCTGGGCACAAGTGTGGGCTAGGCTTAAGGCCGGGGCACAAGTGCGGGCTAGGCTTAAGGCCGGGGCACAAGTGCGGGCTGGGCTTAAGGCCGGGGCACAAGTGCGGGCTAGGCTTAAGGCCGGGGCACAAGTGCGGGCTAGGCTCAAGGCCGGGGCACAAGTGCAGTGCTGGCTAGGATCAAGGCAGGGGGCACAAATGCTGGCTAGGCTTAAGGCATGGGCACAAGTGCCGGCTAGGCTTAAGGCCTGGGCACAAGTGCAGGCTAGGCTTAAGGCCTGAGCAAAATGGCAGGCTAGGCTTAAGGCCTGGGCACAAGTGCGGGCTAGGCTTGAGGCCGGGGCACAAGTGCGGGCTAGGCTTCAGGCCTGGGCACAAGTGCGGGCTAGGCTTAAGGCCTGGGCACAAGTGCGGGCTAGGCTTAAGGTCGGGGCACAAGTGCGGGCTAGGATTAAGGCCTGGGCACAAGTGCGGGCTAGGCTTAAGGCCTGGGCACAAGTGCGGGCTAGGCTTAAGGCCGGGGCACAAGTGCGGGCTAGGCTTAAGGCCGGGGCACAAGTGCGGGCTAGGCTTAAGGCCGGGGCAACAGTGCGGGCTAGGCTTAAGGCCTGGGCACAAGTGCGGGCTAGGCTTAAGGCCTGGGCACAAGTGCGGGCTAGGCTTAAGGCCGGGGCACAAGTGCGGGCTAGGCTTAAGGCCGGGGCACAAGTGCGGGCTAGGCTTAAGGCCTGGGCACAAGTGCGGGCTAGGCTTAAGGCCTGGGCACAAGTGTGGGCTAGTCTTAAGGCCGGGGCACAATTGCGGGCTAGGCTTAAGGCCGGGGCACAAGTGCGGGCTAGGCTTAAGGCCGGGGCACAAGTGCGGGCAAGGCTTAAGGCCGGGGCAAAAGTGCGGGCTAGGCTTAAGGCCTGGGCACAAGTGCAGTGCTGGCTAGGATCAAGGCAGGGGGCACAAATGCTGGCTAGGCTTAAGGCATGGGCACAAGTGCCGGCTAGGCTTAAGGCCTGGGCACAAGTGCAGGCTAGGCTTAAGGCCTGGGCACAAGTGCAGTGCTGGCTAGGATCAAGGCAGGGGGCACAAATGCTGGCTAGGCTTAAGGCATGGGCACAAGTGCGAGCTAGGCTTAAGGCCGGGGCACAAGTGCGGGCTAGGCATAAAGCAGGGGCACAAGTTCGAGCTAGGCTTAAGGCCGGGGCACAAGTGCGGGCTAGGCTTAAGGCCTGGGCACAAGTGCGGGCTAGGCTTATGGCCGGGGCACAAGTGCGGGCTAGGCTTAAGGTCGGGGCACAAGTGCGGGCTAGGCTTAAGGCCGGGGCACAAGTGCGGGCTAGGCTTAAGGCCAGGGCACAAGTGCGGGCTAGGCTTAAGGCCGGGGCACAAGTGCAGTGCTGGCTAGGATCAAGGCAGGGGGCACAAATGCTGGCTAGGCTTAAGGCATGGGCACAAGTGCCAGCTAGGCTTAAGGCCTGGGCACAAGTGCAGGCTAGGCTTAAGGCCTGAGCAAAATGGCAGGCTAGGCTTAAGGCCTGAGCAAAATGGCAGGCTAGGCTTAAGGCCTGGGCACAAGTGCGGGCTAGGCTTAAGGCCTGGGCACAAGTGCAGTGCTGGCTAGGATCAAGGCAGGGGGCACAAATGCTGGCTAGGCTTAAGGCATGGGCACAAGTGCGAGCTAGGCTTAAGGCCAGGGTACAAGTGCGGGCTAGGCATAAATCAGGGGCACAAGTTCGAGCTAGGCTTAAGGCCGGGGTACAAGTGCGGGCTAGGCTTAAGGCCTGGGCACAAGTGCGGGCTAGGCTTAAGGCCGGGGCACAAGTGCGGGCTAGGCTTAAGGCCGGGGCACAAGTGCGGGCTAGGCTTAAGGCCGGGGCACAAGTGCGGGCTAGGCTTAAGGCCGGGGCACAAGTGCGGGCTAGGCTTAAGGCCGGGGCACAAGTGCGGGCTAGGCTTAAGGCCGGGGCACAAGTGCGGGCTAGGCTTAAGGCCGGGGCACAAGTGCGGGCTAGGCTTAAGGCAGGGGCACAAGTGCTGGCCAGGCATAAGGCAGGGGCACAAGTGCTGGCTAGGTATAAGGCAGGGGCACAAGCACAAACTAAGCATAAGGCAGAGGCACAAGTGCAAGCTAGGCATAAGGCAGGGGCACCTATGCAGGCTAGGCTTAAGGCAGGGGCACAAGTGCGGGCTAGGCTTAAGGCCTGGGCACAAGTGCCGGCTAGGCCTAAGGCCTGGGCACAAGTGCGGGCTAGGCTTAAGGCCTGGGCACAAGTGCGAGCTAGGCTTAAGGCCGGGGCACAAGTGCAGGCTAGGCTTAAGGCCGGGGCACAAGTTCAAGCTAGGCTTAAGGCCGGGGCACAAGTGCGGGCTAGGCTTAAGGCCGGGGCACAAGTGCGGGCTAGGCTTAAGGCCTGGGCACAAGTGCGGGCTAGGCTTAAGGCCGGGGCACAAGTGCGGGCTAGGCTTAAGGCCGGGGCACAAGTGCGGGCTAGGCTTAAGGCCGGGGCACAAGTGCGGGCTAGGCTTAAGGCCTGGGCACAACTGCAGTGCTGGCCAGGATCAAGGCAGGGGGCACAAATGCTGGCTAGGCTTAAGGCATGGGCACAAGTGCCAGCTAGGCTTAAGGCCTGGGCACAAGTGCGGGCTAGGCTTAAGGCCTGGGCACAAGTGCAGTGCTGGCTAGGATCAAGGCAGGGGGCACAAATGCTGGCTAGGCTTAAGGCATGGGCACAAGTGCGAGCTAGGCTTAAGGCTGGGGCACAAGTGCAGGCTAGGCATAAAGCAGGGGCACAAGTTCGAGCTAGGCTTAAGGCCGGGGCACAAGTGCGGGCTAGGCTTAAGGCCTGGGCACAAGTGCAGGCTAGGCTTAAGGCCGGGGCACAAGTGCGGGCTAGGCTTAAGGCCGGGGCACAAGTGCGGGCTAGGCTTAAGGTCGGGGCACAAGTGCGGGCTAGGCTTAAGGCCGGGGCACAAGTGCGGGCTAGGCTTAAGGCCGGGGCAAAAGTGCGGGCTAGGCTTAAGGCCTGGGCACAAGTGCAGGTGCTGGCTAGGATCAAGGCAAGGGGCACAAATGCTGGCTAGGCTTAAGGCATGGGCACAAGTGCCAGCTAGGCTTAAGGCCTGGGCACAAGTGCAGGCTAGGCTTAAGGCCTGAGCAAAATGGCAGGCTAGGCTTAAGGCCTGGGCACAAGTGCGGGCTAGGTTAAAGGCCTGGGCACAAGTGCAGTGCTGGCTAGGATCAAGGCAGAGGGCACAAATGCTGGCTAGGCTTAAGGCATGGGTACAAGTGCGAGCTAGGCTTAAGGCCAGGGCACAAGTGCGGGCTAGGCATAAAGCAGGGGCACAAGTTCGAGCTAGGCTTAAGGCCGGGGCACAAGTGCGGGCTAGGCTTAAGGCCGGGGCAAAAGTGCGGGCTAGGCTTAAGGCCTGGGCACAAGTGCAGTGCTGGCTAGGATCAAGGCAGGGGGCACAAATGCTGGCTAGGCTTAAGGCATGGGCACAAGTGCCAGCTAGGCTTAAGGCCTGGGCACAAGTGCGGGCTAGGCTTAAGGCCTGGGCACAAGTGCAGTGCTGGCTAGGATCAAGGCAGGGGGCACAAATGCTGGCTAGGCTTAAGGCATGGGCACAAGTGCGAGCTAGGCTTAAGGCTGGGGCACAAGTGCGGGCTAGGCATAAAGCAGGGGCACAAGTTCGAGCTAGGCTTAAGGCCGGGGCACAAGTGCGGGCTAGGCTTAAGGCCTGGGCACAAGTGCAGGCTAGGCTTAAGGCCGGGGCACAAGTGCGGGCTAGGCTTAAGGCCGGGGCACAAGTGCGGGCTAGGCTTAAGGTCGGGGCACAAGTGCGGGCTAGGCTTAAGGCCGGGGCACAAGTGCAGGCTAGGCTTAAGGCCTGAGCAAAATGGCAGGCTAGGCTTAAGGCCTGGGCACAAGTGCGGGCTAGGCTTAAGGCCTGGGCACAAGTGCAGTGCTGGCTAGGATCAAGGCAGAGGGCACAAATGCTGGCTAGGCTTAAGGCATGGGTACAAGTGCGAGCTAGGCTTAAGGCCAGGGCACAAGTGCGGGCTAGGCATAAAGCAGGGGCACAAGTTCGAGCTAGGCTTAAGGCCGGGGCACAAGTTCGAGCTAGGGTTAAGGCCGGGGCACAAGTGCGGGCTAGGCTTAAGGCCTGGGCACAAGTGCGGGCTAGGCTTAAGGCCGGGACACAAGTGCGGGCTAGGCTTAAGGCCGGGGCACAAGTGCGGGCTAGGCTTAAGGCCGGGGCACAAGTGCGGGCTAGGCTTAAGGCCGGGGCACAAGTGCGGGCTAGGCTTAAGGCCTGGGCACAAGTGCGGGCTAGGCTTAAGGCCTGGGCACAAGTGCGGGCTAGGCTTAAGGCCGGGGCACAAGTGCGGGCTAGGCTTAAGGCCGGGGCACAAGTGCGGGCTAGGCTTATGGCCGGGGCACAAGTGCGGGCTAGGCTTAAGGTCGGGGCACAAGTGCGGGCTAGGCTTAAGGCCGGGGCACAAGTGCGGGCTAGGCTCAAGGCCGGGGCACAAGTGCAGTGCTGGCTAGGATCAAGGCAGGGGGCACAAATGCTGGCTAGGCTTAAGGCATGGGCACAAGTGCCAGCTAGGCTTAAGGCCTGGGCACAAGTGCAGGCTAGGCTTAAGGCCTGAGCAAAATGGCAGGCTAGGCTTAAGGCCTGGGCACAAGTGCGGGCTAGGCTTGCGGCCGGGGCACAAGTGCGGGCTAGGCTTCAGGCCTGGGCACAAGTGTGGGCTAGGCTTAAGGCCTGAGCACAAGTGCGGGCTAGGCTTAAGGTCGGGGCACAAGTGCGGGCTAGGCTTAAGGCCTGGGCACAAGTGTGGGCTAGGCTTAAGGCCTGGGCACAAGTGCGGGCTAGGCTTAAGGCCGGGGCACAAGTGCGGGCTAGGCTTAAGGCCGGGGCACAAGTGCGGGCTAGGCTTAAGGCCGGGGCACAAGTGCGGGCTAGGCTTAAGGCCTGGGCACAAGTGCGGGCTAGGCTTGAGGCCGGGGCACAAGTGCGGGCTAGGCTTCAGGCCTGGGCTCAAGTGCGGGCTAGGCTTAAGGCCTGGGCACAAGTGCGGGCTAGGCTTAAGGTCGGGGCACAAGTGCGGGCTAGGCTTAAGGCCTGGGCACAAGTGTGGGCTAGGCTTAAGGCCTGGGCACAAGTGCGGGCTAGGCTTAAGGCCGGGGCACAAGTGCGGGCTAGGCTTAAGGCCGGGGCACAAGTGCGGGCTAGGCTTAAGGCCGGGGCACAAGTGCGGGCTAGGCTTAAGGCCTGGGCACAAGTGCGGGCTAGGCTTAAGGCCTGGGCACAAGTGCGGGCTAGGCTTAAGGCCGGGGCACAAGTGCGGGCTAGGCTTAAGGCCGGGGCACAAGTGCGGGCTAGGCTTAAGGCCTGGGCACAAGTGCGGGCTAGGCTTAAGGCCTGGGCACAAGTGTGGGCTAGGCTTAAGGCCGGGGCACAAGTGCGGGCTAGGCTTAAGGCCGGGGCACAAGTGCGGGCTGGGCTTAAGGCCGGGGCACAAGTGCGGGCTAGGCTTAAGGCCGGGGCACAAGTGCGGGCTAGGCTCAAGGCCGGGGCACAAGTGCAGTGCTGGCTAGGATCAAGGCAGGGGGCACAAATGCTGGCTAGGCTTAAGGCATGGGCACAAGTGCCGGCTAGGCTTAAGGCCTGGGCACAAGTGCAGGCTAGGCTTAAGGCCTGAGCAAAATGGCAGGCTAGGCTTAAGGCCTGGGCACAAGTGCGGGCTAGGCTTGAGGCCGGGGCACAAGTGCGGGCTAGGCTTCAGGCCTGGGCACAAGTGCGGGCTAGGCTTAAGGCCTGGGCACAAGTGCGGGCTAGGCTTAAGGTCGGGGCACAAGTGCGGGCTAGGATTAAGGCCTGGGCACAAGTGCGGGCTAGGCTTAAGGCCTGGGCACAAGTGCGGGCTAGGCTTAAGGCCGGGGCACAAGTGCGGGCTAGGCTTAAGGCCGGGGCACAAGTGCGGGCTAGGCTTAAGGCCGGGGCAACAGTGCGGGCTAGGCTTAAGGCCTGGGCACAAGTGCGGGCTAGGCTTAAGGCCTGGGCACAAGTGCGGGCTAGGCTTAAGGCCGGGGCACAAGTGCGGGCTAGGCTTAAGGCCGGGGCACAAGTGCGGGCTAGGCTTAAGGCCTGGGCACAAGTGCGGGCTAGGCTTAAGGCCTGGGCACAAGTGTGGGCTAGTCTTAAGGCCGGGGCACAAGTGCGGGCTAGGCTTAAGGCCGGGGCACAAGTGCGGGCTAGGCTTAAGGCCGGGGCACAAGTGCGGGCAAGGCTTAAGGCCGGGGCAAAAGTGCGGGCTAGGCTTAAGGCCTGGGCACAAGTGCAGTGCTGGCTAGGATCAAGGCAGGGGGCACAAATGCTGGCTAGGCTTAAGGCATGGGCACAAGTGCCGGCTAGGCTTAAGGCCTGGGCACAAGTGCGGGCTAGGCTTAAGGCCTGGGCACAAGTGCAGTGCTGGCTAGGATCAAGGCAGGGGGCACAAATGCTGGCTAGGCTTAAGGCATGGGCACAAGTGCGAGCTAGGCTTAAGGCCGGGGCACAAGTGCGGGCTAGGCATAAAGCAGGGGCACAAGTTCGAGCTAGGCTTAAGGCCGGGGCACAAGTGCGGGCTAGGCTTAAGGCCTGGGCACAAGTGCGGGCTAGGCTTATGGCCGGGGCACAAGTGCGGGCTAGGCTTAAGGTCGGGGCACAAGTGCGGGCTAGGCTTAAGGCCGGGGCACAAGTGCGGGCTAGGCTTAAGGCCAGGGCACAAGTGCGGGCTAGGCTTAAGGCCGGGGCACAAGTGCAGTGCTGGCTAGGATCAAGGCAGGGGGCACAAATGCTGGCTAGGCTTAAGGCATGGGCACAAGTGCCAGCTAGGCTTAAGGCCTGGGCACAAGTGCAGGCTAGGCTTAAGGCCTGAGCAAAATGGCAGGCTAGGCTTAAGGCCTGAGCAAAATGGCAGGCTAGGCTTAAGGCCTGGGCACAAGTGCGGGCTAGGCTTAAGGCCTGGGCACAAGTGCAGTGCTGGCTAGGATCAAGGCAGGGGGCACAAATGCTGGCTAGGCTTAAGGCATGGGCACAAGTGCGAGCTAGGCTTAAGGCCAGGGTACAAGTGCGGGCTAGGCATAAATCAGGGGCACAAGTTCGAGCTAGGCTTAAGGCCGGGGTACAAGTGCGGGCTAGGCTTAAGGCCTGGGCACAAGTGCGGGCTAGGCTTAAGGCCGGGGCACAAGTGCGGGCTAGGCTTAAGGCCGGGGCACAAGTGCGGGCTAGGCTTAAGGCCGGGGCACAAGTGCGGGCTAGGCTTAAGGCCGGGGCACAAGTGCGGGCTAGGCTTAAGGCCGGGGCACAAGTGCGGGCTAGGCTTAAGGCCGGGGCACAAGTGCGGGCTAGGCTTAAGGCCGGGGCACAAGTGCGGGCTAGGCTTAAGGCAGGGGCACAAGTGCTGGCCAGGCATAAGGCAGGGGCACAAGTGCTGGCTAGGTATAAGGCAGGGGCACAAGCACAAACTAAGCATAAGGCAGAGGCACAAGTGCAAGCTAGGCATAAGGCAGGGGCACCTATGCAGGCTAGGCTTAAGGCAGGGGCACAAGTGCGGGCTAGGCTTAAGGCCTGGGCACAAGTGCCGGCTAGGCCTAAGGCCTGGGCACAAGTGCGGGCTAGGCTTAAGGCCTGGGCACAAGTGCGAGCTAGGCTTAAGGCCGGGGCACAAGTGCAGGCTAGGCTTAAGGCCGGGGCACAAGTTCAAGCTAGGCTTAAGGCCGGGGCACAAGTGCGGGCTAGGCTTAAGGCCGGGGCACAAGTGCGGGCTAGGCTTAAGGCCTGGGCACAAGTGCGGGCTAGGCTTAAGGCCGGGGCACAAGTGCGGGCTAGGCTTAAGGCCGGGGCACAAGTGCGGGCTAGGCTTAAGGCCGGGGCACAAGTGCGGGCTAGGCTTAAGGCCTGGGCACAACTGCAGTGCTGGCCAGGATCAAGGCAGGGGGCACAAATGCTGGCTAGGCTTAAGGCATGGGCACAAGTGCCAGCTAGGCTTAAGGCCTGGGCACAAGTGCGGGCTAGGCTTAAGGCCTGGGCACAAGTGCAGTGCTGGCTAGGATCAAGGCAGGGGGCACAAATGCTGGCTAGGCTTAAGGCATGGGCACAAGTGCGAGCTAGGCTTAAGGCTGGGGCACAAGTGCAGGCTAGGCATAAAGCAGGGGCACAAGTTCGAGCTAGGCTTAAGGCCGGGGCACAAGTGCGGGCTAGGCTTAAGGCCTGGGCACAAGTGCAGGCTAGGCTTAAGGCCGGGGCACAAGTGCGGGCTAGGCTTAAGGCCGGGGCACAAGTGCGGGCTAGGCTTAAGGTCGGGGCACAAGTGCGGGCTAGGCTTAAGGCCGGGGCACAAGTGCGGGCTAGGCTTAAGGCCGGGGCAAAAGTGCGGGCTAGGCTTAAGGCCTGGGCACAAGTGCAGGTGCTGGCTAGGATCAAGGCAAGGGGCACAAATGCTGGCTAGGCTTAAGGCATGGGCACAAGTGCCAGCTAGGCTTAAGGCCTGGGCACAAGTGCAGGCTAGGCTTAAGGCCTGAGCAAAATGGCAGGCTAGGCTTAAGGCCTGGGCACAAGTGCGGGCTAGGTTAAAGGCCTGGGCACAAGTGCAGTGCTGGCTAGGATCAAGGCAGAGGGCACAAATGCTGGCTAGGCTTAAGGCATGGGTACAAGTGCGAGCTAGGCTTAAGGCCAGGGCACAAGTGCGGGCTAGGCATAAAGCAGGGGCACAAGTTCGAGCTAGGCTTAAGGCCGGGGCACAAGTGCGGGCTAGGCTTAAGGCCGGGGCAAAAGTGCGGGCTAGGCTTAAGGCCTGGGCACAAGTGCAGTGCTGGCTAGGATCAAGGCAGGGGGCACAAATGCTGGCTAGGCTTAAGGCATGGGCACAAGTGCGGGCTAGGCTTAAGGCCTGGGCACAAGTGCAGTGCTGGCTAGGATCAAGGCAGGGGGCACAAATGCTGGCTAGGCTTAAGGCATGGGCACAAGTGCGAGCTAGGCTTAAGGCTGGGGCACAAGTGCGGGCTAGGCATAAAGCAGGGGCACAAGTTCGAGCTAGGCTTAAGGCCGGGGCACAAGTGCGGGCTAGGCTTAAGGCCTGGGCACAAGTGCAGGCTAGGCTTAAGGCCGGGGCACAAGTGCGGGCTAGGCTTAAGGCCGGGGCACAAGTGCGGGCTAGGCTTAAGGCCGGGGCACAAGTGCGGGCTAGGCTTAAGGTCGGGGCACAAGTGCGGGCTAGGCTTAAGGCCGGGGCACAAGTGCAGGCTAGGCTTAAGGCCTGAGCAAAATGGCAGGCTAGGCTTAAGGCCTGGGCACAAGTGCGGGCTAGGCTTAAGGCCTGGGCACAAGTGCAGTGCTGGCTAGGATCAAGGCAGAGGGCACAAATGCTGGCTAGGCTTAAGGCATGGGTACAAGTGCGAGCTAGGCTTAAGGCCAGGGCACAAGTGCGGGCTAGGCATAAAGCAGGGGCACAAGTTCGAGCTAGGCTTAAGGCCGGGGCACAAGTTCGAGCTAGGGTTAAGGCCGGGGCACAAGTGCGGGCTAGGCTTAAGGCCTGGGCACAAGTGCGGGCTAGGCTTAAGGCCGGGACACAAGTGCGGGCTAGGCTTAAGGCCGGGGCACAAGTGCGGGCTAGGCTTAAGGCCGGGGCACAAGTGCGGGCTAGGCTTAAGGCCGGGGCACAAGTGCGGGCTAGGCTTAAGGCCTGGGCACAAGTGCGGGCTAGGCTTAAGGCCTGGGCACAAGTGCGGGCTAGGCTTAAGGCCGGGGCACAAGTGCGGGCTAGGCTTAAGGCCGGGGCACAAGTGCGGGCTAGGCTTATGGCCGGGGCACAAGTGCGGGCTAGGCTTAAGGTCGGGGCACAAGTGCGGGCTAGGCTTAAGGCCGGGGCACAAGTGCGGGCTAGGCTCAAGGCCGGGGCACAAGTGCAGTGCTGGCTAGGATCAAGGCAGGGGGCACAAATGCTGGCTAGGCTTAAGGCATGGGCACAAGTGCCAGCTAGGCTTAAGGCCTGGGCACAAGTGCAGGCTAGGCTTAAGGCCTGAGCAAAATGGCAGGCTAGGCTTAAGGCCTGGGCACAAGTGCGGGCTAGGCTTGCGGCCGGGGCACAAGTGCGGGCTAGGCTTCAGGCCTGGGCACAAGTGTGGGCTAGGCTTAAGGCCTGAGCACAAGTGCGGGCTAGGCTTAAGGTCGGGGCACAAGTGCGGGCTAGGCTTAAGGCCTGGGCACAAGTGTGGGCTAGGCTTAAGGCCTGGGCACAAGTGCGGGCTAGGCTTAAGGCCGGGGCACAAGTGCGGGCTAGGCTTAAGGCCGGGGCACAAGTGCGGGCTAGGCTTAAGGCCGGGGCACAAGTGCGGGCTAGGCTTAAGGCCTGGGCACAAGTGCGGGCTAGGCTTGAGGCCGGGGCACAAGTGCGGGCTAGGCTTCAGGCCTGGGCTCAAGTGCGGGCTAGGCTTAAGGCCTGGGCACAAGTGCGGGCTAGGCTTAAGGTCGGGGCACAAGTGCGGGCTAGGCTTAAGGCCTGGGCACAAGTGTGGGCTAGGCTTAAGGCCTGGGCACAAGTGCGGGCTAGGCTTAAGGCCGGGGCACAAGTGCGGGCTAGGCTTAAGGCCGGGGCACAAGTGCGGGCTAGGCTTAAGGCCGGGGCACAAGTGCGGGCTAGGCTTAAGGCCTGGGCACAAGTGCGGGCTAGGCTTAAGGCCTGGGCACAAGTGCGGGCTAGGCTTAAGGCCGGGGCACAAGTGCGGGCTAGGCTTAAGGCCGGGGCACAAGTGCGGGCTAGGCTTAAGGCCTGGGCACAAGTGCGGGCTAGGCTTAAGGCCTGGGCACAAGTGTGGGCTAGGCTTAAGGCCGGGGCACAAGTGCGGGCTAGGCTTAAGGCCGGGGCACAAGTGCGGGCTGGGCTTAAGGCCGGGGCACAAGTGCGGGCTAGGCTTAAGGCCGGGGCACAAGTGCGGGCTAGGCTCAAGGCCGGGGCACAAGTGCAGTGCTGGCTAGGATCAAGGCAGGGGGCACAAATGCTGGCTAGGCTTAAGGCATGGGCACAAGTGCCGGCTAGGCTTAAGGCCTGGGCACAAGTGCAGGCTAGGCTTAAGGCCTGAGCAAAATGGCAGGCTAGGCTTAAGGCCTGGGCACAAGTGCGGGCTAGGCTTGAGGCCGGGGCACAAGTGCGGGCTAGGCTTCAGGCCTGGGCACAAGTGCGGGCTAGGCTTAAGGCCTGGGCACAAGTGCGGGCTAGGCTTAAGGTCGGGGCACAAGTGCGGGCTAGGATTAAGGCCTGGGCACAAGTGCGGGCTAGGCTTAAGGCCTGGGCACAAGTGCGGGCTAGGCTTAAGGCCGGGGCACAAGTGCGGGCTAGGCTTAAGGCCGGGGCACAAGTGCGGGCTAGGCTTAAGGCCGGGGCAACAGTGCGGGCTAGGCTTAAGGCCTGGGCACAAGTGCGGGCTAGGCTTAAGGCCTGGGCACAAGTGCGGGCTAGGCTTAAGGCCGGGGCACAAGTGCGGGCTAGGCTTAAGGCCGGGGCACAAGTGCGGGCTAGGCTTAAGGCCTGGGCACAAGTGCGGGCTAGGCTTAAGGCCTGGGCACAAGTGTGGGCTAGTCTTAAGGCCGGGGCACAATTGCGGGCTAGGCTTAAGGCCGGGGCACAAGTGCGGGCTAGGCTTAAGGCCGGGGCACAAGTGCGGGCAAGGCTTAAGGCCGGGGCAAAAGTGCGGGCTAGGCTTAAGGCCTGGGCACAAGTGCAGTGCTGGCTAGGATCAAGGCAGGGGGCACAAATGCTGGCTAGGCTTAAGGCATGGGCACAAGTGCCGGCTAGGCTTAAGGCCTGGGCACAAGTGCAGGCTAGGCTTAAGGCCTGGGCACAAGTGCAGTGCTGGCTAGGATCAAGGCAGGGGGCACAAATGCTGGCTAGGCTTAAGGCATGGGCACAAGTGCGAGCTAGGCTTAAGGCCGGGGCACAAGTGCGGGCTAGGCATAAAGCAGGGGCACAAGTTCGAGCTAGGCTTAAGGCCGGGGCACAAGTGCGGGCTAGGCTTAAGGCCTGGGCACAAGTGCGGGCTAGGCTTATGGCCGGGGCACAAGTGCGGGCTAGGCTTAAGGTCGGGGCACAAGTGCGGGCTAGGCTTAAGGCCGGGGCACAAGTGCGGGCTAGGCTTAAGGCCAGGGCACAAGTGCGGGCTAGGCTTAAGGCCGGGGCACAAGTGCAGTGCTGGCTAGGATCAAGGCAGGGGGCACAAATGCTGGCTAGGCTTAAGGCATGGGCACAAGTGCCAGCTAGGCTTAAGGCCTGGGCACAAGTGCAGGCTAGGCTTAAGGCCTGAGCAAAATGGCAGGCTAGGCTTAAGGCCTGAGCAAAATGGCAGGCTAGGCTTAAGGCCTGGGCACAAGTGCGGGCTAGGCTTAAGGCCTGGGCACAAGTGCAGTGCTGGCTAGGATCAAGGCAGGGGGCACAAATGCTGGCTAGGCTTAAGGCATGGGCACAAGTGCGAGCTAGGCTTAAGGCCAGGGTACAAGTGCGGGCTAGGCATAAATCAGGGGCACAAGTTCGAGCTAGGCTTAAGGCCGGGGTACAAGTGCGGGCTAGGCTTAAGGCCTGGGCACAAGTGCGGGCTAGGCTTAAGGCCGGGGCACAAGTGCGGGCTAGGCTTAAGGCCGGGGCACAAGTGCGGGCTAGGCTTAAGGCCGGGGCACAAGTGCGGGCTAGGCTTAAGGCCGGGGCACAAGTGCGGGCTAGGCTTAAGGCCGGGGCACAAGTGCGGGCTAGGCTTAAGGCCGGGGCACAAGTGCGGGCTAGGCTTAAGGCCGGGGCACAAGTGCGGGCTAGGCTTAAGGCAGGGGCACAAGTGCTGGCCAGGCATAAGGCAGGGGCACAAGTGCTGGCTAGGTATAAGGCAGGGGCACAAGCACAAACTAAGCATAAGGCAGAGGCACAAGTGCAAGCTAGGCATAAGGCAGGGGCACCTATGCAGGCTAGGCTTAAGGCAGGGGCACAAGTGCGGGCTAGGCTTAAGGCCTGGGCACAAGTGCCGGCTAGGCCTAAGGCCTGGGCACAAGTGCGGGCTAGGCTTAAGGCCTGGGCACAAGTGCGAGCTAGGCTTAAGGCCGGGGCACAAGTGCAGGCTAGGCTTAAGGCCGGGGCACAAGTTCAAGCTAGGCTTAAGGCCGGGGCACAAGTGCGGGCTAGGCTTAAGGCCGGGGCACAAGTGCGGGCTAGGCTTAAGGCCTGGGCACAAGTGCGGGCTAGGCTTAAGGCCGGGGCACAAGTGCGGGCTAGGCTTAAGGCCGGGGCACAAGTGCGGGCTAGGCTTAAGGCCGGGGCACAAGTGCGGGCTAGGCTTAAGGCCTGGGCACAACTGCAGTGCTGGCCAGGATCAAGGCAGGGGGCACAAATGCTGGCTAGGCTTAAGGCATGGGCACAAGTGCCAGCTAGGCTTAAGGCCTGGGCACAAGTGCGGGCTAGGCTTAAGGCCTGGGCACAAGTGCAGTGCTGGCTAGGATCAAGGCAGGGGGCACAAATGCTGGCTAGGCTTAAGGCATGGGCACAAGTGCGAGCTAGGCTTAAGGCTGGGGCACAAGTGCAGGCTAGGCATAAAGCAGGGGCACAAGTTCGAGCTAGGCTTAAGGCCGGGGCACAAGTGCGGGCTAGGCTTAAGGCCTGGGCACAAGTGCAGGCTAGGCTTAAGGCCGGGGCACAAGTGCGGGCTAGGCTTAAGGCCGGGGCACAAGTGCGGGCTAGGCTTAAGGTCGGGGCACAAGTGCGGGCTAGGCTTAAGGCCGGGGCACAAGTGCGGGCTAGGCTTAAGGCCGGGGCAAAAGTGCGGGCTAGGCTTAAGGCCTGGGCACAAGTGCAGGTGCTGGCTAGGATCAAGGCAAGGGGCACAAATGCTGGCTAGGCTTAAGGCATGGGCACAAGTGCCAGCTAGGCTTAAGGCCTGGGCACAAGTGCAGGCTAGGCTTAAGGCCTGAGCAAAATGGCAGGCTAGGCTTAAGGCCTGGGCACAAGTGCGGGCTAGGTTAAAGGCCTGGGCACAAGTGCAGTGCTGGCTAGGATCAAGGCAGAGGGCACAAATGCTGGCTAGGCTTAAGGCATGGGTACAAGTGCGAGCTAGGCTTAAGGCCAGGGCACAAGTGCGGGCTAGGCATAAAGCAGGGGCACAAGTTCGAGCTAGGCTTAAGGCCGGGGCACAAGTGCGGGCTAGGCTTAAGGCCGGGGCAAAAGTGCGGGCTAGGCTTAAGGCCTGGGCACAAGTGCAGTGCTGGCTAGGATCAAGGCAGGGGGCACAAATGCTGGCTAGGCTTAAGGCATGGGCACAAGTGCCAGCTAGGCTTAAGGCCTGGGCACAAGTGCGGGCTAGGCTTAAGGCCTGGGCACAAGTGCAGTGCTGGCTAGGATCAAGGCAGGGGGCACAAATGCTGGCTAGGCTTAAGGCATGGGCACAAGTGCGAGCTAGGCTTAAGGCTGGGGCACAAGTGCGGGCTAGGCATAAAGCAGGGGCACAAGTTCGAGCTAGGCTTAAGGCCGGGGCACAAGTGCGGGCTAGGCTTAAGGCCTGGGCACAAGTGCAGGCTAGGCTTAAGGCCGGGGCACAAGTGCGGGCTAGGCTTAAGGCCGGGGCACAAGTGCGGGCTAGGCTTAAGGTCGGGGCACAAGTGCGGGCTAGGCTTAAGGCCGGGGCACAAGTGCAGGCTAGGCTTAAGGCCTGAGCAAAATGGCAGGCTAGGCTTAAGGCCTGGGCACAAGTGCGGGCTAGGCTTAAGGCCTGGGCACAAGTGCAGTGCTGGCTAGGATCAAGGCAGAGGGCACAAATGCTGGCTAGGCTTAAGGCATGGGTACAAGTGCGAGCTAGGCTTAAGGCCAGGGCACAAGTGCGGGCTAGGCATAAAGCAGGGGCACAAGTTCGAGCTAGGCTTAAGGCCGGGGCACAAGTTCGAGCTAGGGTTAAGGCCGGGGCACAAGTGCGGGCTAGGCTTAAGGCCTGGGCACAAGTGCGGGCTAGGCTTAAGGCCGGGACACAAGTGCGGGCTAGGCTTAAGGCCGGGGCACAAGTGCGGGCTAGGCTTAAGGCCGGGGCACAAGTGCGGGCTAGGCTTAAGGCCGGGGCACAAGTGCGGGCTAGGCTTAAGGCGGGGCACAAGTGCGGGCTAGGCTTAAGGCCGGGGCACAAGTGCAGGCTAGGTTTAAGGCCCGGGCACAAGTGCGGGCTAGGCTTAAGGCCGGTGCAAAAGTGCGGGCTAGGCTTAAGGCATGGGCACAAGTGCAGTGCTGGCTAGGATCAAGGCAGGGGGCACAAATGCTGGCTAGGCTTAAGGCATGGGCACAAGTGCCAGCTAGGCTTAAGGCCTGGGCACAAGTGCAGGCTAGGCTTAAGGCCTGAGCAAAAGGGCTGGCTAGGCTTAAGGCCTGGACACAAGTGCGGGCTAGGCTTAAGGCATGGGCACAAGTGCAGTGCTGGCTAGGATCAAGACAGGGGGCACAAGTGCTGGCTAGGCTTAAGGCATGGGCACAAGTGCTGGCTAGGCTTAAGACTTACAGCTAACTCTTTGCATAAAGGGTTGAGCACCCATAGGGGTGAAGAGCTAGCTTTCACCCCTCCACTCTGTACTTGGACATTTAGGACTAGATCCTTTGTTGTACAGTGCGGAGCCTCTCCATAACCCCATGCTCCAAGCGACCAGGCACTTCTTGTCTGTCCTCCGTAAATGGGTAATGCCTTCTTCCCCAATTACAGTCGTGCATGCGCTTTCAGACGGGACAAGAGCGAAGAGCGTAAAGCTGGCCCTATGTGCATAACCAACATGAAGCTGAAGACAAAAACAAACAAACAAGCATTCAAGGGGCTCAAAAGTGCGGGCTAGGCTTAAGGCCTGGGCACAAGTGCGGGCTAGGCTTAAGGCCTGGGCACAAGTGCGGGCTAGGCTTAAGGCCTGGGCACAAGTGCGGGCTAGGCTTAAGGCCTGGGCACAAGTGCGGGCTAGGCTTAAGGCCTGGGCACAAGTGCGGGCTAGGCTTAAGGCCTGGGCACAAGTGCGAGCTAGGCTTAAGGCCTGGGCACAAGTGGGGGCTAGGCTTAAGGCCGGGACACAAGTGCGGGCTAGGCTTAAGGCCTGGGCACAAGTGCGGGCTAGGCTTAAGGCCTGGGCATAAGTGCGGGCTAGGCTTAAGGCCTGGGCACCAGTGCGGGCTTGGCTTAAGGCCTGGGCACAAGTGCGGGCTAGGCTTAAGGCCTGGGCACAAGTGCAGTGCTGGCTAGGATCAAGGCAGGGGGCACAAATGCTGGCTAGGCTTAAGGCATGGGCACAAGTGCGAGCTAGGCTTAAGGCCAGGGTACAAGTGCGGGCTAGGCATAAATCAGGGGCACAAGTTCGAGCTAGGCTTAAGGCCGGGGCACAAGTGCGGGCTAGGCTTAAGGCCTGGGCACAAGTGCGGGCTAGGCTTAAGGCCGGGGCACAAGTGCGGGCTAGGTTTAAGGCCGGGGCACAAGTGCGGGCTAGGCTTAAGGCCGGGGCACAAGTGCGGGCTAGGCTTAAGGCCGGGGCACAAGTGCGGGCTAGGCTTAAGGCCGGGGCACAAGTGCGGGCTAGGCTTAAGGCCGGGGCAAAAGTGCGGGCTAGTCTTAAGGCCGGGGCACAAGTGCAGTGCTGGCTAGGATCAAGGCAGGGGGCACAAATGCTGGCTAGGCTTAAGGCATGGGCACAAGTGCCAGCTAGGCTTAAGGCCTGGGCACAAGTGCAGGCTAGGCTTAAGGCCTGAGCAAAAGGGCAGGCTAGGCTTAAGGCCTGGGCACAAGTGCGGGCTAGGCTTAAGGCATGGGCACAAGTGCAGTGCTGGCTAGGATCAAGGCAGGGGGCACAAGTGCTGGCTAGGCTTAAGGCATGGGCACAAGTGCTGGCTAGGCTTAAGACTTACAGCTAACTCTTTGCATAAAGGGTTAGGCACCCATAGGGGTGAAGAGCTAGCTTTCACCCCTTTACTCTGTACTTGGACATTTAGGACTAGATCCTTTGTTGTACAGTGCGGAGCCTCTCCATAACCCCATGCTCCAAGCGACCAGGCACTTCTTGTCTGTCCTCCGTAAATGGGTAATGCCTTCTTCCCCAATTACAGTCGTGCATGCGCATTCAGAGGGGACAAGAGCGAAGAGCGTAAAGCTGGCCCTATGTGCATAACCAACATGAAGCTGAAGACAAAAACAAACAAACAAGCATTCAAGGGGCTCAAAAGTGCGGGCTAGGCTTAAGGCCTGGGCACAAGTGCGGGCTAGGCTTAAGGCCTGGGCACAAGTGCGGGCTAGGCTTAAGGCCTGGGCACAAGTGCGGGCTAGGCTTAAGGCCTGGGCACAAGTGCGGGCTAGGCTTAAGGCCTGGGCACAAGTGCGGGCTAGGCTTAAGGCCTGGGCACAAGTGCGGGCTAGGCTTAAGGCCTCGGCACAAGTGCCGGCTAGGCCTAAGGCCTGGGCACAAGTGCCGGCTAGGCTTAAGGCCTGGGCACAAGTGCGGGCTAGGCTTAAGGCCTGGGCACAAGTGCGGGCTAGGCTTAAGGCCGGGGCACAAGTGCGGGCTAGGCTTAAGGCCGGGGCACAAGTGCGGGCTAGGCTTAAGGCCGGGGCACAAGTGCGGGCTAGGCTTAAGGCCGGGGCACAAGTGCGGGCTAGGCTTAAGGCCGGGGCACAAGTGCGGGCTAGGCTTAAGGCCGGGGCACAAGTGCGGGCTAGGCTTAAGGCCAGGGAACAGGTGCGGGCTAGGCTTAAGGCCGGGGCTCAGGTGCGGGCTAGGCTTAAGGCCAGGGCACAGGTGCGGGCTAGGCTTAAGGCCAGGGCACAGGTGCGGGCTAGGCTTAAGGCCTGGGCACAAGTGCGGGCTAGGCTTAAGGCCTGGGCACAAGCGCGGGCTAGGCTTAAGGCCTGGGCACAAGTGCGGGCTAGGCTTAAGGCCGGGGCACAAGTGCGGGCTAGGCTTAAGGCTGGGGCACAAGTGCGGGCTAGGCTTAAGGCCGGGGCACAAGTGCGGGCTAGGCTTAAGGCCGGGGCACAAGTGCGGGCTAGGCTTAAGGCCGGGGCACAAGTGCGGGCTAGGCTTAAGGCCGGGGCACAAGTGCGGGCTAGGCTTAAGGCTGGGGCACAAGTGCGGGCTAGGCTTAAGGCCGGGGCAAAAGTGCAGGCTAGGCTTAAGGCCGTGGCACAAGTGCTGGCTAGGCATAAGGCCAGGGCACAAGTGCTGGCTAGGCATAAGGCAGGGGCACAAGTGCTAGCTAGGCATAAGGCAGGGGCACAAGTGCTGGCTAGGCATAAGGCAGGGGCACAAGTGCTGGCTAGGCATAAGGCAGGGGCACAAGTGCTGGCCAGGCATAAGGCAGGGGCACAAGTGCTGGCTAGGCATAAGGCAGGGGCACAAGTGCTGGCCAGGCATAAGGCAGGGGCACAAGTGCTGGCTAGGCATAAGGCAGGGGCACAAGTGCTGGCTAGGCATAAGGCAGGGGCACAAGTGCTGGCTAGGTATAAGGCAGGGGCACAAGCACAAACTAAGCATAAGGCAGAGGCACAAGTGCAAGCTAGGCATAAGGCAGGGGCACCTATGCAGGCTAGGCTTAAGGCAGGGGCACAAGTGCGGGCTAGGCTTAAGGCCTGGGCACAAGTGCCGGCTAGGCCTAAGGCCTGGGCACAAGTGCGGGCTAGGCTTAAGGCCTGGGCACAAGTGCGAGCTAGGCTTAAGGCCGGGGCACAAGTGCGGGCTAGGCTTAAGGCCGGGGCACAAGTTCAAGCTAGGCTTAAGGCCGGGGCACAAGTGCGGGCTAAGCTTAAGGCCGGGGCACAAGTGCGGGCTAGGCTTAAGGCCTGGGCACAAGTGCGGGCTAGGCTTAAGGCCGGGGCACAAGTGCGGGCTAGGCTTAAGGCCGGGGCACAAGTGCGGGCTAGGCTTAAGGCCGGGGCACAAGTGCGGGCTAGGCTTAAGGCCGGGGCACAAGTGCGGGCTAGGCTTAAGGCCGGGGCACAAGTGCGGGCTAGGCTTAAGGCCGGGGCACAAGTGCGGGCTAGGCTTAAGGCCGGGGCAAAAGTGCGGGCTAGGCTTAAGGCCTGGGCACAAGTGCAGTGCTGGCTAGGATCAAGGCAGGGGGCACAAATGCTGGCTAGGCTTAAGGCATGGGCACAAGTGCCAGCTAGGCTTAAGGCCTGGGCACAAGTGCGGGCTAGGCTTAAGGCCTGGGCACAAGTGCGAGCTAGGCTTAAGGCCGGGGCACAAGTGTGGGCTAGGCATAAAGCAGGGGCACAAGTTCGAGCTAGGCTTAAGGCCGGGGCACAAGTGCGGGCTAGGCTTAAGGCCTGGGCACAAGTGCGGGCTAGGCTTATGGCCGGGGCACAAGTGCGGGCTAGGCTTAAGGTCGGGGCACAAGTGCGGGCTAGGCTTAAGGCCGGGGCACAAGTGCGGGCTAGGCTTAAGGACGGGGCACAAGTGCGGGCTAGGCTTAAGGCCTGGGCACAAGTGCGGGCTAGGCTTATGGCCGGGGCACAAGTGCGGGCTAGGCTTAAGGTCGGGGCACAAGTGCGGGCTAGGCTTAAGGCCGGGGCACAAGTGCGGGCTAGGCTCAAGGCCGGGGCACAAGTGCAGTGCTGGCTAGGATCAAGGCAGGGGGCACAAATGCTGGCTAGGCTTAAGGCATGGGCACAAGTGCCAGCTAGGCTTAAGGCCTGGGCACAAGTGCAGGCTAGGCTTAAGGCCTGAGCAAAATGGCAGGCTAGGCTTAAGGCCTGGGCACAAGTGCGGGCTAGGCTTGAGGCCGGGGCACAAGTGCGGGCTAGGCTTCAGGCCTGGGCACAAGTGTGGGCTAGGCTTAAGGCCTGGGCACAAGTGCGGGCTAGGCTTAAGGTCGGGGCACAAGTGCGGGCTAGGCTTAAGGCCTGGGCACAAGTGTGGGCTAGGCTTAAGGCCTGGGCACAAGTGCGGGCTAGGCTTAAGGCCGGGGCACAAGTGCGGGCTAGGCTTAAGGCCGGGGCACAAGTGCGAGCTAGGCTTAAGGCCGGGGCACAAGTGCGGGCTAGGCTTAAGGCCTGGGCACAAGTGCGGGCTAGGCTTGAGGCCGGGGCACAAGTGCGGGCTAGGCTTCAGGCCTGGGCTCAAGTGCGGGCTAGGCTTAAGGCCTGGGCACAAGTGCGGGCTAGGCTTAAGGTCGGGGCACAAGTGCGGGCTAGGCTTAAGGCCTGGGCACAAGTGTGGGCTAGGCTTAAGGCCTGGGCACAAGTGCGGGCTAGGCTTAAGGCCGGGGCACAAGTGCGGGCTAGGCTTAAGGCCGGGGCACAAGTGCGGGCTAGGCTTAAGGCCTGGGCACAAGTGCGGGCTAGGCTTAAGGCCGGGGCACAAGTGCGGGCTAGGCTTAAGGCCGGCGCACAAGTGCGGGCTAGGCTTAAGGCCTGGGCACAAGTGCGGGCTAGGCTTAAGGCCTGGGCACAAGTGTGGGCTAGGCTTAAGGCCGGGGCACAAGTGCGGGCTAGGCTTAAGGCCGGGGCACAAGTGCGGGCTGGGCTTAAGGCCGGGGCACAAGTGCGGGCTAGGCTTAAGGCCGGGGCACAAGTGCGGGCTAGGCTCAAGGCCGGGGCACAAGTGCAGTGCTGGCTAGGATCAAGGCAGGGGGCACAAATGCTGGCTAGGCTTAAGGCATGGGCACAAGTGCCGGCTAGGCTTAAGGCCTGGGCACAAGTGCAGGCTAGGCTTAAGGCCTGAGCAAAATGGCAGGCTAGGCTTACGGCCTGGGCACAAGTGCGGGCTAGGCTTGAGGCCGGGGCACAAGTGCGGGCTAGGCTTCAGGCCTGGGCACAAGTGCGGGCTAGGCTTAAGGCCTGGGCACAAGTGCGGGCTAGGCTTAAGGTCGGGGCACAAGTGCGGGCTAGGATTAAGGCCTGGGCACAAGTGCGGGCTAGGCTTAAGGCCTGGGCACAAGTGCGGGCTAGGCTTAAGGCCGGGGCACAAGTGCGGGCTAGGCTTAAGGCCGGGGCACAAGTGCGGGCTAGGCTTAAGGCCGGGGCAACAGTGCGGGCTAGGCTTAAGGCCTGGGCACAAGTGCGGGCTAGGCTTAAGGCCTGGGCACAAGTGCGGGCTAGGCTTAAGGCCGGGGCACAAGTGCGGGCTAGGCTTAAGGCCGGGGCACAAGTGCGGGCTAGGCTTAAGGCCTGGGCACAAGTGCGGGCTAGGCTTAAGGCCTGGGCACAAGTGTGGGCTAGTCTTAAGGCCGGGGCACAAGTGCGGGCTAGGCTTAAGGCCGGGGCACAAGTGCGGGCTAGGCTTAAGGCCGGGGCACAAGTGCGGGCAAGGCTTAAGGCCGGGGCAAAAGTGCGGGCTAGGCTTAAGGCCTGGGCACAAGTGCAGTGCTGGCTAGGATCAAGGCAGGGGGCACAAATGCTGGCTAGGCTTAAGGCATGGGCACAAGTGCCGGCTAGGCTTAAGGCCTGGGCACAAGTGCGGGCTATGCTTAAGGCCTGGGCACAAGTGCAGTGCTGGCTAGGATCAAGGCAGGGGGCACAAATGCTGGCTAGGCTTAAGGCATGGGCACAAGTGCGAGCTAGGCTTAAGGCCGGGGCACAAGTGCGGGCTAGGCATAAAGCAGGGGCACAAGTTCGAGCTAGGCTTAAGGCCGGGGCACAAGTGCGGGCTAGGCTTAAGGCCTGGGCACAAGTGCGGGCTAGGCTTATGGCCGGGGCACAAGTGCGGGCTAGGCTTAAGGTCGGGGCACAAGTGCGGGCTAGGCTTAAGGCCGGGGCACAAGTGCGGGCTAGGCTTAAGGCCAGGGCACAAGTGCGGGCTAGGCTTAAGGCCGGGGCACAAGTGCAGTGCTGGCTAGGATCAAGGCAGGGGGCACAAATGCTGGCTAGGCTTAAGGCATGGGCACAAGTGCCAGCTAGGCTTAAGGCCTTGGCACAAGTGCAGGCTAGGCTTAAGGCCTGAGCAAAATGGCAGGCTAGGCTTAAGGCCTGAGCAAAATGGCAGGCTAGGCTTAAGGCCTGGGCACAAGTGCGGGCTAGGCTTAAGGCCTGGGCACAAGTGCAGTGCTGGCTAGGATCAAGGCAGGGGGCACAAATGCTGGCTAGGCTTAAGGCATGGGCACAAGTGCGAGCTAGGCTTAAGGCCAGGGTACAAGTGCGGGCTAGGCATAAATCAGGGGCACAAGTTCGAGCTAGGCTTAAGGCCGGGGTACAAGTGCGGGCTAGGCTTAAGGCCTGGGCACAAGTGCGGGCTAGGCTTAAGGCCGGGGCACAAGTGCGGGCTAGGCTTAAGGCCGGGGCACAAGTGCGGGCTAGGCTTAAGGCCGGGGCACAAGTGCGGGCTAGGCTTAAGGCCGGGGCACAAGTGCGGGCTAGGCTTAAGGCCGGGGCACAAGTGCGGGCTAGGCTTAAGGCCGGGGCAAAAGTGCGGGCTAGTCTTAAGGCCGGGGCACAAGTGCAGTGCTGGCTAGGATCAAGGCAGGGGGCACAAATGCTGGCTAGGCTTAAGGCATGGGCACAAGTGCCAGCTAGGCTTAAGGCCTGGGCACAAGTGCAGGCTAGGCTTAAGGCCTGAGCACAAGTGCAGGCTAGGCTTAAGGCCTGAGCAAAAGGGCAGGCTAGGCTTAAGGCCTGGGCACAAGTGCGGGCTAGGCTTAAGGCATGGGCACAAGTGCAGTGCTGGCTAGGATCAAGGCAGGGGGCACAAGTGCTGGCTAGGCTTAAGGCATGGGCACAAGTGCTGGCTAGGCTTAAGACTTACAGCTAACTCTTTGCATAAAGGGTTAGGCACCCATAGGGGTGAAGAGCTAGCTTTCACCCCTCTACTCTGTACTTGGACATTTAGGACTAGATCCTTTGTTGTACAGTGCGGAGCCTCTCCATAACCCCATGCTCCAAGCGACCAGGCACTTCTTGTCTGTCCTCCGTAAATGGGTAATGCCTTCTTCCCCAATTACAGTCGTGCATGCGCATTCAGAGGGGACAAGAGCGAAGAGCGTAAAGCTGGCCCTATGTGCATAACCAACATGAAGCTGAAGACAAAAACAAACAAACAAGCATTCAAGGGGCTCAAAAGTGCGGGCTAGGCTTAAGGCCTGGGCACAAGTGCGGGCTAGGCTTAAGGCCTGGGCACAAGTGCGGGCTAGGCTTAAGGCCTGGGCACAAGTGCGGGCTAGGCTTAAGGCCTGGGCACAAGTGCGGGCTAGGCTTAAGGCCTGGGCACAAGTGCAGTGCTGGCTAGGATCAAGGCAGGGGGCACAAATGCTGGCTAGGCTTAAGGCATGGGCACAAGTGCCGGCTAGGCTTAAGGCCTGGGCACAAGTGCGGGCTAGGCTTAAGGCCTGGGCACAAGTGCAGTGCTGGCTAGGATCAAGGCAGGGGGCACAAATGCTGGCTAGGCTTAAGGCATGGGCACAAGTGCGAGCTAGGCTTAAGGCCGGGGCACAAGTGCGGGCTAGGCATAAAGCAGGGGCACAAGTTCGAGCTAGGCTTAAGGCCGGGGCACAAGTGCGGGCTAGGCTTAAGGCCTGGGCACAAGTGCGGGCTAGGCTTATGGCCGGGGCACAAGTGCGGGCTAGGCTTAAGGTCGGGGCACAAGTGCGGGCTAGGCTTAAGGCCGGGGCACAAGTGCGGGCTAGGCTTAAGGCCAGGGCACAAGTGCGGGCTAGGCTTAAGGCCGGGGCACAAGTGCAGTGCTGGCTAGGATCAAGGCAGGGGGCACAAATGCTGGCTAGGCTTAAGGCATGGGCACAAGTGCCAGCTAGGCTTAAGGCCTGGGCACAAGTGCAGGCTAGGCTTAAGGCCTGAGCAAAATGGCAGGCTAGGCTTAAGGCCTGAGCAAAATGGCAGGCTAGGCTTAAGGCCTGGGCACAAGTGCGGGCTAGGCTTAAGGCCTGGGCACAAGTGCAGTGCTGGCTAGGATCAAGGCAGGGGGCACAAATGCTGGCTAGGCTTAAGGCATGGGCACAAGTGCGAGCTAGGCTTAAGGCCAGGGTACAAGTGCGGGCTAGGCATAAATCAGGGGCACAAGTTCGAGCTAGGCTTAAGGCCGGGGTACAAGTGCGGGCTAGGCTTAAGGCCTGGGCACAAGTGCGGGCTAGGCTTAAGGCCGGGGCACAAGTGCGGGCTAGGCTTAAGGCCGGGGCACAAGTGCGGGCTAGGCTTAAGGCCGGGGCACAAGTGCGGGCTAGGCTTAAGGCCGGGGCACAAGTGCGGGCTAGGCTTAAGGCCGGGGCACAAGTGCGGGCTAGGCTTAAGGCCGGGGCACAAGTGCGGGCTAGGCTTAAGGCCGGGGCACAAGTGCGGGCTAGGCTTAAGGCAGGGGCACAAGTGCTGGCCAGGCATAAGGCAGGGGCACAAGTGCTGGCTAGGTATAAGGCAGGGGCACAAGCACAAACTAAGCATAAGGCAGAGGCACAAGTGCAAGCTAGGCATAAGGCAGGGGCACCTATGCAGGCTAGGCTTAAGGCAGGGGCACAAGTGCGGGCTAGGCTTAAGGCCTGGGCACAAGTGCCGGCTAGGCCTAAGGCCTGGGCACAAGTGCGGGCTAGGCTTAAGGCCTGGGCACAAGTGCGAGCTAGGCTTAAGGCCGGGGCACAAGTGCAGGCTAGGCTTAAGGCCGGGGCACAAGTTCAAGCTAGGCTTAAGGCCGGGGCACAAGTGCGGGCTAGGCTTAAGGCCGGGGCACAAGTGCGGGCTAGGCTTAAGGCCTGGGCACAAGTGCGGGCTAGGCTTAAGGCCGGGGCACAAGTGCGGGCTAGGCTTAAGGCCGGGGCACAAGTGCGGGCTAGGCTTAAGGCCGGGGCACAAGTGCGGGCTAGGCTTAAGGCCTGGGCACAACTGCAGTGCTGGCCAGGATCAAGGCAGGGGGCACAAATGCTGGCTAGGCTTAAGGCATGGGCACAAGTGCCAGCTAGGCTTAAGGCCTGGGCACAAGTGCGGGCTAGGCTTAAGGCCTGGGCACAAGTGCAGTGCTGGCTAGGATCAAGGCAGGGGGCACAAATGCTGGCTAGGCTTAAGGCATGGGCACAAGTGCGAGCTAGGCTTAAGGCTGGGGCACAAGTGCAGGCTAGGCATAAAGCAGGGGCACAAGTTCGAGCTAGGCTTAAGGCCGGGGCACAAGTGCGGGCTAGGCTTAAGGCCTGGGCACAAGTGCAGGCTAGGCTTAAGGCCGGGGCACAAGTGCGGGCTAGGCTTAAGGCCGGGGCACAAGTGCGGGCTAGGCTTAAGGTCGGGGCACAAGTGCGGGCTAGGCTTAAGGCCGGGGCACAAGTGCGGGCTAGGCTTAAGGCCGGGGCAAAAGTGCGGGCTAGGCTTAAGGCCTGGGCACAAGTGCAGGTGCTGGCTAGGATCAAGGCAAGGGGCACAAATGCTGGCTAGGCTTAAGGCATGGGCACAAGTGCCAGCTAGGCTTAAGGCCTGGGCACAAGTGCAGGCTAGGCTTAAGGCCTGAGCAAAATGGCAGGCTAGGCTTAAGGCCTGGGCACAAGTGCGGGCTAGGTTAAAGGCCTGGGCACAAGTGCAGTGCTGGCTAGGATCAAGGCAGAGGGCACAAATGCTGGCTAGGCTTAAGGCATGGGTACAAGTGCGAGCTAGGCTTAAGGCCAGGGCACAAGTGCGGGCTAGGCATAAAGCAGGGGCACAAGTTCGAGCTAGGCTTAAGGCCGGGGCACAAGTGCGGGCTAGGCTTAAGGCCGGGGCAAAAGTGCGGGCTAGGCTTAAGGCCTGGGCACAAGTGCAGTGCTGGCTAGGATCAAGGCAGGGGGCACAAATGCTGGCTAGGCTTAAGGCATGGGCACAAGTGCGGGCTAGGCTTAAGGCCTGGGCACAAGTGCAGTGCTGGCTAGGATCAAGGCAGGGGGCACAAATGCTGGCTAGGCTTAAGGCATGGGCACAAGTGCGAGCTAGGCTTAAGGCTGGGGCACAAGTGCGGGCTAGGCATAAAGCAGGGGCACAAGTTCGAGCTAGGCTTAAGGCCGGGGCACAAGTGCGGGCTAGGCTTAAGGCCTGGGCACAAGTGCAGGCTAGGCTTAAGGCCGGGGCACAAGTGCGGGCTAGGCTTAAGGCCGGGGCACAAGTGCGGGCTAGGCTTAAGGCCGGGGCACAAGTGCGGGCTAGGCTTAAGGTCGGGGCACAAGTGCGGGCTAGGCTTAAGGCCGGGGCACAAGTGCAGGCTAGGCTTAAGGCCTGAGCAAAATGGCAGGCTAGGCTTAAGGCCTGGGCACAAGTGCGGGCTAGGCTTAAGGCCTGGGCACAAGTGCAGTGCTGGCTAGGATCAAGGCAGAGGGCACAAATGCTGGCTAGGCTTAAGGCATGGGTACAAGTGCGAGCTAGGCTTAAGGCCAGGGCACAAGTGCGGGCTAGGCATAAAGCAGGGGCACAAGTTCGAGCTAGGCTTAAGGCCGGGGCACAAGTTCGAGCTAGGGTTAAGGCCGGGGCACAAGTGCGGGCTAGGCTTAAGGCCTGGGCACAAGTGCGGGCTAGGCTTAAGGCCGGGACACAAGTGCGGGCTAGGCTTAAGGCCGGGGCACAAGTGCGGGCTAGGCTTAAGGCCGGGGCACAAGTGCGGGCTAGGCTTAAGGCCGGGGCACAAGTGCGGGCTAGGCTTAAGGCCTGGGCACAAGTGCGGGCTAGGCTTAAGGCCTGGGCACAAGTGCGGGCTAGGCTTAAGGCCGGGGCACAAGTGCGGGCTAGGCTTAAGGCCGGGGCACAAGTGCGGGCTAGGCTTATGGCCGGGGCACAAGTGCGGGCTAGGCTTAAGGTCGGGGCACAAGTGCGGGCTAGGCTTAAGGCCGGGGCACAAGTGCGGGCTAGGCTCAAGGCCGGGGCACAAGTGCAGTGCTGGCTAGGATCAAGGCAGGGGGCACAAATGCTGGCTAGGCTTAAGGCATGGGCACAAGTGCCAGCTAGGCTTAAGGCCTGGGCACAAGTGCAGGCTAGGCTTAAGGCCTGAGCAAAATGGCAGGCTAGGCTTAAGGCCTGGGCACAAGTGCGGGCTAGGCTTGCGGCCGGGGCACAAGTGCGGGCTAGGCTTCAGGCCTGGGCACAAGTGTGGGCTAGGCTTAAGGCCTGAGCACAAGTGCGGGCTAGGCTTAAGGTCGGGGCACAAGTGCGGGCTAGGCTTAAGGCCTGGGCACAAGTGTGGGCTAGGCTTAAGGCCTGGGCACAAGTGCGGGCTAGGCTTAAGGCCGGGGCACAAGTGCGGGCTAGGCTTAAGGCCGGGGCACAAGTGCGGGCTAGGCTTAAGGCCGGGGCACAAGTGCGGGCTAGGCTTAAGGCCTGGGCACAAGTGCGGGCTAGGCTTGAGGCCGGGGCACAAGTGCGGGCTAGGCTTCAGGCCTGGGCTCAAGTGCGGGCTAGGCTTAAGGCCTGGGCACAAGTGCGGGCTAGGCTTAAGGTCGGGGCACAAGTGCGGGCTAGGCTTAAGGCCTGGGCACAAGTGTGGGCTAGGCTTAAGGCCTGGGCACAAGTGCGGGCTAGGCTTAAGGCCGGGGCACAAGTGCGGGCTAGGCTTAAGGCCGGGGCACAAGTGCGGGCTAGGCTTAAGGCCGGGGCACAAGTGCGGGCTAGGCTTAAGGCCTGGGCACAAGTGCGGGCTAGGCTTAAGGCCTGGGCACAAGTGCGGGCTAGGCTTAAGGCCGGGGCACAAGTGCGGGCTAGGCTTAAGGCCGGGGCACAAGTGCGGGCTAGGCTTAAGGCCTGGGCACAAGTGCGGGCTAGGCTTAAGGCCTGGGCACAAGTGTGGGCTAGGCTTAAGGCCGGGGCACAAGTGCGGGCTAGGCTTAAGGCCGGGGCACAAGTGCGGGCTGGGCTTAAGGCCGGGGCACAAGTGCGGGCTAGGCTTAAGGCCGGGGCACAAGTGCGGGCTAGGCTCAAGGCCGGGGCACAAGTGCAGTGCTGGCTAGGATCAAGGCAGGGGGCACAAATGCTGGCTAGGCTTAAGGCATGGGCACAAGTGCCGGCTAGGCTTAAGGCCTGGGCACAAGTGCAGGCTAGGCTTAAGGCCTGAGCAAAATGGCAGGCTAGGCTTAAGGCCTGGGCACAAGTGCGGGCTAGGCTTGAGGCCGGGGCACAAGTGCGGGCTAGGCTTCAGGCCTGGGCACAAGTGCGGGCTAGGCTTAAGGCCTGGGCACAAGTGCGGGCTAGGCTTAAGGTCGGGGCACAAGTGCGGGCTAGGATTAAGGCCTGGGCACAAGTGCGGGCTAGGCTTAAGGCCTGGGCACAAGTGCGGGCTAGGCTTAAGGCCGGGGCACAAGTGCGGGCTAGGCTTAAGGCCGGGGCACAAGTGCGGGCTAGGCTTAAGGCCGGGGCAACAGTGCGGGCTAGGCTTAAGGCCTGGGCACAAGTGCGGGCTAGGCTTAAGGCCTGGGCACAAGTGCGGGCTAGGCTTAAGGCCGGGGCACAAGTGCGGGCTAGGCTTAAGGCCGGGGCACAAGTGCGGGCTAGGCTTAAGGCCTGGGCACAAGTGCGGGCTAGGCTTAAGGCCTGGGCACAAGTGTGGGCTAGTCTTAAGGCCGGGGCACAATTGCGGGCTAGGCTTAAGGCCGGGGCACAAGTGCGGGCTAGGCTTAAGGCCGGGGCACAAGTGCGGGCAAGGCTTAAGGCCGGGGCAAAAGTGCGGGCTAGGCTTAAGGCCTGGGCACAAGTGCAGTGCTGGCTAGGATCAAGGCAGGGGGCACAAATGCTGGCTAGGCTTAAGGCATGGGCACAAGTGCCGGCTAGGCTTAAGGCCTGGGCACAAGTGCAGGCTAGGCTTAAGGCCTGGGCACAAGTGCAGTGCTGGCTAGGATCAAGGCAGGGGGCACAAATGCTGGCTAGGCTTAAGGCATGGGCACAAGTGCGAGCTAGGCTTAAGGCCGGGGCACAAGTGCGGGCTAGGCATAAAGCAGGGGCACAAGTTCGAGCTAGGCTTAAGGCCGGGGCACAAGTGCGGGCTAGGCTTAAGGCCTGGGCACAAGTGCGGGCTAGGCTTATGGCCGGGGCACAAGTGCGGGCTAGGCTTAAGGTCGGGGCACAAGTGCGGGCTAGGCTTAAGGCCGGGGCACAAGTGCGGGCTAGGCTTAAGGCCAGGGCACAAGTGCGGGCTAGGCTTAAGGCCGGGGCACAAGTGCAGTGCTGGCTAGGATCAAGGCAGGGGGCACAAATGCTGGCTAGGCTTAAGGCATGGGCACAAGTGCCAGCTAGGCTTAAGGCCTGGGCACAAGTGCAGGCTAGGCTTAAGGCCTGAGCAAAATGGCAGGCTAGGCTTAAGGCCTGAGCAAAATGGCAGGCTAGGCTTAAGGCCTGGGCACAAGTGCGGGCTAGGCTTAAGGCCTGGGCACAAGTGCAGTGCTGGCTAGGATCAAGGCAGGGGGCACAAATGCTGGCTAGGCTTAAGGCATGGGCACAAGTGCGAGCTAGGCTTAAGGCCAGGGTACAAGTGCGGGCTAGGCATAAATCAGGGGCACAAGTTCGAGCTAGGCTTAAGGCCGGGGTACAAGTGCGGGCTAGGCTTAAGGCCTGGGCACAAGTGCGGGCTAGGCTTAAGGCCGGGGCACAAGTGCGGGCTAGGCTTAAGGCCGGGGCACAAGTGCGGGCTAGGCTTAAGGCCGGGGCACAAGTGCGGGCTAGGCTTAAGGCCGGGGCACAAGTGCGGGCTAGGCTTAAGGCCGGGGCACAAGTGCGGGCTAGGCTTAAGGCCGGGGCACAAGTGCGGGCTAGGCTTAAGGCCGGGGCACAAGTGCGGGCTAGGCTTAAGGCAGGGGCACAAGTGCTGGCCAGGCATAAGGCAGGGGCACAAGTGCTGGCTAGGTATAAGGCAGGGGCACAAGCACAAACTAAGCATAAGGCAGAGGCACAAGTGCAAGCTAGGCATAAGGCAGGGGCACCTATGCAGGCTAGGCTTAAGGCAGGGGCACAAGTGCGGGCTAGGCTTAAGGCCTGGGCACAAGTGCCGGCTAGGCCTAAGGCCTGGGCACAAGTGCGGGCTAGGCTTAAGGCCTGGGCACAAGTGCGAGCTAGGCTTAAGGCCGGGGCACAAGTGCAGGCTAGGCTTAAGGCCGGGGCACAAGTTCAAGCTAGGCTTAAGGCCGGGGCACAAGTGCGGGCTAGGCTTAAGGCCGGGGCACAAGTGCGGGCTAGGCTTAAGGCCTGGGCACAAGTGCGGGCTAGGCTTAAGGCCGGGGCACAAGTGCGGGCTAGGCTTAAGGCCGGGGCACAAGTGCGGGCTAGGCTTAAGGCCGGGGCACAAGTGCGGGCTAGGCTTAAGGCCTGGGCACAACTGCAGTGCTGGCCAGGATCAAGGCAGGGGGCACAAATGCTGGCTAGGCTTAAGGCATGGGCACAAGTGCCAGCTAGGCTTAAGGCCTGGGCACAAGTGCGGGCTAGGCTTAAGGCCTGGGCACAAGTGCAGTGCTGGCTAGGATCAAGGCAGGGGGCACAAATGCTGGCTAGGCTTAAGGCATGGGCACAAGTGCGAGCTAGGCTTAAGGCTGGGGCACAAGTGCAGGCTAGGCATAAAGCAGGGGCACAAGTTCGAGCTAGGCTTAAGGCCGGGGCACAAGTGCGGGCTAGGCTTAAGGCCTGGGCACAAGTGCAGGCTAGGCTTAAGGCCGGGGCACAAGTGCGGGCTAGGCTTAAGGCCGGGGCACAAGTGCGGGCTAGGCTTAAGGTCGGGGCACAAGTGCGGGCTAGGCTTAAGGCCGGGGCACAAGTGCGGGCTAGGCTTAAGGCCGGGGCAAAAGTGCGGGCTAGGCTTAAGGCCTGGGCACAAGTGCAGGTGCTGGCTAGGATCAAGGCAAGGGGCACAAATGCTGGCTAGGCTTAAGGCATGGGCACAAGTGCCAGCTAGGCTTAAGGCCTGGGCACAAGTGCAGGCTAGGCTTAAGGCCTGAGCAAAATGGCAGGCTAGGCTTAAGGCCTGGGCACAAGTGCGGGCTAGGTTAAAGGCCTGGGCACAAGTGCAGTGCTGGCTAGGATCAAGGCAGAGGGCACAAATGCTGGCTAGGCTTAAGGCATGGGTACAAGTGCGAGCTAGGCTTAAGGCCAGGGCACAAGTGCGGGCTAGGCATAAAGCAGGGGCACAAGTTCGAGCTAGGCTTAAGGCCGGGGCACAAGTGCGGGCTAGGCTTAAGGCCGGGGCAAAAGTGCGGGCTAGGCTTAAGGCCTGGGCACAAGTGCAGTGCTGGCTAGGATCAAGGCAGGGGGCACAAATGCTGGCTAGGCTTAAGGCATGGGCACAAGTGCCAGCTAGGCTTAAGGCCTGGGCACAAGTGCGGGCTAGGCTTAAGGCCTGGGCACAAGTGCAGTGCTGGCTAGGATCAAGGCAGGGGGCACAAATGCTGGCTAGGCTTAAGGCATGGGCACAAGTGCGAGCTAGGCTTAAGGCTGGGGCACAAGTGCGGGCTAGGCATAAAGCAGGGGCACAAGTTCGAGCTAGGCTTAAGGCCGGGGCACAAGTGCGGGCTAGGCTTAAGGCCTGGGCACAAGTGCAGGCTAGGCTTAAGGCCGGGGCACAAGTGCGGGCTAGGCTTAAGGCCGGGGCACAAGTGCGGGCTAGGCTTAAGGTCGGGGCACAAGTGCGGGCTAGGCTTAAGGCCGGGGCACAAGTGCAGGCTAGGCTTAAGGCCTGAGCAAAATGGCAGGCTAGGCTTAAGGCCTGGGCACAAGTGCGGGCTAGGCTTAAGGCCTGGGCACAAGTGCAGTGCTGGCTAGGATCAAGGCAGAGGGCACAAATGCTGGCTAGGCTTAAGGCATGGGTACAAGTGCGAGCTAGGCTTAAGGCCAGGGCACAAGTGCGGGCTAGGCATAAAGCAGGGGCACAAGTTCGAGCTAGGCTTAAGGCCGGGGCACAAGTTCGAGCTAGGGTTAAGGCCGGGGCACAAGTGCGGGCTAGGCTTAAGGCCTGGGCACAAGTGCGGGCTAGGCTTAAGGCCGGGACACAAGTGCGGGCTAGGCTTAAGGCCGGGGCACAAGTGCGGGCTAGGCTTAAGGCCGGGGCACAAGTGCGGGCTAGGCTTAAGGCCGGGGCACAAGTGCGGGCTAGGCTTAAGGCGGGGCACAAGTGCGGGCTAGGCTTAAGGCCGGGGCACAAGTGCAGGCTAGGTTTAAGGCCCGGGCACAAGTGCGGGCTAGGCTTAAGGCCGGTGCAAAAGTGCGGGCTAGGCTTAAGGCATGGGCACAAGTGCAGTGCTGGCTAGGATCAAGGCAGGGGGCACAAATGCTGGCTAGGCTTAAGGCATGGGCACAAGTGCCAGCTAGGCTTAAGGCCTGGGCACAAGTGCAGGCTAGGCTTAAGGCCTGAGCAAAAGGGCTGGCTAGGCTTAAGGCCTGGACACAAGTGCGGGCTAGGCTTAAGGCATGGGCACAAGTGCAGTGCTGGCTAGGATCAAGACAGGGGGCACAAGTGCTGGCTAGGCTTAAGGCATGGGCACAAGTGCTGGCTAGGCTTAAGACTTACAGCTAACTCTTTGCATAAAGGGTTGAGCACCCATAGGGGTGAAGAGCTAGCTTTCACCCCTCCACTCTGTACTTGGACATTTAGGACTAGATCCTTTGTTGTACAGTGCGGAGCCTCTCCATAACCCCATGCTCCAAGCGACCAGGCACTTCTTGTCTGTCCTCCGTAAATGGGTAATGCCTTCTTCCCCAATTACAGTCGTGCATGCGCTTTCAGACGGGACAAGAGCGAAGAGCGTAAAGCTGGCCCTATGTGCATAACCAACATGAAGCTGAAGACAAAAACAAACAAACAAGCATTCAAGGGGCTCAAAAGTGCGGGCTAGGCTTAAGGCCTGGGCACAAGTGCGGGCTAGGCTTAAGGCCTGGGCACAAGTGCGGGCTAGGCTTAAGGCCTGGGCACAAGTGCGGGCTAGGCTTAAGGCCTGGGCACAAGTGCGGGCTAGGCTTAAGGCCTGGGCACAAGTGCGGGCTAGGCTTAAGGCCTGGGCACAAGTGCGAGCTAGGCTTAAGGCCTGGGCACAAGTGGGGGCTAGGCTTAAGGCCGGGACACAAGTGCGGGCTAGGCTTAAGGCCTGGGCACAAGTGCGGGCTAGGCTTAAGGCCTGGGCATAAGTGCGGGCTAGGCTTAAGGCCTGGGCACCAGTGCGGGCTTGGCTTAAGGCCTGGGCACAAGTGCGGGCTAGGCTTAAGGCCTGGGCACAAGTGCAGTGCTGGCTAGGATCAAGGCAGGGGGCACAAATGCTGGCTAGGCTTAAGGCATGGGCACAAGTGCGAGCTAGGCTTAAGGCCAGGGTACAAGTGCGGGCTAGGCATAAATCAGGGGCACAAGTTCGAGCTAGGCTTAAGGCCGGGGCACAAGTGCGGGCTAGGCTTAAGGCCTGGGCACAAGTGCGGGCTAGGCTTAAGGCCGGGGCACAAGTGCGGGCTAGGTTTAAGGCCGGGGCACAAGTGCGGGCTAGGCTTAAGGCCGGGGCACAAGTGCGGGCTAGGCTTAAGGCCGGGGCACAAGTGCGGGCTAGGCTTAAGGCCGGGGCACAAGTGCGGGCTAGGCTTAAGGCCGGGGCAAAAGTGCGGGCTAGTCTTAAGGCCGGGGCACAAGTGCAGTGCTGGCTAGGATCAAGGCAGGGGGCACAAATGCTGGCTAGGCTTAAGGCATGGGCACAAGTGCCAGCTAGGCTTAAGGCCTGGGCACAAGTGCAGGCTAGGCTTAAGGCCTGAGCAAAAGGGCAGGCTAGGCTTAAGGCCTGGGCACAAGTGCGGGCTAGGCTTAAGGCATGGGCACAAGTGCAGTGCTGGCTAGGATCAAGGCAGGGGGCACAAGTGCTGGCTAGGCTTAAGGCATGGGCACAAGTGCTGGCTAGGCTTAAGACTTACAGCTAACTCTTTGCATAAAGGGTTAGGCACCCATAGGGGTGAAGAGCTAGCTTTCACCCCTCTACTCTGTACTTGGACATTTAGGACTAGATCCTTTGTTGTACAGTGCGGAGCCTCTCCATAACCCCATGCTCCAAGCGACCAGGCACTTCTTGTCTGTCCTCCGTAAATGGGTAATGCCTTCTTCCCCAATTACAGTCGTGCATGCGCATTCAGAGGGGACAAGAGCGAAGAGCGTAAAGCTGGCCCTATGTGCATAACCAACATGAAGCTGAAGACAAAAACAAACAAACAAGCATTCAAGGGGCTCAAAAGTGCGGGCTAGGCTTAAGGCCTGGGCACAAGTGCGGGCTAGGCTTAAGGCCTGGGCACAAGTGCGGGCTAGGCTTAAGGCCTGGGCACAAGTGCGGGCTAGGCTTAAGGCCTGGGCACAAGTGCGGGCTAGGCTTAAGGCCTGGGCACAAGTGCGGGCTAGGCTTAAGGCCTGGGCACAAGTGCGGGCTAGGCTTAAGGCCTCGGCACAAGTGCCGGCTAGGCCTAAGGCCTGGGCACAAGTGCCGGCTAGGCTTAAGGCCTGGGCACAAGTGCGGGCTAGGCTTAAGGCCTGGGCACAAGTGCGGGCTAGGCTTAAGGCCGGGGCACAAGTGCGGGCTAGGCTTAAGGCCGGGGCACAAGTGCGGGCTAGGCTTAAGGCCGGGGCACAAGTGCGGGCTAGGCTTAAGGCCGGGGCACAAGTGCGGGCTAGGCTTAAGGCCGGGGCACAAGTGCGGGCTAGGCTTAAGGCCGGGGCACAAGTGCGGGCTAGGCTTAAGGCCAGGGAACAGGTGCGGGCTAGGCTTAAGGCCGGGGCTCAGGTGCGGGCTAGGCTTAAGGCCAGGGCACAGGTGCGGGCTAGGCTTAAGGCCAGGGCACAGGTGCGGGCTAGGCTTAAGGCCTGGGCACAAGTGCGGGCTAGGCTTAAGGCCTGGGCACAAGCGCGGGCTAGGCTTAAGGCCTGGGCACAAGTGCGGGCTAGGCTTAAGGCCGGGGCACAAGTGCGGGCTAGGCTTAAGGCTGGGGCACAAGTGCGGGCTAGGCTTAAGGCCGGGGCACAAGTGCGGGCTAGGCTTAAGGCCGGGGCACAAGTGCGGGCTAGGCTTAAGGCCGGGGCACAAGTGCGGGCTAGGCTTAAGGCCGGGGCACAAGTGCGGGCTAGGCTTAAGGCTGGGGCACAAGTGCGGGCTAGGCTTAAGGCCGGGGCAAAAGTGCAGGCTAGGCTTAAGGCCGTGGCACAAGTGCTGGCTAGGCATAAGGCCAGGGCACAAGTGCTGGCTAGGCATAAGGCAGGGGCACAAGTGCTAGCTAGGCATAAGGCAGGGGCACAAGTGCTGGCTAGGCATAAGGCAGGGGCACAAGTGCTGGCTAGGCATAAGGCAGGGGCACAAGTGCTGGCCAGGCATAAGGCAGGGGCACAAGTGCTGGCTAGGCATAAGGCAGGGGCACAAGTGCTGGCCAGGCATAAGGCAGGGGCACAAGTGCTGGCTAGGCATAAGGCAGGGGCACAAGTGCTGGCTAGGCATAAGGCAGGGGCACAAGTGCTGGCTAGGTATAAGGCAGGGGCACAAGCACAAACTAAGCATAAGGCAGAGGCACAAGTGCAAGCTAGGCATAAGGCAGGGGCACCTATGCAGGCTAGGCTTAAGGCAGGGGCACAAGTGCGGGCTAGGCTTAAGGCCTGGGCACAAGTGCCGGCTAGGCCTAAGGCCTGGGCACAAGTGCGGGCTAGGCTTAAGGCCTGGGCACAAGTGCGAGCTAGGCTTAAGGCCGGGGCACAAGTGCGGGCTAGGCTTAAGGCCGGGGCACAAGTTCAAGCTAGGCTTAAGGCCGGGGCACAAGTGCGGGCTAAGCTTAAGGCCGGGGCACAAGTGCGGGCTAGGCTTAAGGCCTGGGCACAAGTGCGGGCTAGGCTTAAGGCCGGGGCACAAGTGCGGGCTAGGCTTAAGGCCGGGGCACAAGTGCGGGCTAGGCTTAAGGCCGGGGCACAAGTGCGGGCTAGGCTTAAGGCCGGGGCACAAGTGCGGGCTAGGCTTAAGGCCGGGGCACAAGTGCGGGCTAGGCTTAAGGCCGGGGCACAAGTGCGGGCTAGGCTTAAGGCCGGGGCAAAAGTGCGGGCTAGGCTTAAGGCCTGGGCACAAGTGCAGTGCTGGCTAGGATCAAGGCAGGGGGCACAAATGCTGGCTAGGCTTAAGGCATGGGCACAAGTGCCAGCTAGGCTTAAGGCCTGGGCACAAGTGCGGGCTAGGCTTAAGGCCTGGGCACAAGTGCGAGCTAGGCTTAAGGCCGGGGCACAAGTGTGGGCTAGGCATAAAGCAGGGGCACAAGTTCGAGCTAGGCTTAAGGCCGGGGCACAAGTGCGGGCTAGGCTTAAGGCCTGGGCACAAGTGCGGGCTAGGCTTATGGCCGGGGCACAAGTGCGGGCTAGGCTTAAGGTCGGGGCACAAGTGCGGGCTAGGCTTAAGGCCGGGGCACAAGTGCGGGCTAGGCTTAAGGACGGGGCACAAGTGCGGGCTAGGCTTAAGGCCTGGGCACAAGTGCGGGCTAGGCTTATGGCCGGGGCACAAGTGCGGGCTAGGCTTAAGGTCGGGGCACAAGTGCGGGCTAGGCTTAAGGCCGGGGCACAAGTGCGGGCTAGGCTCAAGGCCGGGGCACAAGTGCAGTGCTGGCTAGGATCAAGGCAGGGGGCACAAATGCTGGCTAGGCTTAAGGCATGGGCACAAGTGCCAGCTAGGCTTAAGGCCTGGGCACAAGTGCAGGCTAGGCTTAAGGCCTGAGCAAAATGGCAGGCTAGGCTTAAGGCCTGGGCACAAGTGCGGGCTAGGCTTGAGGCCGGGGCACAAGTGCGGGCTAGGCTTCAGGCCTGGGCACAAGTGTGGGCTAGGCTTAAGGCCTGGGCACAAGTGCGGGCTAGGCTTAAGGTCGGGGCACAAGTGCGGGCTAGGCTTAAGGCCTGGGCACAAGTGTGGGCTAGGCTTAAGGCCTGGGCACAAGTGCGGGCTAGGCTTAAGGCCGGGGCACAAGTGCGGGCTAGGCTTAAGGCCGGGGCACAAGTGCGAGCTAGGCTTAAGGCCGGGGCACAAGTGCGGGCTAGGCTTAAGGCCTGGGCACAAGTGCGGGCTAGGCTTGAGGCCGGGGCACAAGTGCGGGCTAGGCTTCAGGCCTGGGCTCAAGTGCGGGCTAGGCTTAAGGCCTGGGCACAAGTGCGGGCTAGGCTTAAGGTCGGGGCACAAGTGCGGGCTAGGCTTAAGGCCTGGGCACAAGTGTGGGCTAGGCTTAAGGCCTGGGCACAAGTGCGGGCTAGGCTTAAGGCCGGGGCACAAGTGCGGGCTAGGCTTAAGGCCGGGGCACAAGTGCGGGCTAGGCTTAAGGCCTGGGCACAAGTGCGGGCTAGGCTTAAGGCCGGGGCACAAGTGCGGGCTAGGCTTAAGGCCGGCGCACAAGTGCGGGCTAGGCTTAAGGCCTGGGCACAAGTGCGGGCTAGGCTTAAGGCCTGGGCACAAGTGTGGGCTAGGCTTAAGGCCGGGGCACAAGTGCGGGCTAGGCTTAAGGCCGGGGCACAAGTGCGGGCTGGGCTTAAGGCCGGGGCACAAGTGCGGGCTAGGCTTAAGGCCGGGGCACAAGTGCGGGCTAGGCTCAAGGCCGGGGCACAAGTGCAGTGCTGGCTAGGATCAAGGCAGGGGGCACAAATGCTGGCTAGGCTTAAGGCATGGGCACAAGTGCCGGCTAGGCTTAAGGCCTGGGCACAAGTGCAGGCTAGGCTTAAGGCCTGAGCAAAATGGCAGGCTAGGCTTACGGCCTGGGCACAAGTGCGGGCTAGGCTTGAGGCCGGGGCACAAGTGCGGGCTAGGCTTCAGGCCTGGGCACAAGTGCGGGCTAGGCTTAAGGCCTGGGCACAAGTGCGGGCTAGGCTTAAGGTCGGGGCACAAGTGCGGGCTAGGATTAAGGCCTGGGCACAAGTGCGGGCTAGGCTTAAGGCCTGGGCACAAGTGCGGGCTAGGCTTAAGGCCGGGGCACAAGTGCGGGCTAGGCTTAAGGCCGGGGCACAAGTGCGGGCTAGGCTTAAGGCCGGGGCAACAGTGCGGGCTAGGCTTAAGGCCTGGGCACAAGTGCGGGCTAGGCTTAAGGCCTGGGCACAAGTGCGGGCTAGGCTTAAGGCCGGGGCACAAGTGCGGGCTAGGCTTAAGGCCGGGGCACAAGTGCGGGCTAGGCTTAAGGCCTGGGCACAAGTGCGGGCTAGGCTTAAGGCCTGGGCACAAGTGTGGGCTAGTCTTAAGGCCGGGGCACAAGTGCGGGCTAGGCTTAAGGCCGGGGCACAAGTGCGGGCTAGGCTTAAGGCCGGGGCACAAGTGCGGGCAAGGCTTAAGGCCGGGGCAAAAGTGCGGGCTAGGCTTAAGGCCTGGGCACAAGTGCAGTGCTGGCTAGGATCAAGGCAGGGGGCACAAATGCTGGCTAGGCTTAAGGCATGGGCACAAGTGCCGGCTAGGCTTAAGGCCTGGGCACAAGTGCGGGCTATGCTTAAGGCCTGGGCACAAGTGCAGTGCTGGCTAGGATCAAGGCAGGGGGCACAAATGCTGGCTAGGCTTAAGGCATGGGCACAAGTGCGAGCTAGGCTTAAGGCCGGGGCACAAGTGCGGGCTAGGCATAAAGCAGGGGCACAAGTTCGAGCTAGGCTTAAGGCCGGGGCACAAGTGCGGGCTAGGCTTAAGGCCTGGGCACAAGTGCGGGCTAGGCTTATGGCCGGGGCACAAGTGCGGGCTAGGCTTAAGGTCGGGGCACAAGTGCGGGCTAGGCTTAAGGCCGGGGCACAAGTGCGGGCTAGGCTTAAGGCCAGGGCACAAGTGCGGGCTAGGCTTAAGGCCGGGGCACAAGTGCAGTGCTGGCTAGGATCAAGGCAGGGGGCACAAATGCTGGCTAGGCTTAAGGCATGGGCACAAGTGCCAGCTAGGCTTAAGGCCTTGGCACAAGTGCAGGCTAGGCTTAAGGCCTGAGCAAAATGGCAGGCTAGGCTTAAGGCCTGAGCAAAATGGCAGGCTAGGCTTAAGGCCTGGGCACAAGTGCGGGCTAGGCTTAAGGCCTGGGCACAAGTGCAGTGCTGGCTAGGATCAAGGCAGGGGGCACAAATGCTGGCTAGGCTTAAGGCATGGGCACAAGTGCGAGCTAGGCTTAAGGCCAGGGTACAAGTGCGGGCTAGGCATAAATCAGGGGCACAAGTTCGAGCTAGGCTTAAGGCCGGGGTACAAGTGCGGGCTAGGCTTAAGGCCTGGGCACAAGTGCGGGCTAGGCTTAAGGCCGGGGCACAAGTGCGGGCTAGGCTTAAGGCCGGGGCACAAGTGCGGGCTAGGCTTAAGGCCGGGGCACAAGTGCGGGCTAGGCTTAAGGCCGGGGCACAAGTGCGGGCTAGGCTTAAGGCCGGGGCACAAGTGCGGGCTAGGCTTAAGGCCGGGGCAAAAGTGCGGGCTAGTCTTAAGGCCGGGGCACAAGTGCAGTGCTGGCTAGGATCAAGGCAGGGGGCACAAATGCTGGCTAGGCTTAAGGCATGGGCACAAGTGCCAGCTAGGCTTAAGGCCTGGGCACAAGTGCAGGCTAGGCTTAAGGCCTGAGCACAAGTGCAGGCTAGGCTTAAGGCCTGAGCAAAAGGGCAGGCTAGGCTTAAGGCCTGGGCACAAGTGCGGGCTAGGCTTAAGGCATGGGCACAAGTGCAGTGCTGGCTAGGATCAAGGCAGGGGGCACAAGTGCTGGCTAGGCTTAAGGCATGGGCACAAGTGCTGGCTAGGCTTAAGACTTACAGCTAACTCTTTGCATAAAGGGTTAGGCACCCATAGGGGTGAAGAGCTAGCTTTCACCCCTCTACTCTGTACTTGGACATTTAGGACTAGATCCTTTGTTGTACAGTGCGGAGCCTCTCCATAACCCCATGCTCCAAGCGACCAGGCACTTCTTGTCTGTCCTCCGTAAATGGGTAATGCCTTCTTCCCCAATTACAGTCGTGCATGCGCATTCAGAGGGGACAAGAGCGAAGAGCGTAAAGCTGGCCCTATGTGCATAACCAACATGAAGCTGAAGACAAAAACAAACAAACAAGCATTCAAGGGGCTCAAAAGTGCGGGCTAGGCTTAAGGCCTGGGCACAAGTGCGGGCTAGGCTTAAGGCCTGGGCACAAGTGCGGGCTAGGCTTAAGGCCTGGGCACAAGTGCGGGCTAGGCTTAAGGCCTGGGCACAAGTGCGGGCTAGGCTTAAGGCCTGGGCACAAGTGCGGGCTAGGCTTAAGGCCTGGGCACAAGTGCGGGCTAGGCTTAAGGCCTGGGCACAAGTGCGGGCTAGGCTTAAGGCCTGGGCACAAGTGCGGGCTAGGCTTAAGGCCTCGGCACAAGTGCGGGCTAGGCTTAAGGCCTCGGCACAAGTGCCGGCTAGGCCTAAGGCCTGGGCACAAGTGCCGGCTAGGCTTTAGGCCTGGGCACAAGTGCGGGCTAGGCTTAAGGCCTGGGCACAAGTGCGGGCTAGGCTTAAGGCCGGGGCACAAGTGCGGGCTAGGCTTAAGGCCGGGGCACAAGTGCGGGCTAGGCTTAAGGCCGGGGCACAAGTGCGGGCTAGGCTTAAGGCCGGGGCACAAGTGCGGGCTAGGCTTAAGGCCGGGGCACAAGTGCGGGCTAGGCTTAAGGCCGGGGCACAAGTGCGGGCTAGGCTTAAGGCCAGGGAACAGGTGCGGGCTAGGCTTAAGGCCGGGGCTCAGGTGCGGGCTAGGCTTAAGGCCGGGGCACAGGTGCGGGCTAGGCTTAAGGCCGGGGCACAGGTGCGGGCTAGGCTTAAGGCCAGGGCACAGGTGCGGGCTAGGCTTAAGGCCTGGGCACAAGTGCGGGCTAGGCTTAAGGCCTGGGCACAAGCGCGGGCTAGGCTTATGGCCTGGGCACAAGTGCGGGCTAGGCTTAAGGCCGGGGCACAAGTGCGGGCTAGGCTTAAGGCTGGGGCACAAGTGCGGGCTAGGCTTAAGGCCGGGGCACAAGTGCGGGCTAGGCTTAAGGCCGGGGCACAAGTGCGGGCTAGGCTTAAGGCCGGGGCACAAGTGCGGGCTAGGCTTAAGGCTGGGGCACAAGTGCGGGCTAGGCTTAAGGCCGGGGCAAAAGTGCAGGCTAGGCTTAAGGCCGTGGCACAAGTGCTGGCTAGGCATAAGGCCGGGGCACAAGTGCTGGCTAGGCATAAGGCAGGGGCACAAGTGCTAGCTAGGCATAAGGCAGGGGCACAAGTGCTGGCTAGGCATAAGGCAGGGGCACAAGTGCTGGCTAGGCATAAGGCAGGGGCACAAGTGCTGGCCAGGCATAAGGCAGGGGCACAAGTGCTGGCTAGGTATAAGGCAGGGGCACAAGCACAAACTAAGCATAAGGCAGAGGCACAAGTGCAAGCTAGGCATAAGGCAGGGGCACCTATGCAGGCTAGGCTTAAGGCAGGGGCACAAGTGCGGGCTAGGCTTAAGGCCTGGGCACAAGTGCCGGCTAGGCCTAAGGCCTGGGCACAAGTGCGGGCTAGGCTTAAGGCCTGGGCACAAGTGCGAGCTAGGCTTAAGGCCGGGGCACAAGTGCGGGCTAGGCTTAAGGCCGGGGCACAAGTTCAAGCTAGGCTTAAGGCCGGGGCACAAGTGCGGGCTAGGCTTAAGGCCGGGGCACAAGTGCGGGCTAGGCTTAAGGCCTGGGCACAAGTGCGGGCTAGGCTTAAGGCCGGGGCACAAGTGCGGGCTAGGCTTAAGGCCGGGGCACAAGTGCGGGCTAGGCTTAAGGCCGGGGCACAAGTGCGGGCTAGGCTTAAGGCCTGGGCACAACTGCAGTGCTGGCCAGGATCAAGGCAGGGGGCACAAATGCTGGCTAGGCTTAAGGCATGGGCACAAGTGCCAGCTAGGCTTAAGGCCTGGGCACAAGTGCGGGCTAGGCTTAAGGCCTGGGCACAAGTGCAGTGCTGGCTAGGATCAAGGCAGGGGGCACAAATGCTGGCTAGGCTTAAGGCATGGGCACAAGTGCGAGCTAGGCTTAAGGCTGGGGCACAAGTGCGGGCTAGGCATAAAGCAGGGGCACAAGTTCGAGCTAGGCTTAAGGCCGGGGCACAAGTGCGGGCTAGGCTTAAGGCCTGGGCACAAGTGCAGGCTAGGCTTAAGGCCGGGGCACAAGTGCGGGCTAGGCTTAAGGCCGGGGCACAAGTGCGGGCTAGGCTTAAGGTCGGGGCACAAGTGCGGGCTAGGCTTAAGGCCGGGGCACAAGTGCGGGCTAGGCTTAAGGCCGGGGCAAAAGTGCGGGCTAGGCTTAAGGCCTGGGCACAAGTGCAGGTGCTGGCTAGGATCAAGGCAAGGGGCACAAATGCTGGCTAGGCTTAAGGCATGGGCACAAGTGCCAGCTAGGCTTAAGGCCTGGGCACAAGTGCAGGCTAGGCTTAAGGCCTGAGCAAAATGGCAGGCTAGGCTTAAGGCCTGGGCACAAGTGCGGGCTAGGTTAAAGGCCTGGGCACAAGTGCAGTGCTGGCTAGGATCAAGGCAGAGGGCACAAATGCTGGCTAGGCTTAAGGCATGGGTACAAGTGCGAGCTAGGCTTAAGGCCAGGGCACAAGTGCGGGCTAGGCATAAAGCAGGGGCACAAGTTCGAGCTAGGCTTAAGGCCGGGGCACAAGTGCGGGCTAGGCTTAAGGCCGGGGCAAAAGTGCGGGCTAGGCTTAAGGCCTGGGCACAAGTGCAGTGCTGGCTAGGATCAAGGCAGGGGGCACAAATGCTGGCTAGGCTTAAGGCATGGGCACAAGTGCCAGCTAGGCTTAAGGCCTGGGCACAAGTGCGGGCTAGGCTTAAGGCCTGGGCACAAGTGCAGTGCTGGCTAGGATCAAGGCAGGGGGCACAAATGCTGGCTAGGCTTAAGGCATGGGCACAAGTGCGAGCTAGGCTTAAGGCTGGGGCACAAGTGCGGGCTAGGCATAAAGCAGGGGCACAAGTTCGAGCTAGGCTTAAGGCCGGGGCACAAGTGCGGGCTAGGCTTAAGGCCTGGGCACAAGTGCAGGCTAGGCTTAAGGCCGGGGCACAAGTGCGGGCTAGGCTTAAGGCCGGGGCACAAGTGCGGGCTAGGCTTAAGGTCGGGGCACAAGTGCGGGCTAGGCTTAAGGCCGGGGCACAAGTGCAGGCTAGGCTTAAGGCCTGAGCAAAATGGCAGGCTAGGCTTAAGGCCTGGGCACAAGTGCGGGCTAGGCTTAAGGCCTGGGCACAAGTGCAGTGCTGGCTAGGATCAAGGCAGAGGGCACAAATGCTGGCTAGGCTTAAGGCATGGGTACAAGTGCGAGCTAGGCTTAAGGCCAGGGCACAAGTGCGGGCTAGGCATAAAGCAGGGGCACAAGTTCGAGCTAGGCTTAAGGCCGGGGCACAAGTTCGAGCTAGGGTTAAGGCCGGGGCACAAGTGCGGGCTAGGCTTAAGGCCTGGGCACAAGTGCGGGCTAGGCTTAAGGCCGGGGCACAAGTGCGGGCTAGGCTTAAGGCCGGGGCACAAGTGCGGGCTAGGCTTAAGGCCGGGGCACAAGTGCGGGCTAGGCTTAAGGCCGGGGCACAAATGCGGGCTAGGCTTAAGGCGGGGCACAAGTGCGGGCTAGGCTTAAGGCCGGGGCACAAGTGCAGGCTAGGTTTAAGGCCCGGGCACAAGTGCGGGCTAGGCTTAAGGCCGGTGCAAAAGTGCGGGCTAGGCTTAAGGCATGGGCACAAGTGCAGTGCTGGCTAGGATCAAGGCAGGGGGCACAAATGCTGGCTAGGCTTAAGGCATGGGCACAAGTGCCAGCTAGGCTTAAGGCCTGGGCACAAGTGCAGGCTAGGCTTAAGGCCTGAGCAAAAGGGCAGGCTAGGCTTAAGGCCTGGACACAAGTGCGGGCTAGGCTTAAGGCATGGGCACAAGTGCAGTGCTGGCTAGGATCAAGACAGGGGGCACAAGTGCTGGCTAGGCTTAAGGCATGGGCACAAGTGCTGGCTAGGCTTAAGACTTACAGCTAACTCTTTGCATAAAGGGTTGAGCACCCATAGGGGTGAAGAGCTAGCTTTCACCCCTCCACTCTGTACTTGGACATTTAGGACTAGATCCTTTGTTGTACAGTGCGGAGCCTCTCCATAACCCCATGCTCCAAGCGACCAGGCACTTCTTGTCTGTCCTCCGTAAATGGGTAATGCCTTCTTCCCCAATTACAGTCGTGCATGCGCTTTCAGACGGGACAAGAGCGAAGAGCGTAAAGCTGGCCCTATGTGCATAACCAACATGAAGCTGAAGACAAAAACAAACAAACAAGCATTCAAGGGGCTCAAAAGTGCGGGCTAGGCTTAAGGCCTGGGCACAAGTGCGGGCTAGGCTTAAGGCCTGGGCACAAGTGCGGGCTAGGCTTAAGGCCTGGGCACAAGTGCGGGCTAGGCTTAAGGCCTGGGCACAAGTGCGGGCTAGGCTTAAGGCCTGGGCACAAGTGCGGGCTAGGCTTAAGGCCTGGGCACAAGTGCGAGCTAGGCTTAAGGCCTGGGCACAAGTGGGGGCTAGGCTTAAGGCCGGGACACAAGTGCGGGCTAGGCTTAAGGCCTGGGCACAAGTGCGGGCTAGGCTTAAGGCCTGGGCATAAGTGCGGGCTAGGCTTAAGGCCTGGGCACCAGTGCGGGCTTGGCTTAAGGCCTGGGCACAAGTGCGGGCTAGGCTTAAGGCCTGGGCACAAGTGCAGTGCTGGCTAGGATCAAGGCAGGGGGCACAAATGCTGGCTAGGCTTAAGGCATGGGCACAAGTGCGAGCTAGGCTTAAGGCCAGGGTACAAGTGCGGGCTAGGCATAAATCAGGGGCACAAGTTCGAGCTAGGCTTAAGGCCGGGGCACAAGTGCGGGCTAGGCTTAAGGCCTGGGCACAAGTGCGGGCTAGGCTTAAGGCCGGGGCACAAGTGCGGGCTAGGTTTAAGGCCGGGGCACAAGTGCGGGCTAGGCTTAAGGCCGGGGCACAAGTGCGGGCTAGGCTTAAGGCCGGGGCACAAGTGCGGGCTAGGCTTAAGGCCGGGGCACAAGTGCGGGCTAGGCTTAAGGCCGGGGCAAAAGTGCGGGCTAGTCTTAAGGCCGGGGCACAAGTGCAGTGCTGGCTAGGATCAAGGCAGGGGGCACAAATGCTGGCTAGGCTTAAGGCATGGGCACAAGTGCCAGCTAGGCTTAAGGCCTGGGCACAAGTGCAGGCTAGGCTTAAGGCCTGAGCAAAAGGGCAGGCTAGGCTTAAGGCCTGGGCACAAGTGCGGGCTAGGCTTAAGGCATGGGCACAAGTGCAGTGCTGGCTAGGATCAAGGCAGGGGGCACAAGTGCTGGCTAGGCTTAAGGCATGGGCACAAGTGCTGGCTAGGCTTAAGACTTACAGCTAACTCTTTGCATAAAGGGTTAGGCACCCATAGGGGTGAAGAGCTAGCTTTCACCCCTCTACTCTGTACTTGGACATTTAGGACTAGATCCTTTGTTGTACAGTGCGGAGCCTCTCCATAACCCCATGCTCCAAGCGACCAGGCACTTCTTGTCTGTCCTCCGTAAATGGGTAATGCCTTCTTCCCCAATTACAGTCGTGCATGCGCATTCAGAGGGGACAAGAGCGAAGAGCGTAAAGCTGGCCCTATGTGCATAACCAACATGAAGCTGAAGACAAAAACAAACAAACAAGCATTCAAGGGGCTCAAAAGTGCGGGCTAGGCTTAAGGCCTGGGCACAAGTGCGGGCTAGGCTTAAGGCCTGGGCACAAGTGCGGGCTAGGCTTAAGGCCTGGGCACAAGTGCGGGCTAGGCTTAAGGCCTGGGCACAAGTGCGGGCTAGGCTTAAGGCCTGGGCACAAGTGCGGGCTAGGCTTAAGGCCTGGGCACAAGTGCGGGCTAGGCTTAAGGCCTCGGCACAAGTGCCGGCTAGGCCTAAGGCCTGGGCACAAGTGCCGGCTAGGCTTAAGGCCTGGGCACAAGTGCGGGCTAGGCTTAAGGCCTGGGCACAAGTGCGGGCTAGGCTTAAGGCCGGGGCACAAGTGCGGGCTAGGCTTAAGGCCGGGGCACAAGTGCGGGCTAGGCTTAAGGCCGGGGCACAAGTGCGGGCTAGGCTTAAGGCCGGGGCACAAGTGCGGGCTAGGCTTAAGGCCGGGGCACAAGTGCGGGCTAGGCTTAAGGCCGGGGCACAAGTGCGGGCTAGGCTTAAGGCCAGGGAACAGGTGCGGGCTAGGCTTAAGGCCGGGGCTCAGGTGCGGGCTAGGCTTAAGGCCAGGGCACAGGTGCGGGCTAGGCTTAAGGCCAGGGCACAGGTGCGGGCTAGGCTTAAGGCCTGGGCACAAGTGCGGGCTAGGGTTAAGGCCTGGGCACAAGCGCGGGCTAGGCTTAAGGCCTGGGCACAAGTGCGGGCTAGGCTTAAGGCCGGGGCACAAGTGCGGGCTAGGCTTAAGGCTGGGGCACAAGTGCGGGCTAGGCTTAAGGCCGGGGCACAAGTGCGGGCTAGGCTTAAGGCCGGGGCACAAGTGCGGGCTAGGCTTAAGGCCGGGGCACAAGTGCGGGCTAGGCTTAAGGCCGGGGCACAAGTGCGGGCTAGGCTTAAGGCTGGGGCACAAGTGCGGGCTAGGCTTAAGGCCGGGGCAAAAGTGCAGGCTAGGCTTAAGGCAGTGGCACAAGTGCTGGCTAGGCATAAGGCCAGGGCACAAGTGCTGGCTAGGCATAAGGCAGGGGCACAAGTGCTAGCTAGGCATAAGGCAGGGGCACAAGTGCTGGCTAGGCATAAGGCAGGGGCACAAGTGCTGGCTAGGCATAAGGCAGGGGCACAAGTGCTGGCCAGGCATAAGGCAGGGGCACAAGTGCTGGCTAGGCATAAGGCAGGGGCACAAGTGCTGGCCAGGCATAAGGCAGGGGCACAAGTGCTGGCTAGGCATAAGGCAGGGGCACAAGTGCTGGCTAGGCATAAGGCAGGGGCACAAGTGCTGGCTAGGTATAAGGCAGGGGCACAAGCACAAACTAAACATAAGGCAGAGGCACAAGTGCAAGCTAGGCATAAGGCAGGGGCACCTATGCAGGCTAGGCTTAAGGCAGGGGCACAAGTGCGGGCTAGGCTTAAGGCCTGGGCACAAGTGCCGGCTAGGCCTAAGGCCTGGGCACAAGTGCGGGCTAGGCTTAAGGCCTGGGCACAAGTGCGAGCTAGGCTTAAGGCCGGGGCACAAGTGCGGGCTAGGCTTAAGGCCGGGGCACAAGTTCAAGCTAGGCTTAAGGCCGGGGCACAAGTGCGGGCTAAGCTTAAGGCCGGGGCACAAGTGCGGGCTAGGCTTAAGGCCTGGGCACAAGTGCGGGCTAGGCTTAAGGCCGGGGCACAAGTGCGGGCTAGGCTTAAGGCCGGGGCACAAGTGCGGGCTAGGCTTAAGGCCGGGGCACAAGTGCGGGCTAGGCTTAAGGCCGGGGCACAAGTGCGGGCTAGGCTTAAGGCCGGGGCACAAGTGCGGGCTAGGCTTAAGGCCGGGGCACAAGTGCGGGCTAGGCTTAAGGCCGGGGCAAAAGTGCGGGCTAGGCTTAAGGCCTGGGCACAAGTGCAGTGCTGGCTAGGATCAAGGCAGGGGGCACAAATGCTGGCTAGGATCAAGGCAGGGGGCACAAATGCTGGCTAGGCTTAAGGCATGGGCACAAGTGCCAGCTAGGCTTAAGGCCTGGGCACAAGTGCGGGCTAGGCTTAAGGCCTGGGCACAAGTGCAGTGCTGGCTAGGATCAAGGCAGGGGGCACAAATGCTGGCTAGGCTTAAGGCATGGGCACAAGTGCGAGCTAGGCTTAAGGCCAGGGCACAAGTGCGGGCTAGGCATAAAGCAGGGGCACAAGTTCGAGCTAGGCTTAAGGTCGGGGCACAAGTGCGGGCTAGGCTTAAGGCCGGGCACAAGTGCGGGCTAGGCTTAAGGCCGGGGCACAAGTGCGGGCTAGGCTTAAGGCCGGGGCAAAAGTGCGGGCTAGGCTTAAGGCCTGGGCACAAGTGCAGTGCTGGCTAGGATCAAGGCAAGGGGCACAAATGCTGGCTAGGCTTAAGGCATGGGCACAAGTGCCAGCTAGGCTTAAGGCCTGGGCACAAGTGCAGGCTAGGCTTAAGGCCTGAGCAAAATGGCAGGCTAGGCTTAAGGCCTGGGCACAAGTGCGGGCTAGGCTTAAGGCCTGGGCACAAGTGCAGTGCTGACTAGGATCAAGGCAGGGGGCACAAATGCTGGCTAGGCTTAAGGCATGAGTACAAGTGCGAGCTAGGCTTAAGGCCAGGGCACAAGTGCGGGCTAGGCATAAAGCAGGGGCACAAGTTCGAGCTAGGCTTAAGGCCGGGGCACAAGTGCGGGCTAGGCTTAAGGCCGGGGCACAAGTTCAAGCTAGGCTTAAGGCCGGGGCACAAGTGCGGGCTAGGCTTAAGGCCGGGGCACAAGTGCGGGCTAGGCTTAAGGCCTGGGCACAAGTGCGGGCTAGGCTTAAGGCCGGGGCACAAGTGCGGGCTAGGCTTAAGGCCGGGGCACAAGTGCGGGCTAGGCTTAAGGCCGGGGCACAAGTGCGGGCTAGGCTTAAGGCCTGGGCACAAGTGCAGTGCTGGCCAGGATCAAGGCAGGGGGCACAAATGCTGGCTAGGCTTAAGGCATGGGCACAAGTGCCAGCTAGGCTTAAGGCCTGGGCACAAGTGCGGGCTAGGCTTAAGGCCTGGGCACAAGTGCAGTGCTGGCTAGGATCAAGGCAGGGGGCACAAATGCTGGCTAGGCTTAAGGCATGGGCACAAGTGCGAGCTAGGCTTAAGGCTGGGGCACAAGTGCGGGCTAGGCATAAAGCAGGGGCACAAGTTCGAGCTAGGCTTAAGGCCGGGGCACAAGTGCGGGCTAGGCTTAAGGCCTGGGCACAAGTGCAGGCTAGGCTTAAGGCCGGGGCACAAGTGCGGGCTAGGCTTAAGGCCGGGGCACAAGTGCGGGCTAGGCTTAAGGTCGGGGCACAAGTGCGGGCTAGGCTTAAGGCCGGGGCACAAGTGCGGGCTAGGCTTAAGGCCGGGGCAAAAGTGCGGGCTAGGCTTAAGGCCTGGGCACAAGTGCAGGTGCTGGCTAGGATCAAGGCAAGGGGCACAAATGCTGGCTAGGCTTAAGGCATGGGCACAAGTGCCAGCTAGGCTTAAGGCCTGGGCACAAGTGCAGGCTAGGCTTAAGGCCTGAGCAAAATGGCAGGCTAGGCTTAAGGCCTGGGCACAAGTGCGGGCTAGGTTAAAGGCCTGGGCACAAGTGCAGTGCTGGCTAGGATCAAGGCAGAGGGCACAAATGCTGGCTAGGCTTAAGGCATGGGTACAAGTGCGAGCTAGGCTTAAGGCCAGGGCACAAGTGCGGGCTAGGCATAAAGCAGGGGCACAAGTTCAAGCTAGGCTTAAGGCCGGGGCACAAGTGCGGGCTAGGCTTAAGGCCGGGGCACAAGTGCGGGCTAGGCTTAAGGCCGGGGCACAAGTGCGGGCTAGGCTTAAGGCGGGGCACAAGTGCGGGCTAGGCTTAAGGCCGGGGCACAAGTGCAGGCTAGGTTTAAGGCCCGGGCACAAGTGCGGGCTAGGCTTAAGGCCGGTGCAAAAGTGCGGGCTAGGCTTAAGGCATGGGCACAAGTGCAGTGCTGGCTAGGATCAAGGCAGGGGGCACAAATGCTGGCTAGGCTTAAGGCATGGGCACAAGTGCCAGCTAGGCTTAAGGCCTGGGCACAAGTGCAGGCTAGGCTTAAGGCCTGAGCAAAAGGGCAGGCTAGGCTTAAGGCCTGGACACAAGTGCGGGCTAGGCTTAAGGCATGGGCACAAGTGCAGTGCTGGCTAGGATCAAGACAGGGGGCACAAGTGCTGGCTAGGCTTAAGGCATGGGCACAAGTGCTGGCTAGGCTTAAGACTTACAGCTAACTCTTTGCATAAAGGGTTGAGCACCCATAGGGGTGAAGAGCTAGCTTTCACCCCTCCACTCTGTACTTGGACATTTAGGACTAGATCCTTTGTTGTACAGTGCGGAGCCTCTCCATAACCCCATGCTCCAAGCGACCAGGCACTTCTTGTCTGTCCTCCGTAAATGGGTAATGCCTTCTTCCCCAATTACAGTCGTGCATGCGCTTTCAGACGGGACAAGAGCGAAGAGCGTAAAGCTGGCCCTATGTGCATAACCAACATGAAGCTGAAGACAAAAACAAACAAACAAGCATTCAAGGGGCTCAAAAGTGCGGGCTAGGCTTAAGGCCTGGGCACAAGTGCGGGCTAGGCTTAAGGCCTGGGCACAAGTGCGGGCTAGGCTTAAGGCCTGGGCACAAGTGCGGGCTAGGCTTAAGGCCTGGGCACAAGTGCGGGCTAGGCTTAAGGCCTGGGCACAAGTGCGGGCTAGGCTTAAGGCCTGGGCACAAGTGCGAGCTAGGCTTAAGGCCTGGGCACAAGTGGGGGCTAGGCTTAAGGCCGGGACACAAGTGCGGGCTAGGCTTAAGGCCTGGGCACAAGTGCGGGCTAGGCTTAAGGCCTGGGCATAAGTGCGGGCTAGGCTTAAGGCCTGGGCACCAGTGCGGGCTTGGCTTAAGGCCTGGGCACAAGTGCGGGCTAGGCTTAAGGCCTGGGCACAAGTGCAGTGCTGGCTAGGATCAAGGCAGGGGGCACAAATGCTGGCTAGGCTTAAGGCATGGGCACAAGTGCGAGCTAGGCTTAAGGCCAGGGTACAAGTGCGGGCTAGGCATAAATCAGGGGCACAAGTTCGAGCTAGGCTTAAGGCCGGGGCACAAGTGCGGGCTAGGCTTAAGGCCTGGGCACAAGTGCGGGCTAGGCTTAAGGCCGGGGCACAAGTGCGGGCTAGGTTTAAGGCCGGGGCACAAGTGCGGGCTAGGCTTAAGGCCGGGGCACAAGTGCGGGCTAGGCTTAAGGCCGGGGCACAAGTGCGGGCTAGGCTTAAGGCCGGGGCACAAGTGCGGGCTAGGCTTAAGGCCGGGGCAAAAGTGCGGGCTAGTCTTAAGGCCGGGGCACAAGTGCAGTGCTGGCTAGGATCAAGGCAGGGGGCACAAATGCTGGCTAGGCTTAAGGCATGGGCACAAGTGCCAGCTAGGCTTAAGGCCTGGGCACAAGTGCAGGCTAGGCTTAAGGCCTGAGCAAAAGGGCAGGCTAGGCTTAAGGCCTGGGCACAAGTGCGGGCTAGGCTTAAGGCATGGGCACAAGTGCAGTGCTGGCTAGGATCAAGGCAGGGGGCACAAGTGCTGGCTAGGCTTAAGGCATGGGCACAAGTGCTGGCTAGGCTTAAGACTTACAGCTAACTCTTTGCATAAAGGGTTAGGCACCCATAGGGGTGAAGAGCTAGCTTTCACCCCTCTACTCTGTACTTGGACATTTAGGACTAGATCCTTTGTTGTACAGTGCGGAGCCTCTCCATAACCCCATGCTCCAAGCGACCAGGCACTTCTTGTCTGTCCTCCGTAAATGGGTAATGCCTTCTTCCCCAATTACAGTCGTGCATGCGCATTCAGAGGGGACAAGAGCGAAGAGCGTAAAGCTGGCCCTATGTGCATAACCAACATGAAGCTGAAGACAAAAACAAACAAACAAGCATTCAAGGGGCTCAAAAGTGCGGGCTAGGCTTAAGGCCTGGGCACAAGTGCGGGCTAGGCTTAAGGCCTGGGCACAAGTGCGGGCTAGGCTTAAGGCCTGGGCACAAGTGCGGGCTAGGCTTAAGGCCTGGGCACAAGTGCGGGCTAGGCTTAAGGCCTGGGCACAAGTGCGGGCTAGGCTTAAGGCCTGGGCACAAGTGCGGGCTAGGCTTAAGGCCTCGGCACAAGTGCCGGCTAGGCCTAAGGCCTGGGCACAAGTGCCGGCTAGGCTTAAGGCCTGGGCACAAGTGCGGGCTAGGCTTAAGGCCTGGGCACAAGTGCGGGCTAGGCTTAAGGCCGGGGCACAAGTGCGGGCTAGGCTTAAGGCCGGGGCACAAGTGCGGGCTAGGCTTAAGGCCGGGGCACAAGTGCGGGCTAGGCTTAAGGCCGGGGCACAAGTGCGGGCTAGGCTTAAGGCCGGGGCACAAATGCGGGCTAGGCTTAAGGCCGGGGCACAAGTGCGGGCTAGGCTTAAGGCCAGGGAACAGGTGCGGGCTAGGCTTAAGGCCGGGGCTCAGGTGCGGGCTAGGCTTAAGGCCAGGGCACAGGTGCGGGCTAGGCTTAAGGCCAGGGCACAGGTGCGGGCTAGGCTTAAGGCCTGGGCACAAGTGCGGGCTAGGCTTAAGGCCTGGGCACAAGCGCGGGCTAGGCTTAAGGCCTGGGCACAAGTGCGGGCTAGGCTTAAGGCCGGGGCACAAGTGCGGGCTAGGCTTAAGGCTGGGGCACAAGTGCGGGCTAGGCTTAAGGCCGGGGCACAAGTGCGGGCTAGGCTTAAGGCCGGGGCACAAGTGCGGGCTAGGCTTAAGGCCGGGGCACAAGTGCGGGCTAGGCTTAAGGCCGGGGCACAAGTGCGGGCTAGGCTTAAGGCTGGGGCACAAGTGCGGGCTAGGCTTAAGGCCGGGGCAAAAGTGCAGGCTAGGCTTAAGGCCGTGGCACAAGTGCTGGCTAGGCATAAGGCCAGGGCACAAGTGCTGGCTAGGCATAAGGCAGGGGCACAAGTGCTAGCTAGGCATAAGGCAGGGGCACAAGTGCTGGCTAGGCATAAGGCAGGGGCACAAGTGCTGGCTAGGCATAAGGCAGGGGCACAAGTGCTGGCCAGGCATAAGGCAGGGGCACAAGTGCTGGCTAGGCATAAGGCAGGGGCACAAGTGCTGGCCAGGCATAAGGCAGGGGCACAAGTGCTGGCTAGGCATAAGGCAGGGGCACAAGTGCTGGCTAGGCATAAGGCAGGGGCACAAGTGCTGGCTAGGTATAAGGCAGGGGCACAAGCACAAACTAAACATAAGGCAGAGGCACAAGTGCAAGCTAGGCATAAGGCAGGGGCACCTATGCAGGCTAGGCTTAAGGCAGGGGCACAAGTGCGGGCTAGGCTTAAGGCCTGGGCACAAGTGCCGGCTAGGCCTAAGGCCTGGGCACAAGTGCGGGCTAGGCTTAAGGCCTGGGCACAAGTGCGAGCTAGGCTTAAGGCCGGGGCACAAGTGCGGGCTAGGCTTAAGGCCGGGGCACAAGTTCAAGCTAGGCTTAAGGCCGGGGCACAAGTGCGGGCTAAGCTTAAGGCCGGGGCACAAGTGCGGGCTAGGCTTAAGGCCTGGGCACAAGTGCGGGCTAGGCTTAAGGCCGGGGCACAAGTGCGGGCTAGGCTTAAGGCCGGGGCACAAGTGCGGGCTAGGCTTAAGGCCGGGGCACAAGTGCGGGCTAGGCTTAAGGCCGGGGCACAAGTGCGGGCTAGGCTTAAGGCCGGGGCACAAGTGCGGGCTAGGCTTAAGGCCGGGGCACAAGTGCGGGCTAGGCTTAAGGCCGGGGCAAAAGTGCGGGCTAGGCTTAAGGCCTGGGCACAAGTGCAGTGCTGGCTAGGATCAAGGCAGGGGGCACAAATGCTGGCTAGGATCAAGGCAGGGGGCACAAATGCTGGCTAGGCTTAAGGCATGGGCACAAGTGCCAGCTAGGCTTAAGGCCTGGGCACAAGTGCGGGCTAGGCTTAAGGCCTGGGCACAAGTGCAGTGCTGGCTAGGATCAAGGCAGGGGGCACAAATGCTGGCTAGGCTTAAGGCATGGGCACAAGTGCGAGCTAGGCTTAAGGCCAGGGCACAAGTGCGGGCTAGGCATAAAGCAGGGGCACAAGTTCGAGCTAGGCTTAAGGTCGGGGCACAAGTGCGGGCTAGGCTTAAGGCCGGGCACAAGTGCGGGCTAGGCTTAAGGCCGGGGCACAAGTGCGGGCTAGGCTTAAGGCCGGGGCAAAAGTGCGGGCTAGGCTTAAGGCCTGGGCACAAGTGCAGTGCTGGCTAGGATCAAGGCAAGGGGCACAAATGCTGGCTAGGCTTAAGGCATGGGCACAAGTGCCAGCTAGGCTTAAGGCCTGGGCACAAGTGCAGGCTAGGCTTAAGGCCTGAGCAAAATGGCAGGCTAGGCTTAAGGCCTGGGCACAAGTGCGGGCTAGGCTTAAGGCCTGGGCACAAGTGCAGTGCTGACTAGGATCAAGGCAGGGGGCACAAATGCTGGCTAGGCTTAAGGCATGAGTACAAGTGCGAGCTAGGCTTAAGGCCAGGGCACAAGTGCGGGCTAGGCATAAAGCAGGGGCACAAGTTCGAGCTAGGCTTAAGGCCGGGGCACAAGTGCGGGCTAGGCTTAAGGCCGGGGCACAAGTTCAAGCTAGGCTTAAGGCCGGGGCACAAGTGCGGGCTAGGCTTAAGGCCGGGGCACAAGTGCGGGCTAGGCTTAAGGCCTGGGCACAAGTGCGGGCTAGGCTTAAGGCCGGGGCACAAGTGCGGGCTAGGCTTAAGGCCGGGGCACAAGTGCGGGCTAGGCTTAAGGCCGGGGCACAAGTGCGGGCTAGGCTTAAGGCCTGGGCACAAGTGCAGTGCTGGCCAGGATCAAGGCAGGGGGCACAAATGCTGGCTAGGCTTAAGGCATGGGCACAAGTGCCAGCTAGGCTTAAGGCCTGGGCACAAGTGCGGGCTAGGCTTAAGGCCTGGGCACAAGTGCAGTGCTGGCTAGGATCAAGGCAGGGGGCACAAATGCTGGCTAGGCTTAAGGCATGGGCACAAGTGCGAGCTAGGCTTAAGGCTGGGGCACAAGTGCGGGCTAGGCATAAAGCAGGGGCACAAGTTCGAGCTAGGCTTAAGGCCGGGGCACAAGTGCGGGCTAGGCTTAAGGCCTGGGCACAAGTGCAGGCTAGGCTTAAGGCCGGGGCACAAGTGCGGGCTAGGCTTAAGGCCGGGGCACAAGTGCGGGCTAGGCTTAAGGTCGGGGCACAAGTGCGGGCTAGGCTTAAGGCCGGGGCACAAGTGCGGGCTAGGCTTAAGGCCGGGGCAAAAGTGCGGGCTAGGCTTAAGGCCTGGGCACAAGTGCAGGTGCTGGCTAGGATCAAGGCAAGGGGCACAAATGCTGGCTAGGCTTAAGGCATGGGCACAAGTGCCAGCTAGGCTTAAGGCCTGGGCACAAGTGCAGGCTAGGCTTAAGGCCTGAGCAAAATGGCAGGCTAGGCTTAAGGCCTGGGCACAAGTGCGGGCTAGGTTAAAGGCCTGGGCACAAGTGCAGTGCTGGCTAGGATCAAGGCAGAGGGCACAAATGCTGGCTAGGCTTAAGGCATGGGTACAAGTGCGAGCTAGGCTTAAGGCCAGGGCACAAGTGCGGGCTAGGCATAAAGCAGGGGCACAAGTTCGAGCTAGGCTTAAGGCCGGGGCACAAGTGCGGGCTAGGCTTAAGGCCGGGGCAAAAGTGCGGGCTAGGCTTAAGGCCTGGGCACAAGTGCAGTGCTGGCTAGGATCAAGGCAGGGGGCACAAATGCTGGCTAGGCTTAAGGCATGGGCACAAGTGCCAGCTAGGCTTAAGGCCTGGGCACAAGTGCGGGCTAGGCTTAAGGCCTGGGCACAAGTGCAGTGCTGGCTAGGATCAAGGCAGGGGGCACAAATGCTGGCTAGGCTTAAGGCATGGGCACAAGTGCGAGCTAGGCTTAAGGCTGGGGCACAAGTGCGGGCTAGGCATAAAGCAGGGGCACAAGTTCGAGCTAGGCTTAAGGCCGGGGCACAAGTGCGGGCTAGGCTTAAGGCCTGGGCACAAGTGCAGGCTAGGCTTAAGGCCGGGGCACTAGTGCGGGCTAGGCTTAAGGCCGGGGCACAAGTGCGGGCTAGGCTTAAGGTCGGGGCACAAGTGCGGGCTAGGCTTAAGGCCGGGGCACAAGTGCAGGCTAGGCTTAAGGCCTGAGCAAAATGGCAGGCTAGGCTTAAGGCCTGGGCACAAGTGCGGGCTAGGCTTAAGGCCTGGGCACAAGTGCAGTGCTGGCTAGGATCAAGGCAGAGGGCACAAATGCTGGCTAGGCTTAAGGCATGGGTACAAGTGCGAGCTAGGCTTAAGGCCAGGGCACAAGTGCGGGCTAGGCATAAAGCAGGGGCACAAGTTCGAGCTAGGCTTAAGGCCGGGGCACAAGTTCGAGCTAGGGTTAAGGCCGGGGCACAAGTGCGGGCTAGGCTTAAGGCCTGGGCACAAGTGCGGGCTAGGCTTAAGGCCGGGGCACAATTGCGGGCTAGGCTTAAGGCCGGGGCACAAGTGCGGGCTAGGCTTAAGGCCGGGGCACAAGTGCGGGCTAGGCTTAAGGCCGGGGCACAAGTGCGGGCTAGGCTTAAGGCGGGGCACAAGTGCGGGCTAGGCTTAAGGCCGGGGCACAAGTGCAGGCTAGGTTTAAGGCCCGGGCACAAGTGCGGGCTAGGCTTAAGGCCGGGGCAAAAGTGCGGGCTAGGCTTAAGGCATGGGCACAAGTGCAGTGCTGGCTAGGATCAAGGCAGGGGGCACAAATGCTGGCTAGGCTTAAGTCATGGGCACAAGTGCCAGCTAGGCTTAAGGCCTGGGCACAAGTGCAGGCTAGGCTTAAGGCCTGAGCAAAAGGGCAGGCTAGGCTTAAGGCCTGGACACAAGTGCGGGCTAGGCTTAAGGCATGGGCACAAGTGCAGTGCTGGCTAGGATCAAGACAGGGGGCACAAGTGCTGGCTAGGCTTAAGGCATGGGCACAAGTGCTGGCTAGGCTTAAGACTTACAGCTAACTCTTTGCATAAAGGGTTGAGCACCCATAGGGGTGAAGAGCTAGCTTTCACCCCTCCACTCTGTACTTGGACATTTAGGACTAGATCCTTTGTTGTACAGTGCGGAGCCTCTCCATAACCCCATGCTCCAAGCGACCAGGCACTTCTTGTCTGTCCTCCGTAAATGGGTAATGCCTTCTTCCCCAATTACAGTCGTGCATGCGCTTTCAGACGGGACAAGAGCGAAGAGCGTAAAGCTGGCCCTATGTGCATAACCAACATGAAGCTGAAGACAAAAACAAACAAACAAGCATTCAAGGGGCTCAAAAGTGCGGGCTAGGCTTAAGGCCTGGGCACAAGTGCGGGCTAGGCTTAAGGCCTGGGCACAAGTGCGGGCTAGGCTTAAGGCCTGGGCACAAGTGCGGGCTAGGCTTAAGGCCTGGGCACAAGTGCGGGCTAGGCTTAAGGCCTGGGCACAAGTGCGGGCTAGGCTTAAGGCCTGGGCACAAGTGCGAGCTAGGCTTAAGGCCTGGGCACAAGTGGGGGCTAGGCTTAAGGCCGGGACACAAGTGCGGGCTAGGCTTAAGGCCTGGGCACAAGTGCGGGCTAGGCTTAAGGCCTGGGCATAAGTGCGGGCTAGGCTTAAGGCCTGGGCACCAGTGCGGGCTTGGCTTAAGGCCTGGGCACAAGTGCGGGCTAGGCTTAAGGCCTGGGCACAAGTGCAGTGCTGGCTAGGATCAAGGCAGGGGGCACAAATGCTGGCTAGGCTTAAGGCATGGGCACAAGTGCGAGCTAGGCTTAAGGCCAGGGTACAAGTGCGGGCTAGGCTTAAGGCCGGGGCACAAGTGCGGGCTAGGCTTAAGGCCGGGGCACAAGTGCGGGCTAGGCTTAAGGCCGGGGCACAAGTGCGGGCTAGGCTTAAGGCCGGGGCACAAGTGCGGGCTAGGCTTAAGGCCGGGGCACAAGTGCGGGCTAGGCTTAAGGCCGGGGCACAAGTGCGGGCTAGGCTTAAGGCCGGGGCAAAAGTGCGGGCTAGGCTTAAGGCCTGGGCACAAGTGCAGTGCTGGCTAGGATCAAGGCAGGGGGCACAAATGCTGGCTAGGATCAAGGCAGGGGGCACAAATGCTGGCTAGGCTTAAGGCATGGGCACAAGTGCCAGCTAGGCTTAAGGCCTGGGCACAAGTGCGGGCTAGGCTTAAGGCCTGGGCACAAGTGCAGTGCTGGCTAGGATCAAGGCAGGGGGCACAAATGCTGGCTAGGCTTAAGGCATGGGCACAAGTGCGAGCTAGGCTTAAGGCCAGGGCACAAGTGCGGGCTAGGCATAAAGCAGGGGCACAAGTTCGAGCTAGGCTTAAGGTCGGGGCACAAGTGCGGGCTAGGCTTAAGGCCGGGCACAAGTGCGGGCTAGGCTTAAGGCCGGGGCACAAGTGCGGGCTAGGCTTAAGGCCGGGGCAAAAGTGCGGGCTAGGCTTAAGGCCTGGGCACAAGTGCAGTGCTGGCTAGGATCAAGGCAAGGGGCACAAATGCTGGCTAGGCTTAAGGCATGGGCACAAGTGCCAGCTAGGCTTAAGGCCTGGGCACAAGTGCAGGCTAGGCTTAAGGCCTGAGCAAAATGGCAGGCTAGGCTTAAGGCCTGGGCACAAGTGCGGGCTAGGCTTAAGGCCTGGGCACAAGTGCAGTGCTGACTAGGATCAAGGCAGGGGGCACAAATGCTGGCTAGGCTTAAGGCATGAGTACAAGTGCGAGCTAGGCTTAAGGCCAGGGCACAAGTGCGGGCTAGGCATAAAGCAGGGGCACAAGTTCGAGCTAGGCTTAAGGCCGGGGCACAAGTGCGGGCTAGGCTTAAGGCCGGGGCACAAGTTCAAGCTAGGCTTAAGGCCGGGGCACAAGTGCGGGCTAGGCTTAAGGCCGGGGCACAAGTGCGGGCTAGGCTTAAGGCCTGGGCACAAGTGCGGGCTAGGCTTAAGGCCGGGGCACAAGTGCGGGCTAGGCTTAAGGCCGGGGCACAAGTGCGGGCTAGGCTTAAGGCCGGGGCACAAGTGCGGGCTAGGCTTAAGGCCTGGGCACAAGTGCAGTGCTGGCCAGGATCAAGGCAGGGGGCACAAATGCTGGCTAGGCTTAAGGCATGGGCACAAGTGCCAGCTAGGCTTAAGGCCTGGGCACAAGTGCGGGCTAGGCTTAAGGCCTGGGCACAAGTGCAGTGCTGGCTAGGATCAAGGCAGGGGGCACAAATGCTGGCTAGGCTTAAGGCATGGGCACAAGTGCGAGCTAGGCTTAAGGCTGGGGCACAAGTGCGGGCTAGGCATAAAGCAGGGGCACAAGTTCGAGCTAGGCTTAAGGCCGGGGCACAAGTGCGGGCTAGGCTTAAGGCCTGGGCACAAGTGCAGGCTAGGCTTAAGGCCGGGGCACAAGTGCGGGCTAGGCTTAAGGCCGGGGCACAAGTGCGGGCTAGGCTTAAGGTCGGGGCACAAGTGCGGGCTAGGCTTAAGGCCGGGGCACAAGTGCGGGCTAGGCTTAAGGCCGGGGCAAAAGTGCGGGCTAGGCTTAAGGCCTGGGCACAAGTGCAGGTGCTGGCTAGGATCAAGGCAAGGGGCACAAATGCTGGCTAGGCTTAAGGCATGGGCACAAGTGCCAGCTAGGCTTAAGGCCTGGGCACAAGTGCAGGCTAGGCTTAAGGCCTGAGCAAAATGGCAGGCTAGGCTTAAGGCCTGGGCACAAGTGCGGGCTAGGTTAAAGGCCTGGGCACAAGTGCAGTGCTGGCTAGGATCAAGGCAGAGGGCACAAATGCTGGCTAGGCTTAAGGCATGGGTACAAGTGCGAGCTAGGCTTAAGGCCAGGGCACAAGTGCGGGCTAGGCATAAAGCAGGGGCACAAGTTCAAGCTAGGCTTAAGGCCGGGGCACAAGTGCGGGCTAGGCTTAAGGCCAGGGCACAAGTGCGGGCTAGGCTTAAGGCCGGGGCACAAGTGCGGGCTAGGCTTAAGGCGGGGCACAAGTGCGGGCTAGGCTTAAGGCCGGGGCACAAGTGCAGGCTAGGTTTAAGGCCCGGGCACAAGTGCGGGCTAGGCTTAAGGCCGGTGCAAAAGTGCGGGCTAGGCTTAAGGCATGGGCACAAGTGCAGTGCTGGCTAGGATCAAGGCAGGGGGCACAAATGCTGGCTAGGCTTAAGGCATGGGCACAAGTGCCAGCTAGGCTTAAGGCCTGGGCACAAGTGCAGGCTAGGCTTAAGGCCTGAGCAAAAGGGCAGGCTAGGCTTAAGGCCTGGACACAAGTGCGGGCTAGGCTTAAGGCATGGGCACAAGTGCAGTGCTGGCTAGGATCAAGACAGGGGGCACAAGTGCTGGCTAGGCTTAAGGCATGGGCACAAGTGCTGGCTAGGCTTAAGACTTACAGCTAACTCTTTGCATAAAGGGTTGAGCACCCATAGGGGTGAAGAGCTAGCTTTCACCCCTCCACTCTGTACTTGGACATTTAGGACTAGATCCTTTGTTGTACAGTGCGGAGCCTCTCCATAACCCCATGCTCCAAGCGACCAGGCACTTCTTGTCTGTCCTCCGTAAATGGGTAATGCCTTCTTCCCCAATTACAGTCGTGCATGCGCTTTCAGACGGGACAAGAGCGAAGAGCGTAAAGCTGGCCCTATGTGCATAACCAACATGAAGCTGAAGACAAAAACAAACAAACAAGCATTCAAGGGGCTCAAAAGTGCGGGCTAGGCTTAAGGCCTGGGCACAAGTGCGGGCTAGGCTTAAGGCCTGGGCACAAGTGCGGGCTAGGCTTAAGGCCTGGGCACAAGTGCGGGCTAGGCTTAAGGCCTGGGCACAAGTGCGGGCTAGGCTTAAGGCCTGGGCACAAGTGCGGGCTAGGCTTAAGGCCTGGGCACAAGTGCGAGCTAGGCTTAAGGCCTGGGCACAAGTGGGGGCTAGGCTTAAGGCCGGGACACAAGTGCGGGCTAGGCTTAAGGCCTGGGCACAAGTGCGGGCTAGGCTTAAGGCCTGGGCATAAGTGCGGGCTAGGCTTAAGGCCTGGGCACCAGTGCGGGCTTGGCTTAAGGCCTGGGCACAAGTGCGGGCTAGGCTTAAGGCCTGGGCACAAGTGCAGTGCTGGCTAGGATCAAGGCAGGGGGCACAAATGCTGGCTAGGCTTAAGGCATGGGCACAAGTGCGAGCTAGGCTTAAGGCCAGGGTACAAGTGCGGGCTAGGCATAAATCAGGGGCACAAGTTCGAGCTAGGCTTAAGGCCGGGGCACAAGTGCGGGCTAGGCTTAAGGCCTGGGCACAAGTGCGGGCTAGGCTTAAGGCCGGGGCACAAGTGCGGGCTAGGTTTAAGGCCGGGGCACAAGTGCGGGCTAGGCTTAAGGCCGGGGCACAAGTGCGGGCTAGGCTTAAGGCCGGGGCACAAGTGCGGGCTAGGCTTAAGGCCGGGGCACAAGTGCGGGCTAGGCTTAAGGCCGGGGCAAAAGTGCGGGCTAGTCTTAAGGCCGGGGCACAAGTGCAGTGCTGGCTAGGATCAAGGCAGGGGGCACAAATGCTGGCTAGGCTTAAGGCATGGGCACAAGTGCCAGCTAGGCTTAAGGCCTGGGCACAAGTGCAGGCTAGGCTTAAGGCCTGAGCAAAAGGGCAGGCTAGGCTTAAGGCCTGGGCACAAGTGCGGGCTAGGCTTAAGGCATGGGCACAAGTGCAGTGCTGGCTAGGATCAAGGCAGGGGGCACAAGTGCTGGCTAGGCTTAAGGCATGGGCACAAGTGCTGGCTAGGCTTAAGACTTACAGCTAACTCTTTGCATAAAGGGTTAGGCACCCATAGGGGTGAAGAGCTAGCTTTCACCCCTCTACTCTGTACTTGGACATTTAGGACTAGATCCTTTGTTGTACAGTGCGGAGCCTCTCCATAACCCCATGCTCCAAGCGACCAGGCACTTCTTGTCTGTCCTCCGTAAATGGGTAATGCCTTCTTCCCCAATTACAGTCGTGCATGCGCATTCAGAGGGGACAAGAGCGAAGAGCGTAAAGCTGGCCCTATGTGCATAACCAACATGAAGCTGAAGACAAAAACAAACAAACAAGCATTCAAGGGGCTCAAAAGTGCGGGCTAGGCTTAAGGCCTGGGCACAAGTGCGGGCTAGGCTTAAGGCCTGGGCACAAGTGCGGGCTAGGCTTAAGGCCTGGGCACAAGTGCGGGCTAGGCTTAAGGCCTGGGCACAAGTGCGGGCTAGGCTTAAGGCCTGGGCACAAGTGCGGGCTAGGCTTAAGGCCTGGGCACAAGTGCGGGCTAGGCTTAAGGCCTCGGCACAAGTGCCGGCTAGGCCTAAGGCCTGGGCACAAGTGCCGGCTAGGCTTAAGGCCTGGGCACAAGTGCGGGCTAGGCTTAAGGCCTGGGCACAAGTGCGGGCTAGGCTTAAGGCCGGGGCACAAGTGCGGGCTAGGCTTAAGGCCGGGGCACAAGTGCGGGCTAGGCTTAAGGCCGGGGCACAAGTGCGGGCTAGGCTTAAGGCCGGGGCACAAGTGCGGGCTAGGCTTAAGGCCGGGGCACAAATGCGGGCTAGGCTTAAGGCCGGGGCACAAGTGCGGGCTAGGCTTAAGGCCAGGGAACAGGTGCGGGCTAGGCTTAAGGCCGGGGCTCAGGTGCGGGCTAGGCTTAAGGCCAGGGCACAGGTGCGGGCTAGGCTTAAGGCCAGGGCACAGGTGCGGGCTAGGCTTAAGGCCTGGGCACAAGTGCGGGCTAGGCTTAAGGCCTGGGCACAAGCGCGGGCTAGGCTTAAGGCCTGGGCACAAGTGCGGGCTAGGCTTAAGGCCGGGGCACAAGTGCGGGCTAGGCTTAAGGCTGGGGCACAAGTGCGGGCTAGGCTTAAGGCCGGGGCACAAGTGCGGGCTAGGCTTAAGGCCGGGGCACAAGTGCGGGCTAGGCTTAAGGCCGGGGCACAAGTGCGGGCTAGGCTTAAGGCCGGGGCACAAGTGCGGGCTAGGCTTAAGGCTGGGGCACAAGTGCGGGCTAGGCTTAAGGCCGGGGCAAAAGTGCAGGCTAGGCTTAAGGCCGTGGCACAAGTGCTGGCTAGGCATAAGGCCAGGGCACAAGTGCTGGCTAGGCATAAGGCAGGGGCACAAGTGCTAGCTAGGCATAAGGCAGGGGCACAAGTGCTGGCTAGGCATAAGGCAGGGGCACAAGTGCTGGCTAGGCATAAGGCAGGGGCACAAGTGCTGGCCAGGCATAAGGCAGGGGCACAAGTGCTGGCTAGGCATAAGGCAGGGGCACAAGTGCTGGCCAGGCATAAGGCAGGGGCACAAGTGCTGGCTAGGCATAAGGCAGGGGCACAAGTGCTGGCTAGGCATAAGGCAGGGGCACAAGTGCTGGCTAGGTATAAGGCAGGGGCACAAGCACAAACTAAACATAAGGCAGAGGCACAAGTGCAAGCTAGGCATAAGGCAGGGGCACCTATGCAGGCTAGGCTTAAGGCAGGGGCACAAGTGCGGGCTAGGCTTAAGGCCTGGGCACAAGTGCCGGCTAGGCCTAAGGCCTGGGCACAAGTGCGGGCTAGGCTTAAGGCCTGGGCACAAGTGCGAGCTAGGCTTAAGGCCGGGGCACAAGTGCGGGCTAGGCTTAAGGCCGGGGCACAAGTTCAAGCTAGGCTTAAGGCCGGGGCACAAGTGCGGGCTAAGCTTAAGGCCGGGGCACAAGTGCGGGCTAGGCTTAAGGCCTGGGCACAAGTGCGGGCTAGGCTTAAGGCCGGGGCACAAGTGCGGGCTAGGCTTAAGGCCGGGGCACAAGTGCGGGCTAGGCTTAAGGCCGGGGCACAAGTGCGGGCTAGGCTTAAGGCCGGGGCACAAGTGCGGGCTAGGCTTAAGGCCGGGGCACAAGTGCGGGCTAGGCTTAAGGCCGGGGCACAAGTGCGGGCTAGGCTTAAGGCCGGGGCAAAAGTGCGGGCTAGGCTTAAGGCCTGGGCACAAGTGCAGTGCTGGCTAGGATCAAGGCAGGGGGCACAAATGCTGGCTAGGATCAAGGCAGGGGGCACAAATGCTGGCTAGGCTTAAGGCATGGGCACAAGTGCCAGCTAGGCTTAAGGCCTGGGCACAAGTGCGGGCTAGGCTTAAGGCCTGGGCACAAGTGCAGTGCTGGCTAGGATCAAGGCAGGGGGCACAAATGCTGGCTAGGCTTAAGGCATGGGCACAAGTGCGAGCTAGGCTTAAGGCCAGGGCACAAGTGCGGGCTAGGCATAAAGCAGGGGCACAAGTTCGAGCTAGGCTTAAGGTCGGGGCACAAGTGCGGGCTAGGCTTAAGGCCGGGCACAAGTGCGGGCTAGGCTTAAGGCCGGGGCACAAGTGCGGGCTAGGCTTAAGGCCGGGGCAAAAGTGCGGGCTAGGCTTAAGGCCTGGGCACAAGTGCAGTGCTGGCTAGGATCAAGGCAAGGGGCACAAATGCTGGCTAGGCTTAAGGCATGGGCACAAGTGCCAGCTAGGCTTAAGGCCTGGGCACAAGTGCAGGCTAGGCTTAAGGCCTGAGCAAAATGGCAGGCTAGGCTTAAGGCCTGGGCACAAGTGCGGGCTAGGCTTAAGGCCTGGGCACAAGTGCAGTGCTGACTAGGATCAAGGCAGGGGGCACAAATGCTGGCTAGGCTTAAGGCATGAGTACAAGTGCGAGCTAGGCTTAAGGCCAGGGCACAAGTGCGGGCTAGGCATAAAGCAGGGGCACAAGTTCGAGCTAGGCTTAAGGCCGGGGCACAAGTGCGGGCTAGGCTTAAGGCCGGGGCACAAGTTCAAGCTAGGCTTAAGGCCGGGGCACAAGTGCGGGCTAGGCTTAAGGCCGGGGCACAAGTGCGGGCTAGGCTTAAGGCCTGGGCACAAGTGCGGGCTAGGCTTAAGGCCGGGGCACAAGTGCGGGCTAGGCTTAAGGCCGGGGCACAAGTGCGGGCTAGGCTTAAGGCCGGGGCACAAGTGCGGGCTAGGCTTAAGGCCTGGGCACAAGTGCAGTGCTGGCCAGGATCAAGGCAGGGGGCACAAATGCTGGCTAGGCTTAAGGCATGGGCACAAGTGCCAGCTAGGCTTAAGGCCTGGGCACAAGTGCGGGCTAGGCTTAAGGCCTGGGCACAAGTGCAGTGCTGGCTAGGATCAAGGCAGGGGGCACAAATGCTGGCTAGGCTTAAGGCATGGGCACAAGTGCGAGCTAGGCTTAAGGCTGGGGCACAAGTGCGGGCTAGGCATAAAGCAGGGGCACAAGTTCGAGCTAGGCTTAAGGCCGGGGCACAAGTGCGGGCTAGGCTTAAGGCCTGGGCACAAGTGCAGGCTAGGCTTAAGGCCGGGGCACAAGTGCGGGCTAGGCTTAAGGCCGGGGCACAAGTGCGGGCTAGGCTTAAGGTCGGGGCACAAGTGCGGGCTAGGCTTAAGGCCGGGGCACAAGTGCGGGCTAGGCTTAAGGCCGGGGCAAAAGTGCGGGCTAGGCTTAAGGCCTGGGCACAAGTGCAGGTGCTGGCTAGGATCAAGGCAAGGGGCACAAATGCTGGCTAGGCTTAAGGCATGGGCACAAGTGCCAGCTAGGCTTAAGGCCTGGGCACAAGTGCAGGCTAGGCTTAAGGCCTGAGCAAAATGGCAGGCTAGGCTTAAGGCCTGGGCACAAGTGCGGGCTAGGTTAAAGGCCTGGGCACAAGTGCAGTGCTGGCTAGGATCAAGGCAGAGGGCACAAATGCTGGCTAGGCTTAAGGCATGGGTACAAGTGCGAGCTAGGCTTAAGGCCAGGGCACAAGTGCGGGCTAGGCATAAAGCAGGGGCACAAGTTCGAGCTAGGCTTAAGGCCGGGGCACAAGTGCGGGCTAGGCTTAAGGCCGGGGCAAAAGTGCGGGCTAGGCTTAAGGCCTGGGCACAAGTGCAGTGCTGGCTAGGATCAAGGCAGGGGGCACAAATGCTGGCTAGGCTTAAGGCATGGGCACAAGTGCCAGCTAGGCTTAAGGCCTGGGCACAAGTGCGGGCTAGGCTTAAGGCCTGGGCACAAGTGCAGTGCTGGCTAGGATCAAGGCAGGGGGCACAAATGCTGGCTAGGCTTAAGGCATGGGCACAAGTGCGAGCTAGGCTTAAGGCTGGGGCACAAGTGCGGGCTAGGCATAAAGCAGGGGCACAAGTTCGAGCTAGGCTTAAGGCCGGGGCACAAGTGCGGGCTAGGCTTAAGGCCTGGGCACAAGTGCAGGCTAGGCTTAAGGCCGGGGCACTAGTGCGGGCTAGGCTTAAGGCCGGGGCACAAGTGCGGGCTAGGCTTAAGGTCGGGGCACAAGTGCGGGCTAGGCTTAAGGCCGGGGCACAAGTGCAGGCTAGGCTTAAGGCCTGAGCAAAATGGCAGGCTAGGCTTAAGGCCTGGGCACAAGTGCGGGCTAGGCTTAAGGCCTGGGCACAAGTGCAGTGCTGGCTAGGATCAAGGCAGAGGGCACAAATGCTGGCTAGGCTTAAGGCATGGGTACAAGTGCGAGCTAGGCTTAAGGCCAGGGCACAAGTGCGGGCTAGGCATAAAGCAGGGGCACAAGTTCGAGCTAGGCTTAAGGCCGGGGCACAAGTTCGAGCTAGGGTTAAGGCCGGGGCACAAGTGCGGGCTAGGCTTAAGGCCTGGGCACAAGTGCGGGCTAGGCTTAAGGCCGGGGCACAATTGCGGGCTAGGCTTAAGGCCGGGGCACAAGTGCGGGCTAGGCTTAAGGCCGGGGCACAAGTGCGGGCTAGGCTTAAGGCCGGGGCACAAGTGCGGGCTAGGCTTAAGGCGGGGCACAAGTGCGGGCTAGGCTTAAGGCCGGGGCACAAGTGCAGGCTAGGTTTAAGGCCCGGGCACAAGTGCGGGCTAGGCTTAAGGCCGGGGCAAAAGTGCGGGCTAGGCTTAAGGCATGGGCACAAGTGCAGTGCTGGCTAGGATCAAGGCAGGGGGCACAAATGCTGGCTAGGCTTAAGTCATGGGCACAAGTGCCAGCTAGGCTTAAGGCCTGGGCACAAGTGCAGGCTAGGCTTAAGGCCTGAGCAAAAGGGCAGGCTAGGCTTAAGGCCTGGACACAAGTGCGGGCTAGGCTTAAGGCATGGGCACAAGTGCAGTGCTGGCTAGGATCAAGACAGGGGGCACAAGTGCTGGCTAGGCTTAAGGCATGGGCACAAGTGCTGGCTAGGCTTAAGACTTACAGCTAACTCTTTGCATAAAGGGTTGAGCACCCATAGGGGTGAAGAGCTAGCTTTCACCCCTCCACTCTGTACTTGGACATTTAGGACTAGATCCTTTGTTGTACAGTGCGGAGCCTCTCCATAACCCCATGCTCCAAGCGACCAGGCACTTCTTGTCTGTCCTCCGTAAATGGGTAATGCCTTCTTCCCCAATTACAGTCGTGCATGCGCTTTCAGACGGGACAAGAGCGAAGAGCGTAAAGCTGGCCCTATGTGCATAACCAACATGAAGCTGAAGACAAAAACAAACAAACAAGCATTCAAGGGGCTCAAAAGTGCGGGCTAGGCTTAAGGCCTGGGCACAAGTGCGGGCTAGGCTTAAGGCCTGGGCACAAGTGCGGGCTAGGCTTAAGGCCTGGGCACAAGTGCGGGCTAGGCTTAAGGCCTGGGCACAAGTGCGGGCTAGGCTTAAGGCCTGGGCACAAGTGCGGGCTAGGCTTAAGGCCTGGGCACAAGTGCGAGCTAGGCTTAAGGCCTGGGCACAAGTGGGGGCTAGGCTTAAGGCCGGGACACAAGTGCGGGCTAGGCTTAAGGCCTGGGCACAAGTGCGGGCTAGGCTTAAGGCCTGGGCATAAGTGCGGGCTAGGCTTAAGGCCTGGGCACCAGTGCGGGCTTGGCTTAAGGCCTGGGCACAAGTGCGGGCTAGGCTTAAGGCCTGGGCACAAGTGCAGTGCTGGCTAGGATCAAGGCAGGGGGCACAAATGCTGGCTAGGCTTAAGGCATGGGCACAAGTGCGAGCTAGGCTTAAGGCCAGGGTACAAGTGCGGGCTAGGCATAAATCAGGGGCACAAGTTCGAGCTAGGCTTAAGGCCGGGGCACAAGTGCGGGCTAGGCTTAAGGCCTGGGCACAAGTGCGGGCTAGGCTTAAGGCCGGGGCACAAGTGCGGGCTAGGCTTAAGGCCGGGGCACAAGTGCGGGCTAGGCTTAAGGCCGGGGCACAAGTGCGGGCTAGGCTTAAGGCCGGGGCACAAGTGCGGGCTAGGCTTAAGGCCGGGGCACAAGTGCGGGCTAGGCTTAAGGCCGGGGCAAAAGTGCGGGCTAGTCTTAAGGCCGGGGCACAAGTGCAGTGCTGGCTAGGATCAAGGCAGGGGGCACAAATGCTGGCTAGGCTTAAGGCATGGGCACAAGTGCCAGCTAGGCTTAAGGCCTGGGCACAAGTGCAGGCTAGGCTTAAGGCCTGAGCAAAAGGGCAGGCTAGGCTTAAGGCCTGGGCACAAGTGCGGGCTAGGCTTAAGGCATGGGCACAAGTGCAGTGCTGGCTAGGATCAAGGCAGGGGGCACAAGTGCTGGCTAGGCTTAAGGCATGGGCACAAGTGCTGGCTAGGCTTAAGACTTACAGCTAACTCTTTGCATAAAGGGTTAGGCACCCATAGGGGTGAAGAGCTAGCTTTCACCCCTCTACTCTGTACTTGGACATTTAGGACTAGATCCTTTGTTGTACAGTGCGGAGCCTCTCCATAACCCCATGCTCCAAGCGACCAGGCACTTCTTGTCTGTCCTCCGTAAATGGGTAATGCCTTCTTCCCCAATTACAGTCGTGCATGCGCATTCAGAGGGGACAAGAGCGAAGAGCGTAAAGCTGGCCCTATGTGCATAACCAACATGAAGCTGAAGACAAAAACAAACAAACAAGCATTCAAGGGGCTCAAAAGTGCGGGCTAGGCTTAAGGCCTGGGCACAAGTGCGGGCTAGGCTTAAGGCCTGGGCACAAGTGCGGGCTAGGCTTAAGGCCTGGGCACAAGTGCGGGCTAGGCTTAAGGCCTGGGCACAAGTGCGGGCTAGGCTTAAGGCCTGGGCACAAGTGCGGGCTAGGCTTAAGGCCTGGGCACAAGTGCGGGCTAGGCTTAAGGCCTCGGCACAAGTGCCGGCTAGGCCTAAGGCCTGGGCACAAGTGCCGGCTAGGCTTAAGGCCTGGGCACAAGTGCGGGCTAGGCTTAAGGCCTGGGCACAAGTGCGGGCTAGGCTTAAGGCCGGGGCACAAGTGCGGGCTAGGCTTAAGGCCGGGGCACAAGTGCGGGCTAGGCTTAAGGCCGGGGCACAAGTGCGGGCTAGGCTTAAGGCCGGGGCACAAGTGCGGGCTAGGCTTAAGGCCGGGGCACAAGTGCGGGCTAGGCTTAAGGCCGGGGAACAGGTGCGGGCTAGGCTTAAGGCCGGGGCTCAGGTGCGGGCTAGGCTTAAGGCCAGGGCACAGGTGCGGGCTAGGCTTAAGGCCTGGGCACAAGCGCGGGCTAGGCTTAAGGCCTGGGCACAAGCGCGGGCTAGGCTTAAGGCCGGGGCACAAGTGCGGGCTAGGCTTAAGGCTGGGGCACAAGTGCGGGCTAGGCTTAAGGCCGGGGCACAAGTGCGGGCTAGGCTTAAGGCCGGGGCACAAGTGCGGGCTAGGCTTAAGGCCGGGGCACAAGTGCGGGCTAGGCTTAAGGCCGGGGCACAAGTGCGGGCTAGGCTTAAGGCTGGGGCACAAGTGCGGGCTAGGCTTAAGGCCGGGGCAAAAGTGCAGGCTAGGCTTAAGGCCGTGGCACAAGTGCTGGCTAGGCATAAGGCCGGGGCACAAGTGCTGGCTAGGCATAAGGCAGGGGCACAAGTGCTAGCTAGGCATAAGGCAGGGGCACAAGTGCTGGCTAGGCATAAGGTAGGGGCACAAGTGCTGGCTAGGCATAAGGCAGGGGCACAAGTGCTGGCCAGGCATAAGGCAGGGGCACAAGTGCTGGCTAGGTATAAGGCAGGGGCACAAGCACAAACTAAGCATAAGGCAGAGGCACAAGTGCAAGCTAGGCATAAGGCAGGGGCACCTATGCAGGCTAGGCTTAAGGCAGGGGCACAAGTGCGGGCTAGGCTTAAGGCCTGGGCACAAGTGCCGGCTAGGCCTAAGGCCTGGGCACAAGTGCGGGCTAGGCTTAAGGCCTGGGCACAAGTGCGAGCTAGGCTTAAGGCCGGGGCACAAGTGCGGGCTAGGCTTAAGGCCGGGGCACAAGTTCAAGCTAGGCTTAAGGCCGGGGCACAAGTGCGGGCTAAGCTTAAGGCCGGGGCACAAGTGCGGGCTAGGCTTAAGGCCTGGGCACAAGTGCGGGCTAGGCTTAAGGCCGGGGCACAAGTGCGGGCTAGGCTTAAGGCCGGGGCACAAGTGCGGGCTAGGCTTAAGGCCGGGGCACAAGTGCGGGCTAGGCTTAAGGCCGGGGCACAAGTGCGGGCTAGGCTTAAGGCCGGGGCACAAGTGCGGGCTAGGCTTAAGGCCGGGGCAAAAGTGCGGGCTAGGCTTAAGGCCTGGGCACAAGTGCAGTGCTGGCTAGGATCAAGGCAAGGGGCACAAATGCTGGCTAGGCTTAAGGCATGGGCACAAGTGCCAGCTAGGCTTAAGGCCTGGGCACAAGTGCAGGCTAGGCTTAAGGCCTGAGCAAAATGGCAGGCTAGGCTTAAGGCCTGGGCACAAGTGCGGGCTAGGCTTAAGGCCTGGGCACAAGTGCAGTGCTGACTAGGATCAAGGCAGGGGGCACAAATGCTGGCTAGGCTTAAGGCATGAGTACAAGTGCGAGCTAGGCTTAAGGCCAGGGCACAAGTGCGGGCTAGGCATAAAGCAGGGGCACAAGTTCGAGCTAGGCTTAAGGCCGGGGCACAAGTGCGGGCTAGGCTTAAGGCCGGGGCACAAGTTCAAGCTAGGCTTAAGGCCGGGGCACAAGTGCGGGCTAGGCTTAAGGCCGGGGCACAAGTGCGGGCTAGGCTTAAGGCCTGGGCACAAGTGCGGGCTAGGCTTAAGGCCGGGGCACAAGTGCGGGCTAGGCTTAAGGCCGGGGCACAAGTGCGGGCTAGGCTTAAGGCCGGGGCACAAGTGCGGGCTAGGCTTAAGGCCTGGGCACAAGTGCAGTGCTGGCCAGGATCAAGGCAGGGGGCACAAATGCTGGCTAGGCTTAAGGCATGGGCACAAGTGCCAGCTAGGCTTAAGGCCTGGGCACAAGTGCGGGCTAGGCTTAAGGCCTGGGCACAAGTGCAGTGCTGGCTAGGATCAAGGCAGGGGGCACAAATGCTGGCTAGGCTTAAGGCATGGGCACAAGTGCGAGCTAGGCTTAAGGCTGGGGCACAAGTGCGGGCTAGGCATAAAGCAGGGGCACAAGTTCGAGCTAGGCTTACGGCCGGGGCACAAGTGCGGGCTAGGCTTAAGGCCTGGGCACAAGTGCAGGCTAGGCTTAAGGCCGGGGCACAAGTGCGGGCTAGGCTTAAGGCCGGGGCACAAGTGCGGGCTAGGCTTAAGGTCGGGGCACAAGTGCGGGCTAGGCTTAAGGCCGGGGCACAAGTGCGGGCTAGGCTTAAGGCCGGGGCAAAAGTGCGGGCTAGGCTTAAGGCCTGGGCACAAGTGCAGGTGCTGGCTAGGATCAAGGCAAGGGGCACAAATGCTGGCTAGGCTTAAGGCATGGGCACAAGTGCCAGCTAGGCTTAAGGCCTGGGCACAAGTGCAGGCTAGGCTTAAGGCCTGAGCAAAATGGCAGGCTAGGCTTAAGGCCTGGGCACAAGTGCGGGCTAGGTTAAAGGCCTGGGCACAAGTGCAGTGCTGGCTAGGATCAAGGCAGAGGGCACAAATGCTGGCTAGGCTTAAGGCATGGGTACAAGTGCGAGCTAGGCTTAAGGCCAGGGCACAAGTGCGGGCTAGGCATAAAGCAGGGGCACAAGTTCGAGCTAGGCTTAAGGCCGGGGCACAAGTGCGGGCTAGGCTTAAGGCCGGGGCAAAAGTGCGGGCTAGGCTTAAGGCCTGGGCACAAGTGCAGTGCTGGCTAGGATCAAGGCAGGGGGCACAAATGCTGGCTAGGCTTAAGGCATGGGCACAAGTGCCAGCTAGGCTTAAGGCCTGGGCACAAGTGCGGGCTAGGCTTAAGGCCTGGGCACAAGTGCAGTGCTGGCTAGGATCAAGGCAGGGGGCACAAATGCTGGCTAGGCTTAAGGCATGGGCACAAGTGCGAGCTAGGCTTAAGGCTGGGGCACAAGTGCGGGCTAGGCATAAAGCAGGGGCACAAGTTCGAGCTAGGCTTAAGGCCGGGGCACAAGTGCGGGCTAGGCTTAAGGCCTGGGCACAAGTGCAGGCTAGGCTTAAGGCCGGGGCACTAGTGCGGGCTAGGCTTAAGGCCGGGGCACAAGTGCGGGCTAGGCTTAAGGTCGGGGCACAAGTGCGGGCTAGGCTTAAGGCCGGGGCACAAGTGCAGGCTAGGCTTAAGGCCTGAGCAAAATGGCAGGCTAGGCTTAAGGCCTGGGCACAAGTGCGGGCTAGGCTTAAGGCCTGGGCACAAGTGCAGTGCTGGCTAGGATCAAGGCAGAGGGCACAAATGCTGGCTAGGCTTAAGGCATGGGTACAAGTGCGAGCTAGGCTTAAGGCCAGGGCACAAGTGCGGGCTAGGCATAAAGCAGGGGCACAAGTTCGAGCTAGGCTTAAGGCCGGGGCACAAGTTCGAGCTAGGGTTAAGGCCGGGGCACAAGTGCGGGCTAGGCTTAAGGCCTGGGCACAAGTGCGGGCTAGGCTTAAGGCCGGGGCACAATTGCGGGCTAGGCTTAAGGCCGGGGCACAAGTGCGGGCTAGGCTTAAGGCCGGGGCACAAGTGCGGGCTAGGCTTAAGGCCGGGGCACAAGTGCGGGCTAGGCTTAAGGCGGGGCACAAGTGCGGGCTAGGCTTAAGGCCGGGGCACAAGTGCAGGCTAGGTTTAAGGCCCGGGCACAAGTGCGGGCTAGGCTTAAGGCCGGGGCAAAAGTGCGGGCTAGGCTTAAGGCATGGGCACAAGTGCAGTGCTGGCTAGGATCAAGGCAGGGGGCACAAATGCTGGCTAGGCTTAAGTCATGGGCACAAGTGCCAGCTAGGCTTAAGGCCTGGGCACAAGTGCAGGCTAGGCTTAAGGCCTGAGCAAAAGGGCAGGCTAGGCTTAAGGCCTGGACACAAGTGCGGGCTAGGCTTAAGGCATGGGCACAAGTGCAGTGCTGGCTAGGATCAAGACAGGGGGCACAAGTGCTGGCTAGGCTTAAGGCATGGGCACAAGTGCTGGCTAGGCTTAAGACTTACAGCTAACTCTTTGCATAAAGGGTTGAGCACCCATAGGGGTGAAGAGCTAGCTTTCACCCCTCCACTCTGTACTTGGACATTTAGGACTAGATCCTTTGTTGTACAGTGCGGAGCCTCTCCATAACCCCATGCTCCAAGCGACCAGGCACTTCTTGTCTGTCCTCCGTAAATGGGTAATGCCTTCTTCCCCAATTACAGTCGTGCATGCGCTTTCAGACGGGACAAGAGCGAAGAGCGTAAAGCTGGCCCTATGTGCATAACCAACATGAAGCTGAAGACAAAAACAAACAAACAAGCATTCAAGGGGCTCAAAAGTGCGGGCTAGGCTTAAGGCCTGGGCACAAGTGCGGGCTAGGCTTAAGGCCTGGGCACAAGTGCGGGCTAGGCTTAAGGCCTGGGCACAAGTGCGGGCTAGGCTTAAGGCCTGGGCACAAGTGCGGGCTAGGCTTAAGGCCTGGGCACAAGTGCGGGCTAGGCTTAAGGCCTGGGCACAAGTGCGAGCTAGGCTTAAGGCCTGGGCACAAGTGGGGGCTAGGCTTAAGGCCGGGACACAAGTGCGGGCTAGGCTTAAGGCCTGGGCACAAGTGCGGGCTAGGCTTAAGGCCTGGGCATAAGTGCGGGCTAGGCTTAAGGCCTGGGCACCAGTGCGGGCTTGGCTTAAGGCCTGGGCACAAGTGCGGGCTAGGCTTAAGGCCTGGGCACAAGTGCAGTGCTGGCTAGGATCAAGGCAGGGGGCACAAATGCTGGCTAGGCTTAAGGCATGGGCACAAGTGCGAGCTAGGCTTAAGGCCAGGGTACAAGTGCGGGCTAGGCATAAATCAGGGGCACAAGTTCGAGCTAGGCTTAAGGCCGGGGCACAAGTGCGGGCTAGGCTTAAGGCCTGGGCACAAGTGCGGGCTAGGCTTAAGGCCGGGGCACAAGTGCGGGCTAGGCTTAAGGCCGGGGCACAAGTGCGGGCTAGGCTTAAGGCCGGGGCACAAGTGCGGGCTAGGCTTAAGGCCGGGGCACAAGTGCGGGCTAGGCTTAAGGCCTGAGCAAAAGGGCAGGCTAGGCTTAAGGCCTGGACACAAGTGCGGGCTAGGCTTAAGGCATGGGCACAAGTGCAGTGCTGGCTAGGATCAAGACAGGGGGCACAAGTGCTGGCTAGGCTTAAGGCATGGGCACAAGTGCTGGCTAGGCTTAAGACTTACAGCTAACTCTTTGCATAAAGGGTTGAGCACCCATAGGGGTGAAGAGCTAGCTTTCACCCCTCCACTCTGTACTTGGACATTTAGGACTAGATCCTTTGTTGTACAGTGCGGAGCCTCTCCATAACCCCATGCTCCAAGCGACCAGGCACTTCTTGTCTGTCCTCCGTAAATGGGTAATGCCTTCTTCCCCAATTACAGTCGTGCATGCGCTTTCAGACGGGACAAGAGCGAAGAGCGTAAAGCTGGCCCTATGTGCATAACCAACATGAAGCTGAAGACAAAAACAAACAAACAAGCATTCAAGGGGCTCAAAAGTGCGGGCTAGGCTTAAGGCCTGGGCACAAGTGCGGGCTAGGCTTAAGGCCTGGGCACAAGTGCGGGCTAGGCTTAAGGCCTGGGCACAAGTGCGGGCTAGGCTTAAGGCCTGGGCACAAGTGCGGGCTAGGCTTAAGGCCTGGGCACAAGTGCGGGCTAGGCTTAAGGCCTGGGCACAAGTGCGAGCTAGGCTTAAGGCCTGGGCACAAGTGGGGGCTAGGCTTAAGGCCGGGACACAAGTGCGGGCTAGGCTTAAGGCCTGGGCACAAGTGCGGGCTAGGCTTAAGGCCTGGGCATAAGTGCGGGCTAGGCTTAAGGCCTGGGCACCAGTGCGGGCTTGGCTTAAGGCCTGGGCACAAGTGCGGGCTAGGCTTAAGGCCTGGGCACAAGTGCAGTGCTGGCTAGGATCAAGGCAGGGGGCACAAATGCTGGCTAGGCTTAAGGCATGGGCACAAGTGCGAGCTAGGCTTAAGGCCAGGGTACAAGTGCGGGCTAGGCATAAATCAGGGGCACAAGTTCGAGCTAGGCTTAAGGCCGGGGCACAAGTGCGGGCTAGGCTTAAGGCCTGGGCACAAGTGCGGGCTAGGCTTAAGGCCGGGGCACAAGTGCGGGCTAGGTTTAAGGCCGGGGCACAAGTGCGGGCTAGGCTTAAGGCCGGGGCACAAGTGCGGGCTAGGCTTAAGGCCGGGGCACAAGTGCGGGCTAGGCTTAAGGCCGGGGCACAAGTGCGGGCTAGGCTTAAGGCCGGGGCAAAAGTGCGGGCTAGTCTTAAGGCCGGGGCACAAGTGCAGTGCTGGCTAGGATCAAGGCAGGGGGCACAAATGCTGGCTAGGCTTAAGGCATGGGCACAAGTGCCAGCTAGGCTTAAGGCCTGGGCACAAGTGCAGGCTAGGCTTAAGGCCTGAGCAAAAGGGCAGGCTAGGCTTAAGGCCTGGGCACAAGTGCGGGCTAGGCTTAAGGCATGGGCACAAGTGCAGTGCTGGCTAGGATCAAGGCAGGGGGCACAAGTGCTGGCTAGGCTTAAGGCATGGGCACAAGTGCTGGCTAGGCTTAAGACTTACAGCTAACTCTTTGCATAAAGGGTTAGGCACCCATAGGGGTGAAGAGCTAGCTTTCACCCCTCTACTCTGTACTTGGACATTTAGGACTAGATCCTTTGTTGTACAGTGCGGAGCCTCTCCATAACCCCATGCTCCAAGCGACCAGGCACTTCTTGTCTGTCCTCCGTAAATGGGTAATGCCTTCTTCCCCAATTACAGTCGTGCATGCGCATTCAGAGGGGACAAGAGCGAAGAGCGTAAAGCTGGCCCTATGTGCATAACCAACATGAAGCTGAAGACAAAAACAAACAAACAAGCATTCAAGGGGCTCAAAAGTGCGGGCTAGGCTTAAGGCCTGGGCACAAGTGCGGGCTAGGCTTAAGGCCTGGGCACAAGTGCGGGCTAGGCTTAAGGCCTGGGCACAAGTGCGGGCTAGGCTTAAGGCCTGGGCACAAGTGCGGGCTAGGCTTAAGGCCTGGGCACAAGTGCGGGCTAGGCTTAAGGCCTGGGCACAAGTGCGGGCTAGGCTTAAGGCCTCGGCACAAGTGCCGGCTAGGCCTAAGGCCTGGGCACAAGTGCCGGCTAGGCTTAAGGCCTGGGCACAAGTGCGGGCTAGGCTTAAGGCCTGGGCACAAGTGCGGGCTAGGCTTAAGGCCGGGGCACAAGTGCGGGCTAGGCTTAAGGCCGGGGCACAAGTGCGGGCTAGGCTTAAGGCCGGGGCACAAGTGCGGGCTAGGCTTAAGGCCGGGGCACAAGTGCGGGCTAGGCTTAAGGCCGGGGCACAAGTGCGGGCTAGGCTTAAGGCCGGGGCACAAATGCGGGCTAGGCTTAAGGCCGGGGCACAAGTGCGGGCTAGGCTTAAGGCCAGGGAACAGGTGCGGGCTAGGCTTAAGGCCGGGGCTCAGGTGCGGGCTAGGCTTAAGGCCAGGGCACAGGTGCGGGCTAGGCTTAAGGCCAGGGCACAGGTGCGGGCTAGGCTTAAGGCCTGGGCACAAGTGCGGGCTAGGCTTAAGGCCTGGGCACAAGCGCGGGCTAGGCTTAAGGCCTGGGCACAAGTGCGGGCTAGGCTTAAGGCCGGGGCACAAGTGCGGGCTAGGCTTAAGGCTGGGGCACAAGTGCGGGCTAGGCTTAAGGCCGGGGCACAAGTGCGGGCTAGGCTTAAGGCCGGGGCACAAGTGCGGGCTAGGCTTAAGGCCGGGGCACAAGTGCGGGCTAGGCTTAAGGCCGGGGCACAAGTGCGGGCTAGGCTTAAGGCTGGGGCACAAGTGCGGGCTAGGCTTAAGGCCGGGGCAAAAGTGCAGGCTAGGCTTAAGGCCGTGGCACAAGTGCTGGCTAGGCATAAGGCCAGGGCACAAGTGCTGGCTAGGCATAAGGCAGGGGCACAAGTGCTAGCTAGGCATAAGGCAGGGGCACAAGTGCTGGCTAGGCATAAGGCAGGGGCACAAGTGCTGGCTAGGCATAAGGCAGGGGCACAAGTGCTGGCCAGGCATAAGGCAGGGGCACAAGTGCTGGCTAGGCATAAGGCAGGGGCACAAGTGCTGGCCAGGCATAAGGCAGGGGCACAAGTGCTGGCTAGGCATAAGGCAGGGGCACAAGTGCTGGCTAGGCATAAGGCAGGGGCACAAGTGCTGGCTAGGTATAAGGCAGGGGCACAAGCACAAACTAAACATAAGGCAGAGGCACAAGTGCAAGCAAGGCATAAGGCAGGGGCACCTATGCAGGCTAGGCTTAAGGCAGGGGCACAAGTGCGGGCTAGGCTTAAGGCCTGGGCACAAGTGCCGGCTAGGCCTAAGGCCTGGGCACAAGTGCGGGCTAGGCTTAAGGCCTGGGCACAAGTGCGAGCTAGGCTTAAGGCCGGGGCACAAGTGCGGGCTAGGCTTAAGGCCGGGGCACAAGTTCAAGCTAGGCTTAAGGCCGGGGCACAAGTGCGGGCTAAGCTTAAGGCCGGGGCACAAGTGCGGGCTAGGCTTAAGGCCTGGGCACAAGTGCGGGCTAGGCTTAAGGCCGGGGCACAAGTGCGGGCTAGGCTTAAGGCCGGGGCACAAGTGCGGGCTAGGCTTAAGGCCGGGGCACAAGTGCGGGCTAGGCTTAAGGCCGGGGCACAAGTGCGGGCTAGGCTTAAGGCCGGGGCACAAGTGCGGGCTAGGCTTAAGGCCGGGGCACAAGTGCGGGCTAGGCTTAAGGCCGGGGCAAAAGTGCGGGCTAGGCTTAAGGCCTGGGCACAAGTGCAGTGCTGGCTAGGATCAAGGCAGGAGGCACAAATGCTGGCTAGGATCAAGGCAGGGGGCACAAATGCTGGCTAGGCTTAAGGCATGGGCACAAGTGCCAGCTAGGCTTAAGGCCTGGGCACAAGTGCGGGCTAGGCTTAAGGCCTGGGCACAAGTGCAGTGCTGGCTAGGATCAAGGCAGGGGGCACAAATGCTGGCTAGGCTTAAGGCATGGGCACAAGTGCGAGCTAGGCTTAAGGCCAGGGCACAAGTGCGGGCTAGGCATAAAGCAGGGGCACAAGTTCGAGCTAGGCTTAAGGTCGGGGCACAAGTGCGGGCTAGGCTTAAGGCCGGGCACAAGTGCGGGCTAGGCTTAAGGCCGGGGCACAAGTGCGGGCTAGGCTTAAGGCCGGGGCAAAAGTGCGGGCTAGGCTTAAGGCCTGGGCACAAGTGCAGTGCTGGCTAGGATCAAGGCAAGGGGCACAAATGCTGGCTAGGCTTAAGGCATGGGCACAAGTGCCAGCTAGGCTTAAGGCCTGGGCACAAGTGCAGGCTAGGCTTAAGGCCTGAGCAAAATGGCAGGCTAGGCTTAAGGCCTGTGCACAAGTGCGGGCTAGGCTTAAGGCCTGGGCACAAGTGCAGTGCTGACTAGGATCAAGGCAGGGGGCACAAATGCTGGCTAGGCTTAAGGCATAAGTACAAGTGCGAGCTAGGCTTAAGGCCAGGGCACAAGTGCGGGCTAGGCATAAAGCAGGGGCACAAGTTCGAGCTAGGCTTAAGGCCGGGGCACAAGTGCGGGCTAGGCTTAAGGCCGGGGCACAAGTTCAAGCTAGGCTTAAGGCCGGGGCACAAGTGCGGGCTAGGCTTAAGGCCGGGGCACAAGTGCGGGCTAGGCTTAAGGCCTGGGCACAAGTGCGGGCTAGGCTTAAGGCCGGGGCACAAGTGCGGGCTAGGCTTAAGGCCGGGGCACAAGTGCGGGCTAGGCTTAAGGCCGGGGCACAAGTGCGGGCTAGGCTTAAGGCCTGGGCACAAGTGCAGTGCTGGCCAGGATCAAGGCAGGGGGCACAAATGCTGGCTAGGCTTAAGGCATGGGCACAAGTGCCAGCTAGGCTTAAGGCCTGGGCACAAGTGCGGGCTAGGCTTAAGGCCTGGGCACAAGTGCAGTGCTGGCTAGGATCAAGGCAGGGGGCACAAATGCTGGCTAGGCTTAAGGCATGGGCACAAGTGCGAGCTAGGCTTAAGGCTGGGGCACAAGTGCGGGCTAGGCATAAAGCAGGGGCACAAGTTCGAGCTAGGCTTAAGGCCGGGGCACAAGTGCGGGCTAGGCTTAAGGCCTGGGCACAAGTGCAGGCTAGGCTTAAGGCCGGGGCACAAGTGCGGGCTAGGCTTAAGGCCGGGGCACAAGTGCGGGCTAGGCTTAAGGTCGGGGCACAAGTGCGGGCTAGGCTTAAGGCCGGGGCACAAGTGCGGGCTAGGCTTAAGGCCGGGGCAAAAGTGCGGGCTAGGCTTAAGGCCTGGGCACAAGTGCAGGTGCTGGCTAGGATCAAGGCAAGGGGCACAAATGCTGGCTAGGCTTAAGGCATGGGCACAAGTGCCAGCTAGGCTTAAGGCCTGGGCACAAGTGCAGGCTAGGCTTAAGGCCTGAGCAAAATGGCAGGCTAGGCTTAAGGCCTGGGCACAAGTGCGGGCTAGGTTAAAGGCCTGGGCACAAGTGCAGTGCTGGCTAGGATCAAGGCAGAGGGCACAAATGCTGGCTAGGCTTAAGGCATGGGTACAAGTGCGAGCTAGGCTTAAGGCCAGGGCACAAGTGCGGGCTAGGCATAAAGCAGGGGCACAAGTTCGAGCTAGGCTTAAGGCCGGGGCACAAGTGCGGGCTAGGCTTAAGGCCGGGGCAAAAGTGCGGGCTAGGCTTAAGGCCTGGGCACAAGTGCAGTGCTGGCTAGGATCAAGGCAGGGGGCACAAATGCTGGCTAGGCTTAAGGCATGGGCACAAGTGCCAGCTAGGCTTAAGGCCTGGGCACAAGTGCGGGCTAGGCTTAAGGCCTGGGCACAAGTGCAGTGCTGGCTAGGATCAAGGCAGGGGGCACAAATGCTGGCTAGGCTTAAGGCATGGGCACAAGTGCGAGCTAGGCTTAAGGCTGGGGCACAAGTGCGGGCTAGGCATAAAGCAGGGGCACAAGTTCGAGCTAGGCTTAAGGCCGGGGCACAAGTGCGGGCTAGGCTTAAGGCCTGGGCACAAGTGCAGGCTAGGCTTAAGGCCGGGGCACTAGTGCGGGCTAGGCTTAAGGCCGGGGCACAAGTGCGGGCTAGGCTTAAGGTCGGGGCACAAGTGCGGGCTAGGCTTAAGGCCGGGGCACAAGTGCAGGCTAGGCTTAAGGCCTGAGCAAAATGGCAGGCTAGGCTTAAGGCCTGGGCACAAGTGCGGGCTAGGCTTAAGGCCTGGGCACAAGTGCAGTGCTGGCTAGGATCAAGGCAGAGGGCACAAATGCTGGCTAGGCTTAAGGCATGGGTACAAGTGCGAGCTAGGCTTAAGGCCAGGGCACAAGTGCGGGCTAGGCATAAAGCAGGGGCACAAGTTCGAGCTAGGCTTAAGGCCGGGGCACAAGTTCGAGCTAGGGTTAAGGCCGGGGCACAAGTGCGGGCTAGGCTTAAGGCCTGGGCACAAGTGCGGGCTAGGCTTAAGGCCGGGGCACAATTGCGGGCTAGGCTTAAGGCCGGGGCACAAGTGCGGGCTAGGCTTAAGGCCGGGGCACAAGTGCGGGCTAGGCTTAAGGCCGGGGCACAAGTGCGGGCTAGGCTTAAGGCGGGGCACAAGTGCGGGCTAGGCTTAAGGCCGGGGCACAAGTGCAGGCTAGGTTTAAGGCCCGGGCACAAGTGCGGGCTAGGCTTAAGGCCGGGGCAAAAGTGCGGGCTAGGCTTAAGGCATGGGCACAAGTGCAGTGCTGGCTAGGATCAAGGCAGGGGGCACAAATGCTGGCTAGGCTTAAGTCATGGGCACAAGTGCCAGCTAGGCTTAAGGCCTGGGCACAAGTGCAGGCTAGGCTTAAGGCCTGAGCAAAAGGGCAGGCTAGGCTTAAGGCCTGGACACAAGTGCGGGCTAGGCTTAAGGCATGGGCACAAGTGCAGTGCTGGCTAGGATCAAGACAGGGGGCACAAGTGCTGGCTAGGCTTAAGGCATGGGCACAAGTGCTGGCTAGGCTTAAGACTTACAGCTAACTCTTTGCATAAAGGGTTGAGCACCCATAGGGGTGAAGAGCTAGCTTTCACCCCTCCACTCTGTACTTGGACATTTAGGACTAGATCCTTTGTTGTACAGTGCGGAGCCTCTCCATAACCCCATGCTCCAAGCGACCAGGCACTTCTTGTCTGTCCTCCGTAAATGGGTAATGCCTTCTTCCCCAATTACAGTCGTGCATGCGCTTTCAGACGGGACAAGAGCGAAGAGCGTAAAGCTGGCCCTATGTGCATAACCAACATGAAGCTGAAGACAAAAACAAACAAACAAGCATTCAAGGGGCTCAAAAGTGCGGGCTAGGCTTAAGGCCTGGGCACAAGTGCGGGCTAGGCTTAAGGCCTGGGCACAAGTGCGGGCTAGGCTTAAGGCCTGGGCACAAGTGCGGGCTAGGCTTAAGGCCTGGGCACAAGTGCGGGCTAGGCTTAAGGCCTGGGCACAAGTGCGGGCTAGGCTTAAGGCCTGGGCACAAGTGCGAGCTAGGCTTAAGGCCTGGGCACAAGTGGGGGCTAGGCTTAAGGCCGGGACACAAGTGCGGGCTAGGCTTAAGGCCTGGGCACAAGTGCGGGCTAGGCTTAAGGCCTGGGCATAAGTGCGGGCTAGGCTTAAGGCCTGGGCACCAGTGCGGGCTTGGCTTAAGGCCTGGGCACAAGTGCGGGCTAGGCTTAAGGCCTGGGCACAAGTGCAGTGCTGGCTAGGATCAAGGCAGGGGGCACAAATGCTGGCTAGGCTTAAGGCATGGGCACAAGTGCGAGCTAGGCTTAAGGCCAGGGTACAAGTGCGGGCTAGGCATAAATCAGGGGCACAAGTTCGAGCTAGGCTTAAGGCCGGGGCACAAGTGCGGGCTAGGCTTAAGGCCTGGGCACAAGTGCGGGCTAGGCTTAAGGCCGGGGCACAAGTGCGGGCTAGGCTTAAGGCCGGGGCACAAGTGCGGGCTAGGCTTAAGGCCGGGGCACAAGTGCGGGCTAGGCTTAAGGCCGGGGCACAAGTGCGGGCTAGGCTTAAGGCCGGGGCACAAGTGCGGGCTAGGCTTAAGGCCGGGGCAAAAGTGCGGGCTAGTCTTAAGGCCGGGGCACAAGTGCAGTGCTGGCTAGGATCAAGGCAGGGGGCACAAATGCTGGCTAGGCTTAAGGCATGGGCACAAGTGCCAGCTAGGCTTAAGGCCTGGGCACAAGTGCAGGCTAGGCTTAAGGCCTGAGCAAAAGGGCAGGCTAGGCTTAAGGCCTGGGCACAAGTGCGGGCTAGGCTTAAGGCATGGGCACAAGTGCAGTGCTGGCTAGGATCAAGGCAGGGGGCACAAGTGCTGGCTAGGCTTAAGGCATGGGCACAAGTGCTGGCTAGGCTTAAGACTTACAGCTAACTCTTTGCATAAAGGGTTAGGCACCCATAGGGGTGAAGAGCTAGCTTTCACCCCTCTACTCTGTACTTGGACATTTAGGACTAGATCCTTTGTTGTACAGTGCGGAGCCTCTCCATAACCCCATGCTCCAAGCGACCAGGCACTTCTTGTCTGTCCTCCGTAAATGGGTAATGCCTTCTTCCCCAATTACAGTCGTGCATGCGCATTCAGAGGGGACAAGAGCGAAGAGCGTAAAGCTGGCCCTATGTGCATAACCAACATGAAGCTGAAGACAAAAACAAACAAACAAGCATTCAAGGGGCTCAAAAGTGCGGGCTAGGCTTAAGGCCTGGGCACAAGTGCGGGCTAGGCTTAAGGCCTGGGCACAAGTGCGGGCTAGGCTTAAGGCCTGGGCACAAGTGCGGGCTAGGCTTAAGGCCTGGGCACAAGTGCGGGCTAGGCTTAAGGCCTGGGCACAAGTGCGGGCTAGGCTTAAGGCCTGGGCACAAGTGCGGGCTAGGCTTAAGGCCTCGGCACAAGTGCCGGCTAGGCCTAAGGCCTGGGCACAAGTGCCGGCTAGGCTTAAGGCCTGGGCACAAGTGCGGGCTAGGCTTAAGGCCTGGGCACAAGTGCGGGCTAGGCTTAAGGCCGGGGCACAAGTGCGGGCTAGGCTTAAGGCCGGGGCACAAGTGCGGGCTAGGCTTAAGGCCGGGGCACAAGTGCGGGCTAGGCTTAAGGCCGGGGCACAAGTGCGGGCTAGGCTTAAGGCCGGGGCACAAGTGCGGGCTAGGCTTAAGGCCGGGGAACAGGTGCGGGCTAGGCTTAAGGCCGGGGCTCAGGTGCGGGCTAGGCTTAAGGCCAGGGCACAGGTGCGGGCTAGGCTTAAGGCCAGGGCACAGGTGCGGGCTAGGCTTAAGGCCTGGGCACAAGTGCGGGCTAGGCTTAAGGCCTGGGCACAAGCGCGGGCTAGGCTTAAGGCCTGGGCACAAGCGCGGGCTAGGCTTAAGGCCGGGGCACAAGTGCGGGCTAGGCTTAAGGCTGGGGCACAAGTGCGGGCTAGGCTTAAGGCCGGGGCACAAGTGCGGGCTAGGCTTAAGGCCGGGGCACAAGTGCGGGCTAGGCTTAAGGCCGGGGCACAAGTGCGGGCTAGGCTTAAGGCCGGGGCACAAGTGCGGGCTAGGCTTAAGGCTGGGGCACAAGTGCGGGCTAGGCTTAAGGCCGGGGCAAAAGTGCAGGCTAGGCTTAAGGCCGTGGCACAAGTGCTGGCTAGGCATAAGGCAGGGGCACAAGTGCTAGCTAGGCATAAGGCAGGGGCACAAGTGCTGGCTAGGCATAAGGTAGGGGCACAAGTGCTGGCTAGGCATAAGGCAGGGGCACAAGTGCTGGCCAGGCATAAGGCAGGGGCACAAGTGCTGGCTAGGTATAAGGCAGGGGCACAAGCACAAACTAAGCATAAGGCAGAGGCACAAGTGCAAGCTAGGCATAAGGCAGGGGCACCTATGCAGGCTAGGCTTAAGGCAGGGGCACAAGTGCGGGCTAGGCTTAAGGCCTGGGCACAAGTGCCGGCTAGGCCTAAGGCCTGGGCACAAGTGCGGGCTAGGCTTAAGGCCTGGGCACAAGTGCGAGCTAGGCTTAAGGCCGGGGCACAAGTGCGGGCTAGGCTTAAGGCCGGGGCACAAGTTCAAGCTAGGCTTAAGGCCGGGGCACAAGTGCGGGCTAAGCTTAAGGCCGGGGCACAAGTGCGGGCTAGGCTTAAGGCCTGGGCACAAGTGCGGGCTAGGCTTAAGGCCGGGGCACAAGTGCGGGCTAGGCTTAAGGCCGGGGCACAAGTGCGGGCTAGGCTTAAGGCCGGGGCACAAGTGCGGGCTAGGCTTAAGGCCGGGGCACAAGTGCGGGCTAGGCTTAAGGCCGGGGCACAAGTGCGGGCTAGGCTTAAGGCCGGGGCAAAAGTGCGGGCTAGGCTTAAGGCCTGGGCACAAGTGCAGTGCTGGCTAGGATCAAGGCAAGGGGCACAAATGCTGGCTAGGCTTAAGGCATGGGCACAAGTGCCAGCTAGGCTTAAGGCCTGGGCACAAGTGCAGGCTAGGCTTAAGGCCTGAGCAAAATGGCAGGCTAGGCTTAAGGCCTGGGCACAAGTGCGGGCTAGGCTTAAGGCCTGGGCACAAGTGCAGTGCTGACTAGGATCAAGGCAGGGGGCACAAATGCTGGCTAGGCTTAAGGCATGAGTACAAGTGCGAGCTAGGCTTAAGGCCAGGGCACAAGTGCGGGCTAGGCATAAAGCAGGGGCACAAGTTCGAGCTAGGCTTAAGGCCGGGGCACAAGTGCGGGCTAGGCTTAAGGCCGGGGCACAAGTTCAAGCTAGGCTTAAGGCCGGGGCACAAGTGCGGGCTAGGCTTAAGGCCGGGGCACAAGTGCGGGCTAGGCTTAAGGCCTGGGCACAAGTGCGGGCTAGGCTTAAGGCCGGGGCACAAGTGCGGGCTAGGCTTAAGGCCGGGGCACAAGTGCGGGCTAGGCTTAAGGCCGGGGCACAAGTGCGGGCTAGGCTTAAGGCCTGGGCACAAGTGCAGTGCTGGCCAGGATCAAGGCAGGGGGCACAAATGCTGGCTAGGCTTAAGGCATGGGCACAAGTGCCAGCTAGGCTTAAGGCCTGGGCACAAGTGCGGGCTAGGCTTAAGGCCTGGGCACAAGTGCAGTGCTGGCTAGGATCAAGGCAGGGGGCACAAATGCTGGCTAGGCTTAAGGCATGGGCACAAGTGCGAGCTAGGCTTAAGGCTGGGGCACAAGTGCGGGCTAGGCATAAAGCAGGGGCACAAGTTCGAGCTAGGCTTAAGGCCGGGGCACAAGTGCGGGCTAGGCTTAAGGCCTGGGCACAAGTGCAGGCTAGGCTTAAGGCCGGGGCACAAGTGCGGGCTAGGCTTAAGGCCGGGGCACAAGTGCGGGCTAGGCTTAAGGTCGGGGCACAAGTGCGGGCTAGGCTTAAGGCCGGGGCACAAGTGCGGGCTAGGCTTAAGGCCGGGGCAAAAGTGCGGGCTAGGCTTAAGGCCTGGGCACAAGTGCAGGTGCTGGCTAGGATCAAGGCAAGGGGCACAAATGCTGGCTAGGCTTAAGGCATGGGCACAAGTGCCAGCTAGGCTTAAGGCCTGGGCACAAGTGCAGGCTAGGCTTAAGGCCTGAGCAAAATGGCAGGCTAGGCTTAAGGCCTGGGCACAAGTGCGGGCTAGGTTAAAGGCCTGGGCACAAGTGCAGTGCTGGCTAGGATCAAGGCAGAGGGCACAAATGCTGGCTAGGCTTAAGGCATGGGTACAAGTGCGAGCTAGGCTTAAGGCCAGGGCACAAGTGCGGGCTAGGCATAAAGCAGGGGCACAAGTTCGAGCTAGGCTTAAGGCCGGGGCACAAGTGCGGGCTAGGCTTAAGGCCGGGGCAAAAGTGCGGGCTAGGCTTAAGGCCTGGGCACAAGTGCAGTGCTGGCTAGGATCAAGGCAGGGGGCACAAATGCTGGCTAGGCTTAAGGCATGGGCACAAGTGCCAGCTAGGCTTAAGGCCTGGGCACAAGTGCGGGCTAGGCTTAAGGCCTGGGCACAAGTGCAGTGCTGGCTAGGATCAAGGCAGGGGGCACAAATGCTGGCTAGGCTTAAGGCATGGGCACAAGTGCGAGCTAGGCTTAAGGCTGGGGCACAAGTGCGGGCTAGGCATAAAGCAGGGGCACAAGTTCGAGCTAGGCTTAAGGCCGGGGCACAAGTGCGGGCTAGGCTTAAGGCCTGGGCACAAGTGCAGGCTAGGCTTAAGGCCGGGGCACTAGTGCGGGCTAGGCTTAAGGCCGGGGCACAAGTGCGGGCTAGGCTTAAGGTCGGGGCACAAGTGCGGGCTAGGCTTAAGGCCGGGGCACAAGTGCAGGCTAGGCTTAAGGCCTGAGCAAAATGGCAGGCTAGGCTTAAGGCCTGGGCACAAGTGCGGGCTAGGCTTAAGGCCTGGGCACAAGTGCAGTGCTGGCTAGGATCAAGGCAGAGGGCACAAATGCTGGCTAGGCTTAAGGCATGGGTACAAGTGCGAGCTAGGCTTAAGGCCAGGGCACAAGTGCGGGCTAGGCATAAAGCAGGGGCACAAGTTCGAGCTAGGCTTAAGGCCGGGGCACAAGTTCGAGCTAGGGTTAAGGCCGGGGCACAAGTGCGGGCTAGGCTTAAGGCCTGGGCACAAGTGCGGGCTAGGCTTAAGGCCGGGGCACAATTGCGGGCTAGGCTTAAGGCCGGGGCACAAGTGCGGGCTAGGCTTAAGGCCGGGGCACAAGTGCGGGCTAGGCTTAAGGCCGGGGCACAAGTGCGGGCTAGGCTTAAGGCGGGGCACAAGTGCGGGCTAGGCTTAAGGCCGGGGCACAAGTGCAGGCTAGGTTTAAGGCCCGGGCACAAGTGCGGGCTAGGCTTAAGGCCGGGGCAAAAGTGCGGGCTAGGCTTAAGGCATGGGCACAAGTGCAGTGCTGGCTAGGATCAAGGCAGGGGGCACAAATGCTGGCTAGGCTTAAGTCATGGGCACAAGTGCCAGCTAGGCTTAAGGCCTGGGCACAAGTGCAGGCTAGGCTTAAGGCCTGAGCAAAAGGGCAGGCTAGGCTTAAGGCCTGGACACAAGTGCGGGCTAGGCTTAAGGCATGGGCACAAGTGCAGTGCTGGCTAGGATCAAGACAGGGGGCACAAGTGCTGGCTAGGCTTAAGGCATGGGCACAAGTGCTGGCTAGGCTTAAGACTTACAGCTAACTCTTTGCATAAAGGGTTGAGCACCCATAGGGGTGAAGAGCTAGCTTTCACCCCTCCACTCTGTACTTGGACATTTAGGACTAGATCCTTTGTTGTACAGTGCGGAGCCTCTCCATAACCCCATGCTCCAAGCGACCAGGCACTTCTTGTCTGTCCTCCGTAAATGGGTAATGCCTTCTTCCCCAATTACAGTCGTGCATGCGCTTTCAGACGGGACAAGAGCGAAGAGCGTAAAGCTGGCCCTATGTGCATAACCAACATGAAGCTGAAGACAAAAACAAACAAACAAGCATTCAAGGGGCTCAAAAGTGCGGGCTAGGCTTAAGGCCTGGGCACAAGTGCGGGCTAGGCTTAAGGCCTGGGCACAAGTGCGGGCTAGGCTTAAGGCCTGGGCACAAGTGCGGGCTAGGCTTAAGGCCTGGGCACAAGTGCGGGCTAGGCTTAAGGCCTGGGCACAAGTGCGGGCTAGGCTTAAGGCCTGGGCACAAGTGCGAGCTAGGCTTAAGGCCTGGGCACAAGTGGGGGCTAGGCTTAAGGCCGGGACACAAGTGCGGGCTAGGCTTAAGGCCTGGGCACAAGTGCGGGCTAGGCTTAAGGCCTGGGCATAAGTGCGGGCTAGGCTTAAGGCCTGGGCACCAGTGCGGGCTTGGCTTAAGGCCTGGGCACAAGTGCGGGCTAGGCTTAAGGCCTGGGCACAAGTGCAGTGCTGGCTAGGATCAAGGCAGGGGGCACAAATGCTGGCTAGGCTTAAGGCATGGGCACAAGTGCGAGCTAGGCTTAAGGCCAGGGTACAAGTGCGGGCTAGGCATAAATCAGGGGCACAAGTTCGAGCTAGGCTTAAGGCCGGGGCACAAGTGCGGGCTAGGCTTAAGGCCTGGGCACAAGTGCGGGCTAGGCTTAAGGCCGGGGCACAAGTGCGGGCTAGGCTTAAGGCCGGGGCACAAGTGCGGGCTAGGCTTAAGGCCGGGGCACAAGTGCGGGATAGGCTTAAGGCCGGGGCACAAGTGCGGGCTAGGCTTAAGGCCGGGGCACAAGTGCGGGCTAGGCTTAAGGCCGGGGCAAAAGTGCGGGCTAGTCTTAAGGCCGGGGCACAAGTGCAGTGCTGGCTAGGATCAAGGCAGGGGGCACAAATGCTGGCTAGGCTTAAGGCATGGGCACAAGTGCCAGCTAGGCTTAAGGCCTGGGCACAAGTGCAGGCTAGGCTTAAGGCCTGAGCAAAAGGGCAGGCTAGGCTTAAGGCCTGGGCACAAGTGCGGGCTAGGCTTAAGGCATGGGCACAAGTGCAGTGCTGGCTAGGATCAAGGCAGGGGGCACAAGTGCTGGCTAGGCTTAAGGCATGGGCACAAGTGCTGGCTAGGCTTAAGACTTACAGCTAACTCTTTGCATAAAGGGTTAGGCACCCATAGGGGTGAAGAGCTAGCTTTCACCCCTCTACTCTGTACTTGGACATTTAGGACTAGATCCTTTGTTGTACAGTGCGGAGCCTCTCCATAACCCCATGCTCCAAGCGACCAGGCACTTCTTGTCTGTCCTCCGTAAATGGGTAATGCCTTCTTCCCCAATTACAGTCGTGCATGCGCATTCAGAGGGGACAAGAGCGAAGAGCGTAAAGCTGGCCCTATGTGCATAACCAACATGAAGCTGAAGACAAAAACAAACAAACAAGCATTCAAGGGGCTCAAAAGTGCGGGCTAGGCTTAAGGCCTGGGCACAAGTGCGGGCTAGGCTTAAGGCCTGGGCACAAGTGCGGGCTAGGCTTAAGGCCTGGGCACAAGTGCGGGCTAGGCTTAAGGCCTGGGCACAAGTGCGGGCTAGGCTTAAGGCCTGGGCACAAGTGCGGGCTAGGCTTAAGGCCTCGGCACAAGTGCCGGCTAGGCCTAAGGCCTGGGCACAAGTGCCGGCTAGGCTTAAGGCCTGGGCACAAGTGCGGGCTAGGCTTAAGGCCTGGGCACAAGTGCGGGCTAGGCTTAAGGCCGGGGCACAAGTGCGGGCTAGGCTTAAGGCCGGGGCACAAGTGCGGGCTAGGCTTAAGGCCGGGGCACAAGTGCGGGCTAGGCTTAAGGCCGGGGCACAAGTGCGGGCTAGGCTTAAGGCCGGGGCACAAGTGCGGGCTAGGCTTAAGGCCGGGGAACAGGTGCGGGCTAGGCTTAAGGCCGGGGCTCAGGTGCGGGCTAGGCTTAAGGCCAGGGCACAGGTGCGGGCTAGGCTTAAGGCCAGGGCACAGGTGCGGGCTAGGCTTAAGGCCTGGGCACAAGCGCGGGCTAGGCTTAAGGCCTGGGCACAAGCGCGGGCTAGGCTTAAGGCCGGGGCACAAGTGCGGGCTAGGCTTAAGGCTGGGGCACAAGTGCGGGCTAGGCTTAAGGCCGGGGCACAAGTGCGGGCTAGGCTTAAGGCCGGGGCACAAGTGCGGGCTAGGCTTAAGGCCGGGGCACAAGTGCGGGCTAGGCTTAAGGCCGGGGCACAAGTGCGGGCTAGGCTTAAGGCTGGGGCACAAGTGCGGGCTAGGCTTAAGGCCGGGGCAAAAGTGCAGGCTAGGCTTAAGGCCGTGGCACAAGTGCTGGCTAGGCATAAGGCCGGGGCACAAGTGCTGGCTAGGCATAAGGCAGGGGCACAAGTGCTAGCTAGGCATAAGGCAGGGGCACAAGTGCTGGCTAGGCATAAGGTAGGGGCACAAGTGCTGGCTAGGCATAAGGCAGGGGCACAAGTGCTGGCCAGGCATAAGGCAGGGGCACAAGTGCTGGCTAGGTATAAGGCAGGGGCACAAGCACAAACTAAGCATAAGGCAGAGGCACAAGTGCAAGCTAGGCATAAGGCAGGGGCACCTATGCAGGCTAGGCTTAAGGCAGGGGCACAAGTGCGGGCTAGGCTTAAGGCCTGGGCACAAGTGCCGGCTAGGCCTAAGGCCTGGGCACAAGTGCGGGCTAGGCTTAAGGCCTGGGCACAAGTGCGAGCTAGGCTTAAGGCCGGGGCACAAGTGCGGGCTAGGCTTAAGGCCGGGGCACAAGTTCAAGCTAGGCTTAAGGCCGGGGCACAAGTGCGGGCTAAGCTTAAGGCCGGGGCACAAGTGCGGGCTAGGCTTAAGGCCTGGGCACAAGTGCGGGCTAGGCTTAAGGCCGGGGCACAAGTGCGGGCTAGGCTTAAGGCCGGGGCACAAGTGCGGGCTAGGCTTAAGGCCGGGGCACAAGTGCGGGCTAGGCTTAAGGCCGGGGCACAAGTGCGGGCTAGGCTTAAGGCCGGGGCACAAGTGCGGGCTAGGCTTAAGGCCGGGGCAAAAGTGCGGGCTAGGCTTAAGGCCTGGGCACAAGTGCAGTGCTGGCTAGGATCAAGGCAAGGGGCACAAATGCTGGCTAGGCTTAAGGCATGGGCACAAGTGCCAGCTAGGCTTAAGGCCTGGGCACAAGTGCAGGCTAGGCTTAAGGCCTGAGCAAAATGGCAGGCTAGGCTTAAGGCCTGGGCACAAGTGCGGGCTAGGCTTAAGGCCTGGGCACAAGTGCAGTGCTGACTAGGATCAAGGCAGGGGGCACAAATGCTGGCTAGGCTTAAGGCATGAGTACAAGTGCGAGCTAGGCTTAAGGCCAGGGCACAAGTGCGGGCTAGGCATAAAGCAGGGGCACAAGTTCGAGCTAGGCTTAAGGCCGGGGCACAAGTGCGGGCTAGGCTTAAGGCCGGGGCACAAGTTCAAGCTAGGCTTAAGGCCGGGGCACAAGTGCGGGCTAGGCTTAAGGCCGGGGCACAAGTGCGGGCTAGGCTTAAGGCCTGGGCACAAGTGCGGGCTAGGCTTAAGGCCGGGGCACAAGTGCGGGCTAGGCTTAAGGCCGGGGCACAAGTGCGGGCTAGGCTTAAGGCCGGGGCACAAGTGCGGGCTAGGCTTAAGGCCTGGGCACAAGTGCAGTGCTGGCCAGGATCAAGGCAGGGGGCACAAATGCTGGCTAGGCTTAAGGCATGGGCACAAGTGCCAGCTAGGCTTAAGGCCTGGGCACAAGTGCGGGCTAGGCTTAAGGCCTGGGCACAAGTGCAGTGCTGGCTAGGATCAAGGCAGGGGGCACAAATGCTGGCTAGGCTTAAGGCATGGGCACAAGTGCGAGCTAGGCTTAAGGCTGGGGCACAAGTGCGGGCTAGGCATAAAGCAGGGGCACAAGTTCGAGCTAGGCTTACGGCCGGGGCACAAGTGCGGGCTAGGCTTAAGGCCTGGGCACAAGTGCAGGCTAGGCTTAAGGCCGGGGCACAAGTGCGGGCTAGGCTTAAGGCCGGGGCACAAGTGCGGGCTAGGCTTAAGGTCGGGGCACAAGTGCGGGCTAGGCTTAAGGCCGGGGCACAAGTGCGGGCTAGGCTTAAGGCCGGGGCAAAAGTGCGGGCTAGGCTTAAGGCCTGGGCACAAGTGCAGGTGCTGGCTAGGATCAAGGCAAGGGGCACAAATGCTGGCTAGGCTTAAGGCATGGGCACAAGTGCCAGCTAGGCTTAAGGCCTGGGCACAAGTGCAGGCTAGGCTTAAGGCCTGAGCAAAATGGCAGGCTAGGCTTAAGGCCTGGGCACAAGTGCGGGCTAGGTTAAAGGCCTGGGCACAAGTGCAGTGCTGGCTAGGATCAAGGCAGAGGGCACAAATGCTGGCTAGGCTTAAGGCATGGGTACAAGTGCGAGCTAGGCTTAAGGCCAGGGCACAAGTGCGGGCTAGGCATAAAGCAGGGGCACAAGTTCGAGCTAGGCTTAAGGCCGGGGCACAAGTGCGGGCTAGGCTTAAGGCCGGGGCAAAA